>NW_024081010.1:1645394-1787266 GCF_003009895.1 Hyaena hyaena
CATATACACTGTATTCTTTTTGAAGCTGTGAAAAGTGAGAAGGCTCAGTCAAGCCTTATCCTGCAGGGATCTTGGGATTTAGCCCTAACTTGGCCTTTCTTGGGGAGCTGTGGTGGCCTGAAATGAATATAAGTTGTAACTGAGAAGAGAGTTATAATAAAGGAAATCAAGTTAGCCAAGCATTCACAATTCTCCAAATGCATCATCTCAAAAGGACTTTTCACAAAGATATTCGAAGCATTATGCTTCATGAAAGCAGAAATTTGAGGTGGTCTATCATCGTGGCTAAAAGTTTAGGTATGGGGTCAAATATAAGTAAATAGTAAACTTTGCTCCTTCATTTACTAGCTGTGTAAATTTGGGAGAATTTTCTAACCTTTCTTAAACCTCAATTTTTTCTCCTTTAAAGTGGGATAAAAATAAAAAATATTTACTCTGCAAGTTTACTGAGAAAATTAAAGACAATGCAGACAAACTGTTAGCACGATGCCTGGCATACTGTAAGCCTTCAACAGATGTTAGTGATGATAAGGATGATGGCAATCATTATGACTAGTCCAAAACAATCCAATGCCCAATAACAGATAATTGAACTAAACAAAATATGATAGAATAACACATGGAGATCCCAAGTATGTTTGTTATTATGACGAGCACTCAGTCAATGGAAAGTAAACTCAAACTGTGATGGAAACTTCTTTCTTTTTGCTGGACCTGAGATCTAGCTTGCTTGATAACTGGTCTCTACCTTATATTTTTTATAATTTCTTACTTATTAGTTCTACCCCATATAGCTGATAAATATGGTAAGTGTCTTCTGTAATTAAAATACAATTCTTTGATCCTGTGTCATTTTCTGTATTTTGCTATACCTTTTGCTTCCCATTAAGATGAGATCCTTGAGGGGCACCTGGGTGGCGTAGTCAGTTAAGCATTGGACTTTGGTCAAGTCATGATCTCACAGCTTGTGAGTTCGAGCCCCACATCGGGCTCTGTGCTGACAGCTCAGAGCCTGGAGCCTGCTTCAGATTATGTGTCTCCCAATCTCTCTACCTTTCCCTCATTTGCTCTCTCTCTCTCTCTCAAAAATATAAATAAACAAACAAATTATTTTAAAAAAAAAGGAGATCCTTGAAAGAAGAGTACACACTTCCTTATTACCTACATTTAATTCACCTCTGATTGCTGACTTCTGTCCCCATGAACTACTATACTTTCTCAAAATGAAATCTCTTGAGAGGCGCTTGTGTGGCTCAGTCAGTTAAGCGTCTGACTTCGGCTCAGGTCATGATCTCATAGTTCATGGATTCGAGCCTCACCTCGGGCTCTGTGCTGACTGCCAGCTCAGAGCCTGGAGCCTGTTTCAGATTCCGTGCCTCCCTCTCTCTCTGACCCTCCCCTGCTCACGCTGTCGCTCTCTCTCAGAAATAAATAAAACATTTTTAAAAATTAAAAAAAAAAAATGAAATCCCTTGAATGATTTTCAGTTTTTTTTCATACCATTGACTACTTTTCCACATTCATTTTGATAAGGCATTTTATTGTTGTTGTTCTCCTAATTTTCTGTCTTTTTCCTTCTAGTGTTTTTTATGGGTATTTCTTCTTCTGCTACCATCTCCTCATATGTTGGTGGGACCCAAGTCTTGGTCCTGAGGGTACAGACTGGAGATATGAACTGGAGAACATTTAATATTTAAATACTAATGGAGGCCATGGGTGCGGGTGACATTATATAGGCAAAGGTTATAAAATGAGAAGTTAAAAAAAAAAGTCTTCAGACAAACCTTTGAGAATGTGGAGGATGCAGGAGAAATCAGAAAAGAAGAAATAAACACAAAAACCAAGAGGAGGTAGTGTTCATGTAGTCGAGGGAAAAGTCTGCTTCTAGAAGAAGAAAGTGGCAATACTGTCAAGTATCTGGTGATTAAATGTTAAAAGAGATGAGGCCTGGAAGGGTCCATTAGATTTGGCCTCATAAAGTTTATTGAGCTCTGCTGAGAAATATTTGGAGATGGGAGTATTTCAAGGGAAGCACCCTACTGGTGACAGAGGGAACTTAATGGTCGTCACCATCACCAGAAGCTATGCTAAAGAAGACGGTTATTTTTTTTTTTCAGTCAGAATTATTTTACTTCTGTATATTTTGGATTTTCCAACAATCTTTTCTCTGTACCCACAGATTCAAAAAATTCAAATTCTTTTCATGTGCAAACCTTTTTCTTTTTTTGCCGTTAACAATACCAATGTGAAAACAGAGAATCTTTTACGGCAATTCAAGAAACATTAGGTGAAGAAAAGCCTTGTTTCAATATTTTGATAAAACAAAGGATCTCTTGCTGATGAACATAATCACTTGTGTACTTCCTGTCACACCTATCTGTATTTTTCTTTCTGACATAGTCCACCCTTGCAAAGGAATATAAGTTGGTGTACAAAGGCTTCACATCATAGTTTCTATGGGATTTTTGACAAGGCTCCTGCCATGGCTTTTTCCAACCTTGACTCGCAGAATTGACAGTCCTCTCTCCCAGGCTGTGCTGATTGCTACGATGCTTTTTCATCGGCTTCCACTCAATCGCTTGCTTACCTTTTCCTTGTATCTCCTCTGCCACTTCCCTGAAGCTGCCTCAACTAACATAACACTTCCATTTTAACACCCTATATAAAGTTTTGTCATTATTTTCAGTAGGTCAGCGTTATCACTGGCTGCTTGCCCCTCGAGATCATTTTCCATCCTGTTGTGTGCCCCCTGCAGTACCTAGGCTATGTGGCCCTCCTTTCTGATTGGCTTGGGCCAGTGGGGAACACCAGCAGGTGAGTGGAAAAGCGCATAAGGAGACCTGGCATCCTCTCTGGCAAGCCACAGGCTGGCCGTCCTCCACCAAAAGCCGCAGCTCGGCTCTGTAGTCCTTTTGCCCAGTTTGATTTCTTGCTGGATTTCTTTCAGCATTTTTTCCCTCTTGTACCTTCTCATTATTTCCAGGCCCAGAATACTTCATGATCCTTTGTGGCAGTAGTTCTTCAACTTGAGTGTGCCCCATCATCACCTGGAGAACTTGTCAATACACAGATGGCTGGGTTCCAATCCCATGTTTTCAGACCCAGCGCTTCTGGAGCAGGGACTGAGAATTTGCATTGGTAACAAGTTTCCAGGTGATGTTGATGCTATGGGGTAGGGACCTCAACATTAGCACAGACACCTTACTGGCTTCTCGTAACCCTGCCCACCCTTATAAAGGGTGGGCTGCTACTGTTGGTGTGTACCATCTGTGTACTGCTGGGGCCTGACACACTTAGTACCTTATAAAAAAATATCCACTGAACATAAAATAAATGGTAAACAGCGTTGTAAAACATAGGATACTACACTCGTACAAGCCATAATGACATGCCTGACATGCAAACTCATGATGGCTTAGCAACCTTAAGCCTCATTGGCAGGAATATTGTCTGTTGTGGTTGTGCTCACTGACTGAGAGGCAGAACCCAAATCAGGAGTGGTTAGCATCATGGTGGCCAAGGAAAGGGGAGCACTCAGAGCAAGGGAGCAATAATCCGAACAAGACAATGTCATGGAAAGGTAATGACATAATGCCCCAGTGCTATACTTGGATGGTCACCCTCAGACTGACCATTTGCATAAGTAGGGTTCAATGAGCCCAATTTTCCCTATAAAAGAAATTCTCAGTGAATCAATAAAGTGCCTCTAAATGCAATATGCCATGAGGATGTTTACCAATTCATGTGGATTATTATGCTTGGTTACCCTTTCGCTGGGCCTATTTTGTTCTCCAGTACGTCATTTTCCTTTGCTTATTGCTCCCAATGTCTAAGTAAAGTGTTCAAAAGGGCTTTATACTATCTCAGTACAAACACAAGTGATGATAGAAATGCAGCTGAAGTATTTTCAAACAATCAGAAAAACATAAAACAAAATAGATTCTAAGCGACTCTTCAAGTTAATGATGTGGTCAGTCTGATCATATGTGAATACATCAGGTATAGTGTGATTAGAGTAAGTTCTGCAGTGTTATGCATGAACGGTGTCTTTCTATATGACCTTTGGGCTACTACAAAATGTCAGTGATTAATGTATGGATGTGTTAATTCGGAAGCTAATTGCCCTCTTCTTGTATATGAGATCAAAATTTGCAGGTGCATCTCTGCTGATTTCAAGGCACTCTGGAACATAAATCTTTGAATTTTTTATACTTAGTGATTCTCAGGATAGCAACACTAAAAACTATACTGTCTTAAACTATGACAATAGTTACAATTGAGTCATTATATTTCCCAGGAAAGTTTGCATTTTTACCAAAAAGGACATGAAGTATAATAGCAAAAACAGCAAATATCCTTATTCCTATGCTGGATTTCTAAGGTTCTAAAATAGTGAAAAGATACTGATACACAAATGACCTTTGAAGTTCAGGATATCGACCTCTGACTTGGATTTGTTCTACCAATGGAATACACTACAATGGTGATGGCAAGAATATGGAAACACTGGCACTGATGATTTTTATAATTCTAAAAGAAATACTTGGTGATCCCCAAACACTGAGACATTAAGTATTCTTCTACATAACTGCAGCTTCCAAACATTAATGGCACTACTTGTATGTAATTGCTGAGGAATAAAAGAGGTGAAGTGCTTATGCTGAAGGAGATCTAACCTGATGCCCTGTTATTCATGATTTCATTACTTAAGCAACCAATATCTGCTGTGAGTCTCTCAACCCAGGCACTGAGCTAGGCTATGTGGCATGAGTAGATTCTATTATCAACCATCAGCCTATGCAGAATGATATCCATGTCCTAGATTTGAGGAAACCATTTTTTAAAGAAGTTACACAATAACAGTACTCAAAGGCTAGGGAAACAGAGTAAGATAAAGTCAACAAGTATAAGTTGCCCCTTAGGCTGTCTTCTACCTTACTTCTATCCCTGCTACCCAAAACAATTGCTTGTGGTCCAAAGCCCTCATAGCAAGCCAGTCACAGCTGGAACAAGCAAACAAGACTGGCCAGGAAGAGCCAGAGAGTTGGGAAGGAGATCGAGAGAGCCTGATATCCCAGAAGCCGAGTTAAGGTAGTACATTTAGGAGAAGGGAATGATCAATGCTCCAAACAATGCTGGTAGGTCAAGTAAAGACTGAGAACTGAAAATAAAAAATTGGATTCAGGTCCTTCAAGTCTGACAAAAACACCAGGGACAGGAATGATGGAGGTGAAATCTTGATTTTAGTGAGTTCAAGAGTGAGTAGGTGGAGAATTTGAAAAATAAAATATTGACAATTCTTTCAAAAGAGTTTTGCTTTAAAAGAAAGAGGACGATAGAGGAGGGAACCAGTGGAAGAAATAGCCTGTCGATGGGCTAATGGTGAGATAAAGAAGGGCAAATTCATAACGCAGGAGAGGAGGGAAAGTATGATGACGAGCTGTCCTTGAGGCAGCACTGGGAGCGATGAGACCCTGAGCGGCGGTGCAGGGGGTGACCTTGCTATGGGATTGTCGCAGTTCTTCTATGAGACAAGAAAGTCTGGGGCAGGCAGAGACGGGTGGGGGATGTTGTGACAGGAGCTGGGGGAAGTCTCTTCTGGTTGTGGCAGAAATGATCACAACTCTCTAACCTCGCCTGACCGTCATGGAAAGCTCCTCTTCCTCCTCCTTCTTCTCCGTCTGCCTTCCCTTCCTCTGTCCCTCACTCCATTCTTCTCTCTTCTCTCCTCTCTCTCTATTTGATTCTGATAATTTTACACATATCCAGAGCTTCAAACATCATCTCTGTGGAATGGAGCCCTCAAATCTGATTTTCACTTCTGAATACTCTGCTCCAATGCAGGCATCTCCCACTTCAAACTCATGCTCCTGAAGAAATGTCGTGGTATTCCCTCCCTCAGGGCTGCCCTCTGGTTCCCACCATCACACACAAAACCATTTATCTCCTGCTGGCTGCCCTTTTTCCAAAACTGGGCTCACCAACTTTAAAACTTCAGAACCAGAATTCCTGGGTGAAATTCCACTGAAAAGTAGAAGAGTGAATAGGAACAAAGTTGGCAAATCATTGAAGATGATTAAAGTTGGGATGCAGGTGTACACATTCGTTGCACCATTCTCTCTACTTTAGCAGATGTCTGACATTTTCCACACTGAAGTTATAACGAGAAATCTCAGAACTATTCGGATTCCTTCCAATCCTTGCCTGAGGATCCAGTGAGATCCCAAGTCCTGAAAAGCCCTCCTTCACAGTTGCTTTTTTTCCTGGTGTTTTCCTGTTCATGGAGTTCAGTTCAGTTGCAGTTTGTTGTTGTTTTTTCTTTTTTTTGAAAGTCAGAGGCGGATACTGAACTGAGGATTCAATACTTATTCCCCGATCATGCATTGTAGACTTATTCCCCAGGAATGGTGGAAAGAGGCTAGAAATAAGCCCTAGATGAGATCAGAGAAGATCTAGACTTAAGAGAAGATCAGAGAAGATCTGCCATGTTGACTCCTAAATCTCAACAGAATTATTGTGACTTACTTTTATGTCTCTTATGGACAACAAAACAAAACAAATAAAAAACACCAAACATAAAAACCTTTATTTTCATAGATGAGTCTCATAGTGTTTATGTCTATTAGTAGAATGAATATATGCATATATATTTTTTTCTCTTACTTTCTTATGAAATCCAAAATAAGATGAAAAGGGAATCATGGAGATTAGAATAGATTTTTCATGAAAGGTGCATGGAAGATATTCATTATCAACACCAGTAATTTAAGAATTCTTTCCAAAAATTAAAATGGAAAATTTTTAGTCTGGATATCTGGATACTCAGGTTATATGCAAAACAAACAGAAAAAAGGTAAACAGCCATGGCTGGATTGTTTTGTCAAAATCAGAGATTCTAGTAACAAGATTCATTAAGGAAATGGCTGCATTAATTTTAGGAGATTGAAATTTTGATGTAAATTATGGATCATCCATTAGACATGAACAGAGGCTTTTAGCACATTAATCTGAAAGAGCCACAGAGGAACATCTTACTTCCTACAAGAGAGACTTAAAATATATGTATCTTTAGCTTCCTCACAATGGTAAGATCAATTACTTGACGCATATGGTACTAGCAATACAAAATACATAGGAAAACAGATAACATATGGTTTGCATTTGCAAGGTAGGCTGTGTGAAAAAAAGTATTTCACACCTTTCCCCTCAATTATAAATGGCTATAAAGGAAATAAAGACTCTAGCAAAAAAAAAAAAAAACTGTATTAAAAAAATTAGACATATACATTGAAAATGAATCCTTTGTAGAAGACCAAATATTTTTTCAAAGGGTTGAAGAAACAAGGGCATATTTGTGACTTCAGTATTTCTTATCCAGGGTGAACTTTCAAAGAGCAAATGGCAAATGTTTATAGCCCCATAAGGCCAAAAACGATAAAAGGGAAATTTACAGTTGGCAAAGGCAAATATGTAAATAAGGTTTATAGCTCCTCCAAACATCAGGCATTCTAAATTGTGACAAGATAGAATATCTATTAAGTGAATGTGATCACCGTCAAATGCTACCTACCATCACTGTGTTAGACTGCGGCTATCAATGCAGCTGAAATGAGGAAGAAAGTGGTCAACAGCAAATCATAAATATGGAAGAAAGAAAAGTATATATTTTCCACAATGTGTCCAAATAAAATAGCAGCATGACCTTAAATATACACTAGCACATTGCATAAAGGAACTGATAAAGACCACTGCTTTGGTGTCCCATAGAGGTTGACATGAATCTATGTAGTGTCCCAAAGTGTACAACCAAATGGTTTGCTGAACCTAGTTGTGGGTGGTAACAAAAGTTACTGAACCAAATTTATGTTCCATGCATTATAGTATCCCTGGTATAAATTTCCAAAACCCATTCCAGAGCATCTGTGGGAGCTCTTAAGAAAATTGAGGTATTAGTAGTGTCTTTAGACATTGATTCTGAGTCTAAAGAATTTGTTTTTCCCTCAAATATCTCCAAATAGTTGTAACTTCAGGCTCTGGACCAAATCAGATGAAGAGACATTTTGGATTAGCTCTGGGCTATGATAATTTCACAACTATGACTTAGAGTTTAGGCTTATTCAGTCTGTACCTTGGCTATCCTTAGATTATTTGCCCTTGAAATTTTAAATATTGATCAGTGATTCAACAAAATTTGCTGTGAGCTACTGTGTCTGTTGCTGAGGCAAATTCACAGAGGGATAACTACCCTATCTATGCCCTGAGCAACCACACAAGACTAATGACCTTACAGTTACAGCGGGCACATCATGAATTTACTTGGAGGTCATACCTGCCCTGGGAAAAGGAACTGGTCTAGTGCTTGGGGAATCAAGGAGTTCCAGATGGGAATCTGAGAACACTCTTTATGAGAGAATGTCATCTAAAGTTGTTATTTATCATTTTAGTTAACTTTTAAATCAGAAAAAGAATACACGTAAGATGCCACTTATTCTAATGAGTTGCAGGAATATTACTGAAGATTTATTTTACTAAGGTTTGCCGTGGTTTAAGATTTATATCCCCAATAGATGCTCACCATGGCATCATGCAGTTATGGCCTGAACCAAAGCAGGCTCCATGCTAAGTGCAGAGCCTGATGTGGGGCTTAATCCCATAATCCTGGGATCATGAACTGAGCTCAAGTGAAGAGTAAGAACCTCAATCCAACTGAGCCCCTTGGTGCCCCTGAATCACTTCTTTTTCAATGGAGGAGGCCTCAGTAAGGCATCATTCAGGGAGTCTGGGAGGTCAAGTCCAAGAATGAGGCAGCACAAGGATATTATAATATCCTAGATAAACATCAGTTAAAGTAGAGACCGTGCATGATTTCTACTGGGGCAAGATCCTTGGTCCCAGGAGATCAGTTAAAAATCATGTTACTAACGTAATTTTAAGACAGATTCTGAATTTTCATTTAATATAGAGCTCATTCTGTTTTTCCTGATTTCTGCTCACTCAAATTAGTGTACTGAAAAATATTCTACTTAATATGCTTAAAGGTGATTTGGAAGCTTCAAGCAATTGTGTAGAATGCAACAGCCTATATTGATAATGTAAAATATACTCAGACCCTACAGTGACCAAGTGGTAGCATCCTGGATTTAGGTAATTCTGAGAGATTTCACTTATTCTACAAAATTCTATGTTTTTATTATGACCTGATTATTTTATTTTTTCAGTTTATTTATTTTTGAGAGAGAGAGAGAGCACAAGTGAGAAATTGAGCATGAGCAGGGAATCGGCAGAGGGGGATGGAGACAGAGAATCCCAAGTAGGCTCCCCACAGTCAGCACAGAGCCCAATGTGGGCTGGAACTCACCAACTGTGAGATCATGACCTGAGCCAAATTCAAGAGTCAGATTCTTAACCCACTGAGCCACCCAGGCATCCCAAGAACACACTCTTAAAATCAGTTATAAAATTTATACATGTAGAATTTAGAAATGTCTACAGTAAAGGTCTTTAAAATAGGTGGCACTGACCTCCATATTGGTGATGATTTTATTCACATTCTACTTTTACTAAATTTTCAAGAGGTTAAATGAATACAATAACATTATAAAAGCACAACAGAACGGGGAACGGCCAAGGGCACACAGATTGCTGGTGCACAACTGCAGGGGACAGACTGAATTGCTGGAGCAACATTGCTCTCGCTGGCAGGACACAAAAACAACCGAGTGAAAAGATCCTCACCTCCCACAAATGGAAAGTGCATCTTTCAGTTATTTTCCAGACTGTACTTCACTTGTAACCGAAACAAACCCACCAAGAAAGCTCTGGAAAATCGCAGTATCTTTTCCAGGCTCTGTGCATATTCTCTGGGCAGCACGTAAAGTCATAGGCCATGCTCACGTGCCAACGTGGGGTTAGATTGTTCATAAAGACGGACGCAGTGATACTTGCACCCCTGGGTCATGTTCCTTTGCCACATGATTCTGCCACCCCCCCACCCCCCGTCAAGAGTCTCTCAGCTCCCCTTGAATGGAGCCTCACCCCAACAACAGTGTCTCTGGTCCCCTTAAATGGGGACATGTTTTGGTGAACAGAATGGAGGGAAGGTGATGTTGTAAGACTTCCCAACTTTCCCTCAAAAAGGCTTCCAGCTTTCCCTCTCACACTCTAATTATTCTGAGATTACATATAAAGTATAGCATGGCTGTGCTAAACCCCTCGAGGAAGAAAAAATCCTGGAGAAGGAGGCCCAGCTACCAGCTGAGACCTTTGGGCAGAAATGAGTGAAACCATCTTAGACCTGAGGCCGGTGAACAAATCACTGGTGCTTGTTTTAATTACCACATTTTGGGGTAGTGTATTAGGCAGATATGTAGATGTCTGGAGACAAAATAGACAGAAAGGCACAAATGAATGCCATCTGCTATTACTAAGCTTTGGAAGCCTTTGAATCCTAAATGGGATAGTACCCTTAATTTCATGGAATCACTTTACAGGGTGTCCTGACTTCTTTTGTAACAAAGATCCTGGATGTGTAACGCGTCTTTGGCCCAATCAGAGAAAATGAGCTCATAAGCAAAGCACAAGGAATGAAATGGGAACAAAGCAGTTACCATTGCAGTCATGAGGCCATTCCTTAATTTTTCCAGCTCTCTCTGTCTCTATCTCTTCTAAGACATGGTTGAACTCCCTTCCCTGCTTCTTCAAAGAGAGGTGCATCATGGGGTCTACTGTGGCAAGTGAAATTAAAGAGGAAGCCCTAAGAGCCAGTGAGTGACCAGACATGTTTGACCTTTCTCTTTTCATATAGTACCATGGCCATGCCCTAGATGGTGCTTTTTCCATCAGCCTGTATTCTGTAGTGAAAAGCCAGAGTCTCCAGCTGGTCTGAGATGAACACAAAGCTGGAGAGTGAGGGATTGTTACTGAGGGTGTTAACTCACCTATCTTGCCAGATACAGATGCTCAAGTAGTAGATTCCAGGCTAGTTACATGTACTTTGCCAAAAGAAAAAAAAAAAAAAAAATCCGAAAAAGACCCAACTGCCACCGCCCCCTCCCCCCCAAAAAGAAAATCACTCAGAATCTTTAAGAGACAAATTTATTCCTCTTTGAACACTATTCTCAAAAGAGACCGAGAGCAATTCCTTTGTTGAAAAGAATAAAAGAGCAACACTGAACTACAGGCATTCTATCACTCTGTTCTAGAAAATACTGTGCAAATATTAAGACTGTAGACATTTTCCTCTGCATCTTATTTCACTTTTAAGCTAACTTTCTATCTCAAATATAAAATTGCTTAACATCTAAATGAAGATTTCTATATCCCAGAGTCATCAAAATTACTGCTTGTACATGAAATCTTCTTTCTGGTAACTTTATATTTAACCTCCAAGGAATATAACAAATATCTGTTTACAAAGCATAAGGAAGCTCATAGCACTGAATAATTTTAGCAATGGCTCCTGAACACGAGAGCTGGTGATTTTAAACTATGATTCTGCAGATTGTTAAGAATGATTTACACATCAGGTGTCTTAATAAAGAGGCTGAGTGTCAGGAGTCATTAGCCCAATGGATCCTGTGAACCAGTGCCTGTTTCAGAAATTGATAACAGAAGAGATTTGTCAAATAGGGAAAAAAAAATAAACTCGATTTTCGCATAGGCACCATTTAGCCTAACCATCTTGCTTACTCCTTGACCCTCTGTCCTCCACCGATTAAGGAACTACACACATTACTCTGTGAAATAAATCTGATCCTCCATTTGACTATAGGAAGTTCCCAGGGTTTCAACATAGCTAAGGACTTGATATGTAATATCTCACTTAATTACACCATGAACCTTTGAGGTTGGTATTATTTTCACCATCTTAAAGAAGAAACACAGAGAGGTTAAGTGATTTGTCTGATATCACACAGCTTGTGAAGAACAGAGTTAATATTCAAACCCGGTGCATTCCAGAACCTGAATTTTTTTATCAAGCTGATATGATTTATATGGCATCAAAAAAGTTTTCTTTTCATCCAAACATACAACTACAATGACTTATGTACTATAGTGTCTTCAATTTTACTACTGGGGTTTATTGCTGTTTTTTCTATTAGTTCTTTTTAAGAAATGTTATGCTACCAGGGTGCCTGGGTGGCTCAGTCAGTTAAGCGTCCGATTTTGGCTCAAGTCTTGATCTCACAGTTCCTGAGTTTGAGCCCCATGTCAGGCTCTGTGCTGACAGTTCAGAGCTTGGAGCCTGCTTTGGACTCTGTGTTTCCTTCTCTCTCTGCCTTTCCCCTGCTTGTATTCTCTCTCTCTCAAAAATAAAGAAACATTTTTAAAAAAGAAATGTGATGCTACTAAAAGGGGTAATTCATCGAGTTACTAATGTGTATCAAATTATTAAAATTATTAAGGAGTGCTAACTTACAAATTAATCCTGTGCGGTTTAAAGGCAGATGAAATCACAAGGTACCTAAAAGCCAGGGACTCAACAAAAATGGGAGAATACAAAAGAATGGGAGTGTGAAAGGGTGGGGAGCAAAGACAAACCTAATTTATATGTCCTGTCCTCAGCGCCTGTTCTATATTTAAAGGAAACATCTCTTCCCATTCCATCTGAAGCTCACATTATCGACAGCATTTATTGTAAGAAGAAGGATTCAAGGAACATGTTTTGATGCTTGATATTTTATGTCCTGACTGAATGCTCATGTTTTATTTGGCAAGAGCAATCCAAGAGCAGCCAGAGTGAGGGAACGGGAATGAGGTAGAAAGGAGAGAATGTATGCACACAAAGGAAGGCACTGCCCTGCTGGTCACAGCTTCCCAGCCGGTCTCCAGAGAGCTGGGTGACCACAAAGAACATCTCAAAAGAGAGGCTAATAAGGAAAAATCACCATCTCTGAAAAGCCCATCAGAGGCAGGAATGGAGAGAGAATTGATTCCATGTCTTCTTTTTTTTAAAATTTTTTTGTTTTTGTTTTTGTTTTTTGAGAGAGAAAGGGGGAGAAAGAGAGATAGAGAAGGGAAGGGGCAGAGACAGAGGGAGACAGAATCCCAAGAAGGTCTGAGCTGTCAGCACAGAGCCCGATGTGGGGCTCAAACCCACAGAACTGTGAGATCACGACCCGAGCTGAAATCAAGAGCCAGACACTTAACCGATGAAGCCACCCAGGCACCCCGAATTGATTCCATGCCTAATACTGATTAAAGTTCACCGTAGACGGCATAGAATTCCTAGCATGTGATATTTTTACTCTTGTTATATGGATTGTTCACACTTTACCGACGATTAATATCTGTGTATGCTAGCTGAGCTAACATAGAGGGTATTGCATGGTTGATCTGAAACAGGGGAACCAGAGAAGCATCCACTTGGCCTTCAAGGCTGCTCCTCAGCTCTGAGCGTTATAACCATGACTCACAGAACCACTTGCCTTTGACTGGTTCCGTTAAATACAAACTGAGGAGTTGCTGGGACACACAGTCCCTTGCATGGCCAACAAGGGCTCATTTTACTGTTGTTGGATCTATTCCATTCTTGACTGCGAGTCTATCTTTAATATCCAGTTATAAATGGTAAGATTCTGACTTTTGAGAATATTGGAGAAATGAGTCAACATACAGAATATATTAAATGATTTTTTTTGTGAGGCCCTGGACAGAAATTGTAGAACGAGTTATAGACCTTGGGAGGTTTTCACCACCAGGAGGCTATTCATAAAAGCACACTGCTTTCCAATGGCAGGTATCTGAGGAAGCAAGCCAGAGGGCAATTAAAGTTAATTCATATGTTATTGTTCTCTGTGTTGTAACATTAAAATAAAGGAGAAAAAAAAGAGTTAACTTGTCAAATTGCTCTTCTATGTACCAAAACTGAAAACAAATGAAGACATCCTTATGACGGAGGTATTAACCAAATACTTTCCTTGACCTTGACCTTATTCTCCTCCCTAAACAGTGTGGTAAGGCCTAAAAAAGCTGCCCATTCATTTAAAAAGTACTTTGAAGGGTGGGAATTTACTTGAAACGGTGGTTTCTGATTATGGAAGAATTCATTGTACATAAAAGACATTTAAGTCCTTTGGTAATAATTTCATCCACATTAAAGTTCAAGCATAGTTTCTTAGCTATATTAGCAATTTGACCTCTTTGATTGTTATAAACTCGGTCCATTTTTTTCCTTCTCTCCTATTCTTTCCATCTCTTTAATATGCACACAGAGTTTAAAAATCTGGTTAAAAAGATTACAAATTAGTCTATGCCCAAAGAGTTAACTACTTGTAGAAATCAAGAGACACCAGAATTCTACTTATTCTATAGGTACAATAGCCATCCATAAGTCACTAAGACATCCTCAAATATTTTCTGTTTTCTCATAAATGGTAATATAAAAATTTCTATTTGAGACATTAGGAAAATAACCAATTAGGATAAGTGACAACTAACATTTGTTAGTATGCTATGTGTCCCAGGTTCATACTGCTTGCTTATAATTCTCATAATTTTATAAGTTAAATATTATCATTACTCATATTTTTCAAAAAAGCTTATTTATTTTGAGAGAGAGTGTGTACTGAAGGGACAGAGAGAGAGGGAAGGAGAGAGAATCCCAAGCAGGCTCCACACTATCAGCACAGGGTCCAATGTGGGATTCAAACTCACAAACCATGAGATCATGATCTGGGCTGAAATCAAGAGACAGATGCTTAACCAACGAAGCCACCTTGGAGCCACTATCATTACTCAGATTTTAATGATGAAACTGAGTCTTAGACATTCAGTTGCTATAAACGATTTCTTTCCTCTTCACATAGGTATTACCTGCTTGATGGCAGAAATCTATTCCTGAAAAACAGACTTTCTGCATGGAAACATTAAGAGCCCATTTCTATCTATTTTAAATGATAAAAATTACAATGTGTTATATATCAAATCAAAACTGCAAATCAAGTTCCTAAAAGGTCACTGAAACAAGTAAAATGCTTACATAGGTAAAAAACTATCAAGTTAGGATGTCAAATGCCTAAAGCTGTATTTCCTGACCAACACACAATGCATATGGCTGTTGACAGTGACTGAATGAGGAAGATGCCTGTTCTTAAGCCAGCAACAGCCAGGGTGGACATGCCTTGGGCTGGAATTCCTTTCACTGTTCAAAGGACTCTGACAGTCTACCAATTGTATTTGGGCTATAATTTAAGGTTTACATGCACAGTGACCTGTTTAAAATGAACACTGAGTTTTGAGGTCCTGAAATTTTTCCTTTCCAAATATTAGCCATAGTTTATTTTAGGGGGAATTACCTATATGCACGTGATATGCAAATAGATGACATAGCACAATGGAGGAATTTGAGAAAGGATTATTTATAAAGGTATGAGCAAGGTTAAGAGAAGCCCATTCTGGGCCCAAAACATTGAGGGGGTCCTAAGTGACATCTGGAAAATGTAGCTGAAAATATAGAAGAGGCCACTCAGAGGCAGCTGTGGCCTTAGCAGAAGGATGGTGCTACCCCATAGCCCAACTGGGAGGGGTCTGGGGAATAAGGATCCCAACTCTCTGATCTCCTGCTGGTTTTCCAATGCTACACTCAACTGGAAGCCAGAGATCAAGGAAGGCTGCTGATGGAATCTATAGAAGTCAGCCTTCCAGGACAGCAAGCAGGGTACAGAAAGGGAGAGAGTAGATCAGAAAACATTTATCACAACAAGCAGGAGTTTGTCCTAGTTTGAATTCTCTGCTTTGACCCTCCGTGTTGAATTGGTTTCCATAAACGATATCAAGTCTCTTGTCATTTTCCTCTATCTTCCAGAAGCAGAACGCTGAAGTGGGAACCAAGTTCACCCCAAAACTTCTAACCAATTTCATATTGCTGAGATCCCTCGTGTAAAAATCGTATACACAAATACGAGTTGGACCAGAGAATAAACTGTTACATGTTCCAGACAAGAAAACCCCAGCTGAAATGGGCTTTAAGTCTTCCCTTTGCAACGAAAATATTTGTAGGATGAGTTCTATCTATAGAAATTTATTCAATTCAAATCCCCTGAATTTTCCAAATTGGCTTCGAGGCCTTAGGCATTTCAGAACTACCATTGCCTCCAAAATCTTTGGCCAAAAATAGATTCCCACAGCAGCTGCAGACATCAGCAACATGTAGGAAGTTAAAACTGACATTGCCCAAGAACTAAATCACCCTCTGGTCAGCTGCTGATAGGCTAACACTCCCTAACCCCTTTCCCAGAAGCAATCAAGCAAGAGGATGGTTACATCTGCAGATGAGTCCTACCTCCATGGAACTCTTTCAGTCTTAAGAGGTTTCTGTTGCTTTACCTGAATGCCATCGTCTGCTGAGGGGACATGGCTAATTGCTTGCTAGCTGTAGAAGGTGGCCAAAGGAGTCATGAGAGGTCCCAAATCAGAAGAAGTCATCCATGTTGATAAATTGGCTCCTGACTCATTCTATACTGCCTGCGGGAACTCATAAGGGCCGTGGTCTGTCACAAGTGTAAACTCCTTAGATAAGGGGCTAGCTACACTCAGGGGAAGTAGATGTCAAAACCTAAGCCAGTGACTGCGAGCTTTATATTGTTGTACTTAGTTCTCAAAGATGACACCACTGATGGTGATTATGCTGGGTATGTGTAGGGAATCTGGAAATCCTGATCCGGAATGTCAGGATCCATCACACTGTGCACCCATAAAGGCTGCCCTTTGGCTTGTGGCTGCTGCCACTATTTACAGAACCACAGAATCCTTATTTCCCAGTCTACCAAATGAGCCCTCATTTGCTGATGTATATGTTTTGATAGGAATCCTTTTCAATGGTACTGGCTTTACGAGTGGACGTTGGTAGAGTATGTCATTTACTCATGGTGGTTCCACAGGCCCACGGACAAGCTGCAGGGCACAGAAGGAGAGATTCTTCTTTAGGGTGATTAGGGCAACTGTTATGAGATGTTTCCCATTTTTACTCACTGCTCCGATCCTCATTGACAATCATGTCACTCCCAGCTTAAACTTCTCAAAGGCTTTCTATTGTAAAGAGAAGAGATCACCAACGAGCAAGTATGGCGGACACAGTTTGCGTCTTGCACCTGACTCTTCTCACACGCCACGTGCCCTCTAGCCACAGTGCTAACCATGTGGGACCCTTGTCTTTCCTACTCTCGCTGCAGTAAAACTTCCTCCCCGACTCTTGCTCTAGGCCCAGACTCTCTCAAGTGCTGCCTCTTCAGAGTTAATCTAGAAAAACTCCCTGCCTCCCAGCCACTCCCCATTACATGGCTCTATACGTTCACTGCATAACAAATTACTAAAATTGAAATAAGCTTTAAACTTTTCTGGTACTGTCTACCACCTCTATTTTGTTCCCTGCGGAATCTCCTGTTCCTAGAACTATTCTTAACACATAGTATCAAATACATATTTGTTGAAGGAATTTCTCTAAATGTAATTTCCACTGGACTGTCCATCATCTGCCTGTGAGGTTGCAGTATTTTGCATGCATGTGTGTGATGATGGGCACAAGGGTAGCAAGATGATGGAAATACGGAAGAGACTAAAGACGCATTCCCTGTTTTCAGAAATGGGAGTTCTACCACCTTCTCAGGTTTGAGAAAGAAACATTAGCACATTTATATATGAAATATGCTGATTCACCCATAAGCTTTTATATGCATTCATTTTAGTACAAATTCACATCTTAGCAGAAATCACCTAAATTCCCAAACCATGTTGGAAAATAATTGTCACCATGGATGTTTATTCATGTTGCTATTCATATTTAATTGCTAAAAGAAAAAGGAAACAGAAAAGAGAAGTCCTCGTTTTCTCTCTCATTGTCTCTCTCTTAGCCAAATCAAGAAGGCATACCCTAGTAACCATAAAACTATCACAGGAAATGGGACTCTTAGTTACCATCGGTTACCAGACAACTACTTGAAATTTCCCTGCCTCAATTTTCTCACAGTAAACTTCCCTCTTTATGTGGGTAATGAAATGACTTTCTCAAAATAAGAAGTATTAGTCCCTAGTAGATGGTAAAATATCTTCCCTACGGGCAGATTTTTCAAAGGTTTTAGATTCTTATGTCTTTTTCATTGCCACAATCACTATGAACACAATCAACTAACATATTTTGTTCATGACGTGCCCTCTGACCTTGTAGAATTAATAGTATATTTTAAACTAGGAGAAAAATTCTCTCTAAGCCTTAGTAGGAGCATGGCCAGTATATAAAGTCCTTAGAATGTATTTTGAGCTGCTGGGAGTTACTTATATTGGATGTTTGATGTACGCATTCTGTTTTGCTTTCCTCTGAAATAATTCATTTGCCTTCTAAATGGAATCATGAAAATACTTAATAAAAATGGTAATACATCCAAGGGCACATGGTTATAACTGAAGGATTGATGCAGAGAACATTTTAGCGAGTGAAGGTTGGAGGTCGTGTATGGAGACTGGAGAAGAGGCTGGGCTGTTCATTAAGTGATAGTCGGCTTCATGACATTTTCCTTTTGAAAGATACTGAGTTGTGGTCAGGATTCCTTTTGTAAGTTTTATCTGGGGTTAATGTATCTTTCTCTAGCGAATCTTTCACGACCAGTTACACATCAGAGTATGGTACAGAGCTGCTAGTTAGAAAATTATACTAGAGAATGGGTTTGAAGTCACAGACTCTCATGCCCCAGTTCTAGGAAGTCTTTAGAACATAAGTGTTACAGATAATGCCTCTCCGATCGCAGAGAAGGGATGGAAGGAATATAAAGATAAATTTCCACAAGCAATCAACAGTTACAAACCGGGACACCTAAAATCCAGCAGTGAGCTGTGGGTTGTGGGTTCCCTTCTCCATGCTCTCTCCAAAAGATAAATAAAAGGTGACAACCTCAGGTTAGCAGAATGATTCAAGGCTATCTACCCGCTGGCTGCGTCCCCCCCACCCTATCTTGCCCTTTCACCACAGCCTGTCCTTCCCCATAGCCTCTCAGTCTCTTCCATAATCCTCAGTTTAATTAGCCCCTGGAAAGTCCCAAGTGAAGGAGCTACTTGTCCCCCTCAAGATTAGTTACTGCTGAGCTATGCAGAGGCCCAGAAAACTGGTTTATAGTTTTTTTTTCCCTTCCATCTTCAGAGTTACAAACCACCCACAGACATCTGTGAGTCACCTATTGCTCATAATGATTGCATCTTTCTGCTGAGGAGACCACAGATCTTGTTGACCTTGACTGAGAAAAGGTGATAAGCCCAAACTGCAAGGGTCAAAGCTGAAGACAGGCACTGTTAAGCCTGAGGGAATGAAAACGGAGTTTGTTGGGCAATACTGTTCTTTAAAAAATGTGGTTTTTTGAAAAATCATTTCAAAATAACTTAGAAGGTAGACATCCAGGTTTTGGGGAGGGGTATCACCTAAACTTTGGAATCAGAATTTCTGGAGGGGGTGCTCAGGAATCAGCATTCTAAATAAATTTGGTTGGCTGTGTTTGGTAATTAAATAAAAGAACTGCCCCCACAACCCCTCAAAGGATCAGTTCCTCTTTTAAGGGAAAGCTGTGAAGACAATACCCCACTTGGTCCCAGCAGGTTTGCAGGGTAAAACCCAAAATAATAAGGATGGGAGAAGTTGACAGTAACAGCAGCTCATTTGGGTGGTTCTTAATTACTTTGGACTCAGAACTCCTTTATGTTTAAAAGACAAAACAAAACAAACAGATAAAGGTTTTTTCTTAATGTGAGTTTTATCTATCAATATTTATCATACTAGAAATTTAAAATATGCTTATGAATACATAACACCCAGGGGCACCTGGGTGGCTCAGTCAGTTAAGCATTTCACTTCAACTCAGGTCATGATGGCACAGTTCATGAGTTCGAGCCCCGCATCAGGCTCCGTGCTGACAGCTCCGAGCCTGGAGCCTGTCTCAGATTCTGTATCTCCCTCTCTCTCTGCCCTTCCCCCACTCATGCTCTATCTCCCATTAGCTCTCAAAAATAAACATAAAAAATAACAATAGACCCCATTATATGTTAACAAAAATAAGAGATTTTAATGAAAAATACCAATATTTTTTAAATGAAACCTGTAGTGAGAAGAATGGCATCATTCTACAGTTTTGCAAATCTCTACTGTCTGACATAACAGAAGAGAGCTGGATTCTCAGACCTGCTTCTACGTTCGATCTATTGTGAAATCCTAGGTCACGTGGCTTCTGTATACTCAAAGCCCACTGGTGAGAGAATAAGAGGGAAAAGACAAATCATCTCAGCATTTTTATGAAAATAGTTTTGATCTGATTGGACCCACAGGTAGGATCTCAAGGACCCTCCCAGAGGCCCCCCGACTCTGCCACAGTTTGAGAACAGGTGGCTTCTAAGAGTTCTGAGCTCCTTTTACCATTTAACTCCCACAACAACCCTGTGAGGCACATACTGTTTTCATTATCTCTATTCTACAAGTGTGGAACCTGGGACAGAGAGGCATCATAAGAAGTCACAGCTGGACTTAGAGCCAACAGTCTAATGCCAGTAGCCAAGACCTTGACCCTGGTGTCCTACTGCCTTTAGGTTTGGAAAGCTGAGGACGGGCATATCCCCAGGACATCCATCCAAACTAAGACTCTAGCTCGCAGTCACTGGTGGAGGTTTTGACATCTACTTCTCCTGAGTGTGTCTGGCCCCTTATCTAAGGAGTCCTCACTCCTGACACACCGAGGCCCTTACGAGTTCCCGCAGGCAGAATAGGGTGTGTCTGGAGCCAATTTATCAACAAGGATGACTTTTGCTCTGATCTGGGGATCTCTCGTGGCCTCATACAACCAGCAAGCAATTAGCCACGTCCTGGTGGCAGATAGTCCATTCACAGAAAGCAGCAAAAACTTTCCACGGCCGAGACAAGGACCATGATGATGGCACTCATTAGCAAGGGCTTGCACGGTGACAGGGGACCCAGCAGCCAGGCTTCCCCCGCCCCCTCCACACTCCTCCAGGGGGCTCCTGGCCTTCCACTGGACCCAGTCAGCTTTACCCCTTGTGGCTTCAGTTCCTGCAGTAAAGGAATCCTCAGGTAGGAGGCACACAGAGAATACTTAAAACACCGAGTTATAGATCAGGGAACAGGGAGAGGGAAATGTCCCTCCTTTGTTGATCACCTTGCTAGGGGCAGGTGCATTTTCCACATTTGATTTCTCTGTTTTTTAAAGTTAATGCATTCATTTTGTGAGAGACAGAGAGAACAAGCATTGAAGGGGCAGAGAGAGGAGGACAGAGGGCCCGTGGTGGGCTCCTTGCAGACAGCACAGAGCTGAGGTGGGGCTCGAGCTCACCAACTGCGAGATCATGATCTGACTGAGCCACCTAGGTGCCCCTCCTTTCTCTCTTTTCAATATTGATCATTTCTAGAAAAGAAAGGCCCTCAGTAGACCACCATACAGGAATACATGGATTCCTTTGGTGGTATGTTTGTATGTATGTATCTATTTGTGAGAAAGAGACAGAGAGACAGAGAGAGAGAGAGAGCATGAGCAGGGGAAGGGCAGAGAGAGAGGAGATAACGGGAATTCTAAGCAGGCTCTACACTGTCAGCATGGAGCCCAATGTGGGGCTCAAACTCACAAACCATCTGATCATGACCAGAGCCAAAGACACTTAACTGACTGAGCCACCCAGGCGCCCCACCTTCAGTGGTTTTTAATGTAGCAAAGAGCGTGATAGGAATTAGAATGACTCTACATTTATAAAAGATAAGATGGGACAAACTTTTTAAAACTTGCCCCATAGCAACTTAAAACCTACTAAAAATGTAATAAAAAATATATGGCTGTAATACTTTTAGAAATAAATATTTACTTGATCTTGACACAATAGGATTATAACTTCCCTAAAATGGGTGTCTTTTTTTTTATTTGCCAAGTAATATGCTTCTTGTCATACAATATTAAAAGAACAAAGAAACAGACTGAAAAACACTTTATTTTTAGGTTATTTAGGCCTAAACTGAAGGAATATTAAGACTTGCAGTTAAGGAAAAATCAATGAGGATGTTAGGCCTTTGGGCAGACTTGCCTTGCATTTTAACAGAGTGCTTATTCTATCAAATAAAAAAAAAAAAAGAAAAGAAAACACACACACACACAAATACTCCCTCTTAAAGTCGGAAAGAAGACAACGAGGAACAGGGTGGCCCTGGGTGGTAAAGACCACACTGGCAGTGAAGAAGTTAAATGCTGTCTGATCTCTTTCTGTTCTCCCTCACATCTTAACCAAAGAATGATTTCGATCTCTAAGCTGCTTCTAATTAGGTGTTAATGACCTCAGAGTTGTGTGAGTTTACCATGTTCTGTACCTCATTTGATTTCCCCCCTGGGCTAAAACAATACCAAGAGAATGGAAATGAAGATAAAATACACCTCTATGGTCCCAATGGTTATTGCATCAGAGATATATAAATACAGAGAAGTCTAGAGGGAAAGATTATTATTAACACTAGTTCCATGACCTATGCTAACCAAGAAAAGAAAGTAATTATAGTGCTTTCGTGTGCCGGGTGAGGGGGTCCTCACACTCAGAAATCATGAATGAAACGATGGCACACAGCTCTACTGGTGCCTCCAAGGCTGGAGGTTTGGGGACTAGTGAGTGCTCTGTACAGAAGGAATGGAAAAACAATGCGCAGTCCCTGAGAAGTGTCAGGAGAAGTGTGACTTTTTTCCTTGAGGTGGGGGAGCCACTTATCATTAACCTACATGACAACAATAATGAGAAAATAACTGAGTATGAAAAAAAAGATGCATAATATATGGTGTCTGATAGCAAAATACAGCACCATAGTGGAGAGATTTTCAGAGTGATGTTACACAGCCTTTAAGGTGAATTTCAAATGTTAACATTTCTCTTTTAATAGGTGACATGACTATTATATGCATATGTGCCTGCTTTCTACATACCCCAGCCTCCTATTTGTGAGTGAATGAGGGTGTAGTAAATATTTAGTCACTAGTAATCCTGGGTGTTACGTTTTATTTATTTGCATTTTAGAGTTTGCACTCATTATAACTCTATAATTGGCAATGCCTCTTAACTAAGGACTCATTCAGTTGTTTTAAAAAAATCTCAACAGATTTTAGCCAAGGATTAAGAGGAAAAAGAGTTACCAAACAAGACTTCAAATGTTGTAAGACAGGATGACTCATTTGGAAGTGTTGTTAAATCCGTAAATCTTGAACAGGCTTAAAAATATGCCTAAAAATAAAGTGACCTAGGTATCATTTAAAGAGGAGAAAGGAAGAAGAAGAAGAAGAAGAAGAAGAAGAAGAAGAAGAAGAAGAAGAAGAAGAAAAAGAAGAAGAAGAAGAAGAAGGAGGAGGAGGAGGAGGAGGAGGAGGAGGAGGAGAAAATAAAGCTTGACAATAGGCCATTACAGCACATTGACTGAGCTGGTAAAGTCACCATGATTAAAATGAAGTAATTCACTTTGAACTAACACTACTTGACTCCTCTAATGTGCCTGAGGACTGTCCATGGCGAGCCCAGAGGAAATCTTTTGTGCTTCAGTTAGCAATAAAGCTTGGAAATCATTATTCTTTCTAAGATGAACATAGATAACAGAGGAAACCAGAAATGTCCATGCTCTTGCATTAAACTTGCAGCCTGCAGGTGGCCTAGCTATATGCTGCCTAAAAATGGGTGAGGTTTTTATAGATGTACTAGTTTAAATGTCATAAAAGCCTCATCACATGAAGAAGCCATCAGCCAATGAATTTAGCTTATTAACGGGCAAAGCGCACTGTTGAGGATGTATGCAAACCACCATCAAGGGCGATAAAGATCACTCCCTAATGCATGAAACCTACACATTTAAGATTATCATCATTAAACAAAGCATTATATTGGCCTTTTGGTCTTTTCAAATGAGCTGTCCACATGAAGGTATCTCCCATTTTGTTCTGCTTTGTAGAAAAAGCAATCTTTTAAGAGCGGATGTTTTGCAATTTGGGGTGGGGGGGTAGTGACAGAATTGGGAAGTCATTCTGATTTTTGTGCATCTTGCTCTGCCCTGCTAAAGGTGTAGCTTCTCTCATAGGACCGCTGCTTCATGTCCATTTATCTGAGTACCTACTGTGTATTAAACCCTCCATGACAAAACATCAAAACACAACAAAATCAGCTAGACACCCTGTTTTCCCTTCCCCGCAGTTAATTATGAGGCGATTTCAGGACATACTGTTACAGGTTACTCAGAGTGTCCCATCACTCAGTTCTACAATTTTAGAAGCAGAAATGAATTGTCTCTCTGTTCTTCCACGGAATAAATGCCTTCCCTTTGATGCTTTTATGCCACTGTGTAAAACACAGTGAAGTGAGGTACATGAAACTAGGTTAAAAAGCTTAATATAACTATACTAGGTTGACAAAGCTGAGGATTAAAATTCAGTCGCGCATGCAAAAAGTGTAATAAATGAATGAAAATATATGTTATGGGTCATTTCTGCTTTAATAGCACCTTTGTGCTATGGAATCCAAATAGCAACAGTCATCTTATACACGCCTCACAAATGAAAGAACATTAGGTTTCTAGGAAGCTAATGACACAGCCAGCACGGAATGAGCCTTGTGCCCACGGATTTATTTCATGCAAACATACAGGGCGTGTAGAGATAACTTATCAGTCAAAGATAGGACTCCATTTAAAGCTGCTGCAACATTGATGTTGTGGTTTGTCTCCATTTTTCAGCTAAATAGAGGTTTTCTTTTTCGCTTCCCATAAAGTCTTCAACTAGCTCAAGCCTTCTAATAAATTGCAAACTCTGTAACAATATATCTTCTATTATGCCGCTTGTTACTTTACTAAGACAGGAAATTAAAGCAATAAAACACTTTCAAAATGATAGGGCGCACTCAGGCAGTCATTTTTCTTATGTTCCAGTATTATTCTTCAAAAGACCTTTTATGATACTAATATTAAATTCTTTGAAGTCAGAAGAATCTGTTGAAAGTGTTGAATTTCTAAGATATAGAGCTCAAATATTGCATCTACTCATGCATTTATTAAAATTGAATATGGGGTAGAAAATTTTGAAACACAACGTACAATACGGCTAAATAATATATGACCAGATACATCTCGAGTCCACATTAGAGAGTCCATTGTGTGGAAATTTGATTGAATGCTCGGGAAAATCTATTTTGCTTTTTCTCACCTTATGTGGCCAAATGCACAACATATGTGGTCATTCACGGGAAAGGCTGGCCACAGAAAGACAAAGCTTGGTAAACCAGACAAACACCATCATGATCACTTATGCAGCATGTTCACATAAAGGAAATTGAATCAGCCTTATAAGGCTGTGCATTCTTGATTAACCTCTGAGAAAAAAGGTCAGACAACTGTTCTTTTAAAGGGCTAAAAGAGAAATGTAAAAAACTGCAATATATCCTAGGCAGTGCATTAGGCGATCGCATTAAACAGCTCATGGAGCGATGTGGAAAAAAGCTCTCTTCATTGACTATTACTAAAAAAAAAAGGTCTTATTTTCTTCTCAGCAATAAGCATTTCCATCCAACCTTAAGGAAAAAGAAGTAGATGGAAAATAAAGAGATAGGCAAAAAACCGTTGAAAGTGTAAATTTAAAAGAAGGGAGAGATCGTATAAAAGCCCCTCTCTCCCCTACCTTGTCTTAAGCACTTCATTCACACTACATACATCCCTAGCCACAGACCCCAACCTACACCCGCCTGCCCTCCCCCGTTCCTTCCTTCCCTTCTTTTTTGCAAAGGTTTGCAAAAAACCCAGCAGGCTGAAGGATGAGCACTCCGTCCCCTAAGAGGAAACAAAACCCCAACTTCCCATTAGGTAACATTACAGAGTTGCTTGAGCAGTGCAGGAATTTTCCTCCTCTTTGGAAACCCCAAAATGGTTGATCTCTTTCTCCACGTATCATTTTAAACAACTGCTATTTAGCAGGTGTGAATGTTCCAATTAAATAGCAAACACTTTTCCGAGGCAGCACTAAGAGCCTCTGCAAAGTCAGGCTCCATTCCCACCCACTTCCTTTCCTCGCTCAGCTGATTAAGGTCAGCACTTTAAAATTAGAAAACGGAGCCCTTGAACCCCTTGTCACAGTCATATACACACTTGCTAACATTAAAGGATCTTCCACACACCAAAGGGAAGTCAAACTGGGCTATGCTGCTAATTTACTTCAGTTCTTTACCAATTCCTATTCCTGTCTAGAAATATCTTTTTGATTTTTTTTTTTTTTTGAAACATTGTCCTGAATTCCCAGTGATAAAATTAGCTGGTCCAATCTGAGGCATTAGTCCTCGATAACTTCTGTTTCCCTTCTCATATGACACAGTTCGTCTCTGCTGGAATTCCTAAGCAATCAACTACCTGGTGATACTTTTCCCCAGAGACCTTTCTTTGCACACTATATCAATTAACACAAAAGCAATTTTGGACCCCCTCCAATACGCTACACTACCATCTGGCCTCCCTGGAAGCTCATGGAGAAGGGCAGATTTCAATTTGTCAAAACAATGCAAATTCCCCAAATTATTTTCAAATTATGCATGTTTACTTTAATGTTGTGCCCATTCATCTCTTAAAAGGTACTTTGCACAGTCCTTTAAAGGGATTCTCCGGCTTGTGTGCTCTCTCTCACTCTCCCCCTCTCTCTTAAGAAGTAGAAATTGGGGTTATCAGGGCTAAATTTTAACTTTAAAGAAATAAGAGTTTATAAAAGCTAAAGAGCTTGCTAATCAGGGTCAATAACACATTATCAGATGTGTTCACACCCTACACGCTCTGTTGCAACTGCCCACTTATTAATTTGGGAATGTTTAATTTTTAGGCAGTAACACATCCATTATTATTTGAGAGGTCCTAAGAAGACTCACATCAAAGAAATATGTTCCAGGTGTGACCATTTGCCACTCTTTCCCTGTAAGGCTCTGAAAATTCCTGATAGAATATAAGCAGTTAATTTGGAAGTATTAATAAATTAAGTCATTTTTCACTCATTATAAAGAACTGATTTGGCAGATGAGTTTGGCCATTACCTTGGAAAGTTCTGTTGTGAGGAGAGAGGGCAAGGGAGATGTAGAGTCAGCCAATGCAGCAGCCACTGGCACAATGCAAATTTATTAAAATTAAACACAAGTTTAGAAACTCTCCTATCTCCTTAGTCATATTAGTCACATTATAAGTGCTCAACAGTCACATGTGGCTAGTGACTACAATTCCAGAGAGCACAGCCGTGGGACCTCCCCATCACTGAAGAAAATTCTGTTGGGCAGTACTCATGTTCAAGAACAGAGAATGTTCCAGATGAAGGTGGCTGGCAGGAAGTTTCTTGCTAGAAAAGATGCAAAATGGCCCCCAAAGCAGGCAGGACAAAATGCATGAGATCAAATTGTGGTTTTTCTTGAAGGTAGACCCTTTCTATAAGTGTGAGGAGTTGAGGAAAGATGAGAACATCTTACTTAGTTTACCTGGTTGTATGTCCCTGGGAAGCTTTACTTCATTTTACTCGTATTAGTCGTTTTACTTCATTTTAGTCGTTTGGGTTGACTAGTATCCACCCTGACCTTTGCCGGCTGCAATTATCTTCCTATTATGCTCAGCCAAGTGCTATATGTTGAGCGGATCCTAGCCCTGGTTCCAAGGAATGACCCTGGTCTGGCCCGCTGGAGGGTTGCAACTATCCTAAGCCGAAGCTCCGGATTACAATTGTTCTGCCCATCTGATCTCATTAGAGCTCCTTCTGGCTTCTTGCTTAGTGACTAGGAGGAGATACGCCCCCCACCCCATGACTGCAGATGCCGAGAAGACACATCCAACTAGCAAATACCTTACTACACGAAATGAGGACTGTCTGCGACTGAGGGCCACAGAAGACGGCAGCAGAAGCAGAGGAGATGAGAGGTCAGGTTCCGGGGACTACATGGGAGGCACTGGATCCGCACATGCTCCAAACCAGATTTTTACCAGACTGATACAAGTCTCTCCACGTCCATCTGACCACAAGATTCTCTCTCATCAGTGAGTATATATACACACACGTAGACATGCACACGGTATATAACTGATGCCTACAAGTTGTATAGCGTGGATTTAAAAAGAGTATTCCCAGCACAGGGAAGAATGTCTGCAAAAGTCCTGGTGCAGAAAGAGCCTGATAAATTGAAGGAACAACCAAAGCGTGGCTGAAGAGTCACCGGCTGGGTTGGTTGGGGGACACAGCAAGAGGCAGAGACATCGTGTGGAGTGTAGGGTTTATTTCACAAGAAATGAGAAGGCATTAAGTGACTGTTGGGACAGTTACATCCCTTTAGCTGCTCCCAAAGATTGAGGAAGAGAAGAGTGGCAACACGGTGTCCTGTTAGGAAACCCAAGTGGACGCCTATGGTGGACTGGACCGAGACAATGGTGGGGAGATGTGGAATGTAATTGGAGAGTAGAATCAAAAGGACTTGAAATCAAGATTTTTGGCTGGAACACCTGGGTGGGTGGTCGTAGCATTTACCAAGATGAAGGACAGAGGAAGGAAGAGAAAAGGGTGAATGGAACTTAGAACAGTACCGCCCCTCCCCAAGTCATTTGATGAAAAAGATAATGTGGACTGTCCAAGTTAAACACAATTTTAAAATGAATTCTACATTCCTGGAGTTAAAAATTGCCCTGAGGAA
The DNA here is from genome assembly GCF_003009895.1 of Hyaena hyaena. NCBI lineage: Eukaryota > Metazoa > Chordata > Mammalia > Carnivora > Hyaenidae > Hyaena > Hyaena hyaena. The sequence goes on from NW_024081010.1 coordinate 1,674,075, forward strand.
ACATTGAGTCAAAAATTCAACTTATGTTCAAGTCCCATAGGCCCAATACTATCAAAAAATTTTAACTGCTAACTTGTTTTTGGACAATTAGGCTACCACTTATTATAAGATTATAATAATGTTCCAAAAATACCATTTCTAGGATGAGTTTGATTCTATTCTAGTACTCTCTAGTACTCTTGCTTTATAGTCTTTCTATTAGGCTTAAGAAGAAGCGTTGATTTCTCTATACTTCTATTATAGTGGTTTACTTGTTTTCTTATTCATTTGTGTATTTCTCTGCATATCATAAAAGCTTGTAAGTTCATGTACCTTTGTAAACTAGTCCTGTTTTTTTTTAAATTTTTTAAATGTTGATTGATTGATTGATTGATTTTGAGAGTGGGAGAGAGCAAGCATGAGCAGGGGAGTGGCAGAGAGAGAGACAGAGAGAGAAACGGAAGCAGGCTCTGAGTTGTCAGCATAAAGCCCCACATGGGGCTCAATTCCACGTACCGGGAGATCATGACTTGAACCAAAATCTTAACTGACTGAGCCACCCAGGTACCCTCACTAGTCCTCTATTTTTAATCTCAAGTGATGCCAGGACAAACAGTGAATCTGAGATTATATGACTGTATTATACCATGGAAGCAAGACATCCCTTAATAAACAGCATATATATGTGTACAACAACATATATTAAGTCAATTCTGCTATTATATATATATATATATATATATAAGTCTATATTTAGCAGAATTTCAAATGCTAGATTAAAATCTTAATATGCCATATATTACAGGACATTTATTAAAAACATTTCCTTTGAATAACATTAGTTGGGTCCAGAGTAGGGTCATAAGGTACTCCGTGTTTCCATTTCATGCTTAGTGGGAAGGATGGAGACAGAGTCGGCTGTGGCACCGGTCAGGTTGACCATATGTTGTTTGGACTCTTAGGAATGGGGGGGTACCCTTTGGACTTGTCACTGTATGTGGCACTCTGTTTGTGGACCACAGTATGTGGTCTCCAGGTTCCTGAACGAAATCCCATGTGGGGCTCAAAGCAGGAAAACCACTTTCTGAAGTACGAAGGTGAGGATTACTGAGGTATCTTCCCAAGGAATGATAAGACAGTAATTTTTATATTTTGAAAGATAGTATAATGCTTCCTTTTTTTTTCTTTTTATACCTTGAAATTCCTGATGAATCGTTCCCCCTCGCCTCTTTAAAAGTTTTTTATTAACATTTATTTATTTTTGAGAGACAGAGCACGAGCAGGGGAGGGGCAGAAAAAGAGAGAGACAGAGAATCTGAAGTGGGCTCCAGGCTCCAAGCTGTCAGCACAGAGCCTGACATAGGGCTTGAACTCACAAACCATGCATGAGATCATGAGCTGAGCCAAAGCTGTTGCTTGACCAGCTGAGCCACCCATGTACCCCTATTTTCCCCTCCTTGAATGCTTATTTGGGAGTAGAGGAGTCAGTCTATTTGATTAAAGATCATTCCAGTATCTATGCAGACCTTCTCATCCTTTAAAGGAGACGACCATTTTACTGCAGCCTTGATAGGGGCAGGCAACTCAAAGCTTGAACCACAATAGAACTTGAGGCAAGCTGAAGTCATCTTTATTTCTAGCCTTCTTTCATGCAATTTATTAGTGATGGCAGATTCTCTTCTGAAGCTAGTACTGAAAGCATATTTTCTCTATGATTTTATTTCCAATGGGTTTTAAGATTTTTGAAGGCAGGGATTATATCTTTATGCTCCTTTATACTTATCAAAGGAGCTTCTATAGTTCCTTGCATGCAGTAGGTGCTAGCAGGATGGGAAGCCCTTTAATATTTCATTATTTCTATGATATTTCATATAATTTTGACTGAACCTTTAAAGGAAACATTTAGGGGCTAATTTTCCATGCTCACTGGAGCTGTATTTGCTCTTCTTGAGGCTAACTATTGCTCAGGATGATGAGAGACTGGAAGCTGCTGATGGTATTCTTGCCTCTCTTCTTCCTCTGTGAGTGTTGATTTCTCTGGCACCTGCAAACCAGTTCTAACTGAAATGGCTGATAATAAAATGTTAAATATTTAAATCATGCTTAAAGGTTTACAGTTCTCTTTTATATTCACCACGTCAATTCCGTAGACCCACCACCAATACAAGTATTGAGGTACTAGGATCTTCAAGTAGAGTTTTTTGCTCTCAACTATCCGATCATGATATATGCAATATCAGCTGATTGTCTCCACCAAAATGGAGAAAGTTTCACTGCTTCATATAGAGTCAGTAAATGAATATCGCTATAATTTCAACAACTATGGCATTTTGTCATTAAGAGGCTCTTCATTTCCTAGGAGCTTCGTGTTGACTCATCCAGATAGCCTGGTTATATCCCTAATAAACGTTTCGAGAGGAGCAGGAAATAGCCATTTCAGCAGGTGGCACTGCTCATATTTGCAGTTTCTGATACTCCTTTAGGCAACATAGTTGAAGGCTGCATGATGAATGAGCAGCCACTGATTGGTCCTATTGTGCACTTGCGATTCTTCTTCTTCTTTTTTTTAATTTCTAACTTTAGTATGCAGACGACGCTGTTGGCGATCAAAGCATGTGCACTCTGGGGCACACGCACTAAGCTAAAATATAACAATGATATGTGGTCACATGAGCTTTGTTCAGATGAGGTTTTCTTCAGGGCTGGTAGCAAGCTCTGATGGCAGGTAGCTCTGAGTTGAAAGTTGACCAGAGAGGTTGAAATGTACTTTTTAAAATATGGAACCCTGATTCATAGAAGTACTATGTAAGGAATACCTAGTTCGAGTCTGCTACTTCTTACCTTCACCTCTCTCCCTCCCTCTCTATTTCTTTTTTAAAGTTTGAGAGGAACAGTTCTTGAGGGTGTATGACTTGCCTAGCATCTCACAAGATGGCTTTGGCATATAGTAAGGACATTTCAATTGCTGATGATGTAGAATTTTCACTTCAAACTTACACTTAATATAAAACTTGTCACTAAGGACTCAAAAAAATTCTTGGCAAAAATCTTGTACAGATGATATCTGCAATACCTACCACTAACTACAATGAAAATAAAAATCTCTTCAAAAGCAATCACCTCAGCAGGAACCAGAAAAAATGCAAATCAAGACAACAATAAAATGCCATTTACCTCCATTTGATTAGCAAAAGTACTCAATGAGGAACACTTCTTAGGAAGTGATAGAATGTGGAACAACGGAACCTTATGTTGCTGTGGGAGTATAAATTGGTACATGTACTCTGGAAAACACTCTATCTTGTAAAGTTGAGAATTTATGAATCTTTTTACTTAGCAATTCCATTTTTAAAGTTTTTTTTTTATGTTTTATTTATTTCTGAGAGAGAGAGAGAGAGAGAGAGTGTGAGTAGGGGAGGGTCAGAGGAAAAGGGAGGCAAAGAATCTGAAGAAGGCTCCAGGCTCTGAGCCAGCCATCAGCACAGAACCTGACACGGGGCTCAAACCCACAAACCGTAAGATCATGACCTGAGCTGAAGTCAGATGCTTAACCAACTGAGTCATATAGGCTCCCCAGCAATTCCATTTTTTTTTTTTACAAATAGTTTATTGTCAAATTAGTTTCCACATAACACCCAGTACTCATCCCCACAAGTGCCCTCCTCCATGCCCATCCCCCCCCCACATCCATCAGTCCTCAGTTTTTGTCAGCATTCAAGAGTCTCTCATGGTTTGCCTCTCTCCCGTTCCCTCACCATTTCCCCCCTTCTTCTCCCCCTTGTTCCTCAGTTAAGTTCCTCCTAATCCTCCTATACATGCAAATATATGATATTTGTCCTTCTCTGCCTGACTTATTTCGCTCAGCATAACACCCTCAAGGTCCATCCATGTTGCTACACATGGCCAGATTTCATTCTTTCTCATTGCCATGTAGTATTCCATGGTATAGATAAACCACATCTTCCTGATCCATTCGTCCATTGATGGACACTTGGGCTCTTTCCATGTTTGGCTATTGTGGAGAGAGCTGCTATGAACATTGGGGTCCATGTGCCCCTATGCATCAGCACTCCTGTATTCCTTGGGTAAATTCCTAGCAGTGCTCCAGCAATTCCATTTTTAAAATACTGTTTGGTTTTAGTTATTTTTCACTTTATATAAAGGGTATTATGGTGGAGCGAATTTTGGCCCCCAATGATATGTCTACTGGGAACCTAAATAACGTGACCTTATTTGCAAACTGGGTCTGTATAGGTGCTGTTAAGTTCAGAAGCTTGAGATGAGGTCACCCTGGATTAGGGTGGGTCCGAAACTCATGGGCAAGTGTCTTTAGAAGTCACATGGACAAGAAGGGGACAGAAGACAAGGCAGACAGTGAAATGACTGAATGTGTACAAGCTAAGAAATGCCAAGTGTATGACCTGCATTGGTTTCCCTCCAAAGTAATAAAAATTAATAGTTAGAAATTTCGACCTGCAATACCTCACATTGTGAATGTATTTGGAGCAGATGCCTTTAAAGAGATAATGAAGTTATACTGAGGCCTTTAGGGTGAGTCCTAATCCAATCTGAATTGTGGCTTTACACTAAGAGGAGGTTAGGACAAGAGAAAGACAGAGGGGCCTGGGTGCACAGAGGTGTGGTCTATCAGATCTAATGGAAAAGCAGAAGGAAGGCCCACGCATCACAAACATAGACACACAAGCTCTTTTCTGTGGGTTTTTGCCTGCTTGTTTGTTGTTTTGTTTTGTTTTCTCATAACATATGTCTTATGTCTCCTCTCATAACATAAGACATTTTCTTGAAAATGTGACAACCGAGCTGATGAGAAATATAGATGAGGGACCTATCAGCCCACTGGGGCCCCCACCCCAAGTCAAGGATGCATGTCAGAGAGAGAGTATGGCTGTGTGGATGTGAGGTCAGTGAGAGGATCACAGCCACAGCCCAGGAAGACCAGAAAAAGATGGCAGTTCATATATTTTTGCAATAAATACACGCATAAAGGAATAAATAATGAACACATTCATAGGTAGATAAATGCTAGGAAATTATAACAGAGCGCCATCTAATTTTGTACACATATGCTCAACTAATTCGAATTCTTCACTCACAAAGATGATCTTATTTCGGAAACAGACTCTTAACTATAGAGAACATACTGACGGTTACCAGAGGGGAGGGATGGGGGGGGGGCAGGGGGAAAGAGGGGAAGGGGCTTAAAGAATATACTTATGATGAAAAAAAAAGAAAAAAAAGAATAGAGATGATCTTGTTTTTAACACAGGTATTTCTTGCCGACATTTACAAAGAGTCTTGCCTAAATGGAATGGACACTGAGGTAAAAAAGTGGGGAATTCTACTAGTTACATGACACGGGGACAAATTATGCATCAGGCAACCGACAGCCTTGTTGTGGAAACAATACTAGTAGCACAAGAAACAGGAGGATTTTGATGGTAGGAGGACGTGTGCAAATTATGTTACTAGTGACCAGCAGTGCCTCGGCACCACTTTTTTGCTTAATAATTTGCCTGTGACAAAGGACTGTATCCTGTAATATGTGGTGGCCTTTGAACAAGTTTCTCTGTTTGCCATCCCTAACCATTTAGCTTACAGTGCTCCGCTGTCGCTTCTGTCCTGGTTTAGAATGTGGCACTTAGAGTTACAGTGTGAACCCCTGGAACCTTCTCTCTTTGTGCTTTCTCTCTATTGTTTGCTCATAATGAAGGGAATGGCGGTACACTTATTCAACTGGGGTGCCTTGAGATAATGAGGCCTTTGAATAAGGCATCTCCGCTCAATGGGATGCCTTCATTTTCTCCTAACTTGGTAGAAATAGTCGTCTTAGGTGCTTGTTAGGATTGGGAGATAACTAGCTGTTATTGCTCCTGCCTGGATGGTTTACATAACCTTTTACCTTGTCCCTTTCAACCCCGGTCACTGAGAGAACAGAGATGAATGAAAGGCTTCAGGTAGTTAAATTGTCCACTTGCTAACAGTGGGGTGTGTGTGTGTGTGTGTGTGTGTGTGTGTGTGTACTTAAGAAAGGGCAGTGCATGCAAAAGAAGACAGAAAACTGTGTTTTCATCTGAATTTGCACCACAGGTATAATGAGATTACTATATACACATTTGGAAAACCCACATAGTTAAAAAACAGAGTCCTGTAATCTCTTATTTTCATAATACATGGAAAATGGCAAATTGTTCCTTGAATGAATAAGCAAATGATTTCTCTCTTTATACTCATATTTTTATTCTGGTCAGAATTTCATGGCTGTGTGATTGCAAGATCTAATCTCTTCTATTTTGATGGCTTCTTATTATTTTCTTCTTTATGCTTCTTTAATAATAAAAGCAAGATATGTTAAATATTGGTCTTTTGACGACAGAAAAAAAATGTAACTTAGGCAATACCAGAATTTTTTTTTGCCTAAGACTCATAGGTTCACTTTTGTCAAATTATCTTTATATTGTGTCCTCTAAAATGATCAAAAGTTTGTCCTTTAAAAAAAAACTGTTCTCAACAAAAAGCAATCTTTAAAGAAGAATACCGCTAGCATTTCTTCTATTGAATGCTAGAGGGAGAATCTCTGGGAGTTCCTTAGAAAAACATTTTGGCAGCACCTGCAAGGTCCAGGAGAAGGACTCTTAACTGTGCAACAATCAATAGAAAGACTCCAAGTCACTCCTTGGATCAATCACTGGAGATTATTAATATAATTATTTTTAAGTTTATTTTATTTATTTGAGAGAGAGAGAGAGAGAGAGTAAGTGAGTGAGCAGGGGAGGGAGAGAAAGAGGGAGAGAGAATCTTAAGAAAGCTCCACACCATCAGCATGGAGCCTGACATGGGGCTCGATTCCATGAACTGTGAGAACATGACCTGAGCCGAAATCTAGGATCGGACACTCAACTGACTGAGCCACTGAGTTGCTCCTATCAATATCATTCATTCTTGAAGTGCTAAAAATTATAAGCAGGCTGGTAAAAATATGACCTTCCGGAAGGGCCCACTATCTGCAATCGAGCAAGCAAAGGATTTTCCTGTAACCTTCTCTGGCAACTCTGGAGCTGAATTATTGATGAATGGAAATATTCAAAACTGAGAAGCGTTTTTGGATTTCTCTATGTTTTTCAACACTAAAGCGTTCGCTCTTCCCAATGTGTCTCAACACAACAGGAGCACTGATTTATTGAGGAAACCAATGGTAAGCTATTTCAAGATGCTCTTTCTCCAGGGAGACTCAGTGGTATATCAATTAGGCAATATGTGACAAACTAAAATATTTTATCGACAACTGTTAAGGAATATTTAAATAGGATTAAAATATAGCCCTAGATATGCTAATACTTAAAAAAAAAGAAAAAGAAAAAATTTCCCTCAACAGGCAGTAACTTAATAAAAGATAATATATAGATATGTCAGCAGATAAAAGATAAAGAGGAATGTGATATAAAAAGAAGTGCTGATGTCTTTTACTCCCAAAGGTAGAAGCCCGGAGTTGCTAGGTGTTCCTAAGATTAAATCTAGCATCGTGCTTATGCCCCACTGCCAACACAGTTTAGGAAAGACTTAACATGAGTAAATTGAATTTATAGTTAAGTGACTTCCATCACTAAATAGTACGACTAGATCTAATTTTCTTTTTCCTAGAGAAATGAGTGCAGTTTTCTTTTTAAAAGAATATGCCATTCTTTAGCAGAAAGATCAATGTATGTTGAATCTTAGGCAGGCCACCCATGTAATAATTAAACAAAAGTTTCATAGCACAATGTTACTGTAACCATGCACATATTATATCTGTGTGCCTCTGGTTTAAAAAAGTAGTTACAAATGAAAGGTTATTCAGTGTCTCAGATCAAGGGTCACAGATTGAGTAAGTCTTACAAATGCATGAAAGTCAGGGTTAGCGTAGGCTGAATACAAGGAACCTGTGAATAGCTACTAGACTGTTCTGTATTGTGGATCTGAGGGAAGGCAGACTGAATGTTGCCAGATGTCCAAGAGTTTTAAAGAAGCCTAAAAATTGGATTTTTAGGTAAAATCTTCCTATTTTAAGTATTGATGCATTAAAAAATAATTATCTGAGTTTACTAAAACACATCTACAAACCAGGTATCAGCTACTCCTCAGGTCTTTTTTTTTTTTTTAAATGTTTACTCATTTATTTTGAAAGAGAGAGTGTGTGCCTTTGTGGATATGGGATGGGCAGAGAGAGAGGGAGAGAATCCCAAACAAGCTTCGTGGTGTCACTGCAGAGGCCCACGTGGGGCTTGATCTCACAAACTGTGCCATCATGACCAGAGCTGAAATCAAGAGCTGGATGTTTAACCAACTGAGACATCTAGGTGCCCCAAATATCAGCTACTTCTATATCAGATTTGGGGAATACATATCCCATGTTAAAGGTCTAGAGATAGATATTTATATTATTTTCTTTAAAACAATGCATGTATCTATTTTTAATAGTCTACAAAAATAAGTAGTCAAAATAAAAACTTAAAAATATTTTTAAAAAAGCAGTCAGCCACTTATAAATTTTTATCAAGCATCTACTTTTTGCTCAGGAACTCTTCTAGGCACTGAGGATATACTGATAAATGAGTTAAACAAAGCCCATATCTTTAAGGTGCTTATAATCTAGTGATAATGAAAGTCATGAAGCCAAACAAATAAGTGAGAAATTTCCAACTACTTTGTTAAGTGTAGGAAAAGATAGGGAATATGATTAAGCAACGCTGTGGGAGCACTCTGGCCTGAGTGGCCAGAAAGGATTCTCTGAGCAATGATATCTGAACTGAGACCTGAGTGACAGGTGGATTCAGTCATGTTGAGACTGGAAAGAACAGAGTTCTAAGTAGAAGGATGGGCAAAGAAAAACTCTTCAGGAGAGAACACACCTGCCATGTTGGACTCAAAGAAGAAGAAGGTCATTGTGGCTCAGGATAGTGGGAGAAGAGGAAGGAGTAGAGCAAGCCTGGAACTGCATCATATAGGGCCTTTTAAACTAATGTCTTTCAAATTTTAACACACATCCCGATCCCTTAGGGGGAATCTTATGAAAACGGTATCTGAGTCATTATGCCTGAGATGCTGCATTCCTAAAAACTACCCACTGAAACCCCTCACACCACCCTCACCTCAATGGTGAGGTGTTAGACTGAATTCTACTTTTGGTAGAAAATCATTCAGACCTAAGAGGTAGATGGAGTGAGCCTGTAAACGGGCAGAGAAAACAGTGAGGCATTTCGGTAGCCCAGAAGAGAGATCATGATGGCTTGGACTTCAAGAGGAGCTGCAGGGTAGATATTTTGAACACAGAGAAATGGGCCTTTCTGCTGAATTGGAGGATGAAGGAGAGAGGAATCAAGTTTGGCATGGGGCATGTATGGCCTAAGCAAGTTTCCCTGATGGGGAAAATTTTGGGAGGAGCATCTTTTGTAAGTCTGGTGGGAGGTGGGGGGATGGGGGATTACTTCTGTTAGTCCATATAAGAATATGTCAAATGGTTAACTAAATGGAAATATCTAAATGGAAATAACAAATGGAAATATCTAAAAGGCAGTTTCATATATGAGCCTAGATGAGGAGAGAGATCAACACTAAGAAACTGACTTGGGGGTCACCCATATATTGGTAGCGTTAAAGCCATGGATGGCGTAATGCTGCTTAAGACGAGACAGAGATAATGAAGGGAAAATGACCAAATCAGGAGTCGGAGGGGGGCTCCCCATCACCTAGAGATCTGGAAGACAGAAATGATCCAGCCAAGGGCTGTGGGAAGAAGTGAGGCGGAAAGAAAACTAGGAAGGCATTTTGTATGTACACCAAGACAAGAAAACATTTCAAGGAGAAAATGGCAGGGCTAATCCTGAGGAAAGGTCAGGTGATATGAAACTCAAGAACTGACCATTGATGTGATGAAATCGGCTCATTTAAAAAAAAAAAAACAATTCAAGCATAATTTTTAAAACAGTGTTAGCTTTTAATTGTTAAACACACATGGTAGATTTTCTTTTTTGGAAAAAAAATTAAAACTAATTAGAAAATTTTAGCCTAGTGACTATGAAAAACTTAAATTATTGGGTCATATAGATAATTTACATTTTATCTCATTCATCGTGCTTATTCATAGTTTGTAAAAAGATTAAGTTTTCCTATTTTCAAGTTTTGACATGGTTTCTCAGACTAAAATGAATGAACCAGAAGGATTCTTCTTACCCCTGGAAATAGCTATCTTATTAGGTTGATTGTCACTTCTGAATTCACTAGTAAATGGAACTATCAAAGTAGCTACTAGCAATTTCATTACTTAAAAACAAAAAACTTCCTCCAGGGTTATCTATAACCCTTATATTTATTTTAATGACCACTGTGTCAAATTACTAGAAGTTGATTCTATTATAATTAATTCTAGTTCAGAATCTAAGGATTTAATCTAACGTCAGTAAGAAAACTGGAAAGAAATTATTAGTCGCTGTTAATATTTTGTATGGTTTCAATTTGCATATCAATATATTCCCAGCACCAACCCTTTCCCCCATTTTCCCGCGATCACCCAATGGCCTAGCAGAAGAGCCAGACTACGAAAAGAGTATCGTTCCCTTCCCATCAGTGTCACTCAAAGTAAAATATTAAAATGAACAGTAGCAAGAGAGGTCTGTTTATTTTTAATTTTCCATATTTCTTAGAATATATCAAATATTCTTCTAAAAACTTATTTTTGGTAGTAATGTTTATTTTTTCTTCCATCATACGGTGATGTGTGCTGTATGGATCCATTTGAAGATCTGGTCATCACTTCAAGTGCAACTTCAGTACCGCTGTACTCATCAGTTTTCCCAACAAAGCAATGTTGCTTTTAGACCAATGATTCTTAAACTATTTTGGGTTGAATGTCTCTTTGAAAGCTGATGAAGCCTATAGACCTCTGAAAAGATACACATAAATACATGTGCAAGTATTTTTGACAGCTTGTTTCCCTTTACTCCATGCTCATTTCCACTACACAGCTAGATTATAAAATCCTCTGAGGCATCAGGTCACGTTTACTCTTGATCATAATGATCACTTACTAATCGTAAAATGGAAATGGCTCCAAACTGTGCAACTAAAACAAAAAGCGCTTCAATTCTGCCCAAAACAACTTTGAATGAAGAGGCTCATTGTTTGGTTCTGTATAAGAAATGATTGTGGCATAACTAGAAATGTGTACATAATCTGTGAAGGCCGACTGATTGAGGACTTTGGCTTTACCAATGGAAGACGATCTGTACCCACAAAAGAATTCAGTGGAAAATAGAATCCAAACTCCTATGTCTAACTTTGTCGGATGAGGAGTGGGTTGTCACGGAGTACAAGAATCCCTATCTTTCATTTTGTTTGTACCAAAGTCAAAGAAGACCTTGTGGTCAGGGCTGAATCATTGAGACCATCTGTGTTAACGGCAAAAGGATTACAATTCTGCGTTTCAATTTAAAGCCTTCTGAGCAGAAGTAACCTTCAGAAAAGTTCTGCAGATTTCTGCCTGCTGAGAAATTGAAAGGCTAGGTGACTTTTTACACCAGCCTCCAGAAATGCTTTCTCCACACTGAAAAGTTTACATTCTTCTCCACTTCCAATCTCTCCTTCCAGAGAGGCAGCTGGGACAAAAGACAGTAGATTTTCAGCAGTATCCAAAATAGTAACTTCAGAGACTTGAGTCAAAAGTTTCACTTCATTCTTATAGCTGAAAATATCAGCCAAATACCCAAGTCAGGAACAAACTCCTTCCTGTTCTAAGAAGGGTCTCTTTTTCTCTAAAAGCAAACACAACTTATGCCTGTTGTTCAATCATGGGCTTCAAGATTTGTCCTCTGGACTGCAACCCTGTACAGCATTACAAGATTAGGCTTTTGAAATGAGGAAAATTAAATTTTGAGTAAGTTTCAGTCTCTTTAAAAACTTGTCTCCAGGAAAGAAGGAAGGAAGGAAGGAAGGAAGGAAGGAAGGAAGGAAGGAAGGAAGGAAGGAAGGAAGGAAGGAAGGAAGGAACAATGAAAGGAAGGCAGCTCTATGGTCCATTGCATTTAAGGAGCAACAGATATAAGGGTCTTCTTGCATTTTGTTTGTGTATAACAACTTTATTGAGTTATAGTTGACATCCATTTGAGATTCACCCATATCACTGTAGGTATCAGGAAGTGATATCTTTTTATTGCTGAGTAGTCTTTTATGGTATATATACCACAATTTCTATAGGCATTCATTTATTGACATCGGCACTTGAGTTTTTTCCAGTTTTTTGCTATTACTAATAGGGCTGCTATGAACCCTGTTGTGTAAGTCTTTGTAGGAACACCTGCTTCCATTTTGCTAAAGTAAATTCCTTGGAGTAGAATGGTAGGTCATAGCATAGGTATGTTTTTTTTTCAGTTTTCATTTAATTCCCCAATTATTTCCAAACTGCATATACTGTTTTCCATTTCCATCAGCCATGTATCAGAGTTCCAGTTATTCCACATTCTTGCTAACACTTGTATGGCGAGTTTTTTTTTCTTTTCTTTTCTTTTTTTTTAATTTTAGACACTATACTAAATGTGTGCAATGGAAACACTTTAGTTTTCTCTTTGGTTTGATGTTTTGATTAGCAAGAACATTTTTATATAAGCTACATGGAGGCTTTGGTGTTCCAACATGTTTGGATTAACCAAAGGTGCATAAGATTCATTGCATTTGGTTTTCTTTGCAATTGCCCTGGATAACCTAGACTTCGTGTAAATGAAAGAGAAATGTCAATAACAATGAGGGTGGATTATTTCTGTCAAAATATTTTAGACAACATAGCATGGTGATCACATGCATATCATGTGCACACCTATCCTTATTTGGCGTACAATAATTTCTTAACAGCAAAATGGAACAAAGTGATTTTTTACTGTTGGAGTTCTTTCGTGGTTTCCCCACACGTAGCAAATCATCAGAGTATTAGAAAGAAGTAAATGGAAATATTTTCCTGAAAATCCAGTTTGACATATGAAATTCTTCAGTGGACTCTCTGCTTATGAATCCCTGCTCTAGAGTTCCATGTTCTCATGTGTGGGAAAGGGAATCCCTCTGTTTTTCCCCAAGTAGGAGGAATTGTTACTTTGGGTGGTCCGAGACCAAGAGATTTTAAAAAAATAATATCTATCTGTTTTTGAGGGAGAGAGAGAGATAGAAACAGTGCTCAAGCAGGGGAGGAGCAGAGAGAGAGGGAGGCACAGAATCTAAAGCAGGCTCCAGGCTCTGAGCTGTCAGCACAGAGCCCAACATGGGGCTCGAACTCACAAACTGCAAGGTCACAACCAGAGCTGAAGTCACATGCTTAATGGACTGAGCCACCCAGGCGCCCTGAGACTAAGACATTTACTGGCTCACATTTTGAGTGGGAAGGGTCACTGTGTGTTAAAGGACACAGTCTATGTCCAGTGTTCCCTAGCTATCCTTTCTTCTTTCAAAGAATTCCCCCAAGGTGGGAAGGGTCTGCACCCCACCCTCCACCCCCAGTTCAGACTTGCCAAGGACTTTCTGTTCCAAAACAACCATTTGTAACTGGCAGGTAAAACAGACAGGAGTTTGTTCTCTCCAGCTGGGTTAGCTGAAGCTGTGGGTTCTGGGAAGGTAGCTCTTTGGCTGAAGCTGTATTTATAGCTGATGAGTTTTCCATGGAGCCCTCTTTTGAGTGGCATCAGACGCCTGAAGAGTTATTCATAAATTGGTACTTTTTTCCCATTTTATTTGGCACTGTTTTTATGTACATGGTTTCTTGGTCAAGAGCTCTGGGGGAAAGAAGGGTTGGCTAAAGAGATTTGGGGTTACAAGTGAAAATGGTCTCTTCCAGTTATACGTCAAGGTTAGAATTATATTTGATTCAATGCCTCCTTTTTTAGTCATAACATTTTACACATTGCTTCCTTTTTAGTTTTAGTTTTGTCTCCCCAATCCGGGTGCTTATCTGACCACGCTTTCATTATCATAATTATTTTTTAAAAACTCACTTTCATAAAGTGTGGATATTATACATAGCATGTAATTAATGTTCTCTAAGAAAAGTTCAGGTATTGGGGAATAGTATTAAACATGAAACATAGGAGATGTATCAATTTCTTCTAAGAGTAGTCCTCAAGTAGTATATAATCCAAAGTTATAAAAAATGATATAGAGTTATTTGTCAGAATGGCTCACCATAACAAAAAACACACATAAAATACATGTATCTATAAAGCCATCAAATTAGGGGGGAAATGTCCAGGAAATTATTTGCTTAATATTCCCCTATCAAGTTTATTTTGTCCAGTCTCCTTTTCAAAGACAGATTACCACCCAAATCACTGAAGACAGATGGCTGCCTCTATTTTTAAAATGTTCTAGAGTCGATAATTTCACAAGCTCCTTCGGTAGTCTGTTTCAGCGTTTAATCACTGTTACACTCAAGACGTTCTTCCTTATGTCTAATATATGATGTCTAAATAATGAAATACACTGAGTGGAATAAGGAGGGTAATTTTAACTCTCACAGCTGCTAGAACTAGAGACCTAAACAATTTTTCAATGAGACACATGGTTCAATTATGCTCTCTCCGGGGTTGACATCTCCATCCCTGACCTCTCACCCTCCTTGTAAGTCTATAATTCTTACTTTCCACAGGATATTGTCCCCTGAATATCCTACAGAACTTTGGAAATTAAACTAATGAAAGAAGGCTCATTTCACTTCTTAAAAATGCAATTTCCTTCCATTTGTAGTTTTATGGGTTACTTTTTCTTCCAAATTTATTTTTCTCCCTGTCTTCTCTCTTTGCAAGAGAAAATGCAGCAAATTGCTACATGTATCTATTCATCATCCCATAGAGTTTCTCAATTAGTCAGTTGTGGTTAAGGGTCCATGGATTTCATTCCTAACCACTTAGGGTTCCCAGTCCCAGGTGGAGTGTCTGACCTTCCCATCGCCAGTGGATCCTCAATGTAGGACTTGGGGTAACAAAGACAACAAGAATAAGTTCTTTTTTTTTTTTTTTTTTCTTGCAGTCCATAGTGATGTTTCTTCTAGCCATGGACGTCTCCTGAGAAGCTATGATTAAGCATAAATTTTTATTCCTTAATTCCTTTTAGGTGTTAGGAAACTCTTTCAAAAGGAGTTAGAGATGATTAAATGTTAGGATATGTGCTTACTGAGTATCCCTTCCTAGGGTATGTGAACTTTAAACGTATTTGATGTGAGGAAAGAGATTGCCTTCCTGGAGGGTTGAGTTCACATTACACCACGGTGCCTTCTCTCAGGATGGCGACCAAAGACAGCTGCCACATTTCTGCTGGCTGCAGGTGAGTGGCCGCAGGGCCACTGGGCTCGTCTCATCTAGCAAGTAAGTGCCCTCTGGATGACCCCTGCTTTCCTAGCGCCCAGTCAGACCATCACTTTCCTCCCCTGAACCCCGCAGAGCACGCACCTTCCCTCCCCTAACAATGAACTTGCTGAATTCTTCCTTCTCTCGGGACTGCACAGAAAGGCTGCTGCATCCTGTCATTGAAAGTCACTGCAGTGGAGCCCAAAATGATCCCTTCCAAATTTCCCCAGAACTCAGGAGTTCAAACACTTACGATAAAGCAAAGACAAAGGTAGGTATCTTAAGAATACTAATTAGGGTCTCTACACTGAGATTAGGAAGGAATGTTGAAGTTAAACATTGAAACAAGGTGGGGACAAAGCTAGGTACAAGAATTTAAGAAATCCCTGGGGCACCTGCGTGGCTCAGATGGTTAAGCATCTGACTCTCGATTTCAGCTCAGGTCATAGTCTCATGGTCTGTGAGACTGAGCCCTGTGCTGGGCTCTGCACTGATAGTATGGAGCCTGCTTGGGATTCTCTCTCTCCCTCTTCTTTGTGACCCTCTGCCACTCATGTTCTCTCTCTTAAAATACATAAATAAACTTAAAAAGAAAAAAGAATTTAAGAAATTCTCAGCATTCACATCAGTAATTGAGGGGCAGCATGTAAAGCTTCTGGTTAAGGAAGGGATCCCAGGGGGGCGCTTCGGTGGCTCAGTCAGTTAAGTGTTGGACTTTGGCTCATGGTTCGTGGGTTCAAGCCCCGTGTCGGGCTCTGTGCTAACAGCCAGCTCAGAGCCTGGAGCCTGTTTCAGATTCTGGTCTCCCTCTCTCTCTGACCCTCCCCTGCTCTCTCTCTCTCTCATAAATCAATCAATCAATCAATCAATCAATCAATAAGGGATCCCAGGGCCAGAAGGACTGAGTTTGAAAGTCTGTTCTTTCACTCTCTGGTCATCAGGCTTGGGCATGCCAGTCAACTGTTTCATCCGCAAAATGAGGACAGGGCCGACTTCATGTATGGTTGTTAAGCTAAAATCTCAGGCATAATGTGTGCATAGAAAGTGTTCATTGTGCTTAGTCATTAGGGATAAGCAGTAGCAAACTGATGCTGCAAACTGATGCTACATTTTCCAGACTTTTTGACACCAAGGAGAAATAGAGGGCAGAGCAGGTCTTCTTCCGGGACAGGAGTGGCTTCAGCAGGTACAGAGCCTATGGGACTGACACCTGGGTAAGGTGAAGGGAGATGATGGGATCGATGGGAAGTGCCTGGCACCAAGCCCAGTGCCCAGAGGTCAATAAATGCTGCTTGAATTTGGTAAATTAGTAAGGGTCTGTTTTTGTTTGTTTGTTTTTTCTCTTTTCCCCAGATAGAGCAATAGTGAGAGAGTACAGAATTAAAGAAAGACATTAGAAAAAGATAGAGAGACGTTGCTGCTAATTATATTGGCATAATTATTTCTATTTTTAAGTCAAAAGGTGCAGGATGGAGGGCGAACAGGAAAGAAGAACAAATAAACTGGGAGAGAGCGGGGGACGGTGGCTTCCATTTAGTAAATACAGATAAAGAGAATTAAGGAAAGTGTGATTGGATTGAATTAACTAGTGTGTTATTGACCAGTACCAGCATGACATTGCCTTATTCATGAAGACGCTTAAGAAGGATGCTTAAGGAATTTCTTTTAAGGAAAAAATAATACTTTCTGTTGGCTTGGCTTTGCTATCTTTCTTAGGAAACCCCATGAGTTGGCCTTGGATTTGAACAGAGGCAGTTCCAGAGGGATCCCCATTTTCTGGACTTACACTTGCAAATTACCCAGAGCTGGGACCTTACTGTGGCTCTCTTGCTGTCCTCTGATTTACTGTCTAGTTTGGTCCTCACAACAGTTATGTGAGGCAGATATTATCATTTCTCTTTGCAGATGAGGACACTGTCACAACCACAATCAGAAGGAATCTGGGGGTTATCTGAGGTCTCTGAATGCATCCCTTTAAATGCTAAAGGACTTTCTGGTATGTTTTGTGATCTTTGGCTGTGGGTGAATGGACACTTACCACAGGCATTTGCCAATTAGGGAAATCTTTTAACAATCCATCCATCCATATACAATGGATATATCCTTGTGTGGGATAATATATCGGCTTGACACCTTGGCCCCGGGAGTGAGTTTAAGTTCCCTCTAACCAACACAGTTCAAAGCAAAGAAATGATTACTTTTCCGTTTCTTTTGATAAGATCTTCAGCCGAGACCTGCATTCTCATGATGAAGAAAAAGAGTGGAAGCCAACATTTTCCTTCGTTCTAATTCTTAATCCAGGCCCCAACTCCCAAGATGCCTGAAGCTAGTCAATTAACCTCTTTGGGCTACTGACAATGCAGTAGTAAAACTGGACAAAAAATAGAAACACACACACACACACACACACACACACACACACATCTAAGACAGTTTCGCTCTTGTATACATTTATAGAAAAAAAAAAAGTACACAGAAACAACAGAATCTCTAAAAGAAGTAAAGTGAAGGTTCCAAAGGGGCCAGAGGTAGTTTATAGAGGCTAGATAGCACTGGCCTGCACACAACAAATACTTGATTAAAAGAATCCTAGGCATTTGATTGAAATGGGCTCATTTGCTATTTAGTTTTCTAGAGTTAATGACACTTGTTCTGCACTACATTATTTTTGTCCTGTTTAAATAATAATTTAAGAAAGAAAAGAAATTGAAACACAGGACCAAGTGCCCTTTGGTTCGCTGGAGGGGAAACACAATGCTAAATAGTCTCATTTTTTAGTATACCATCACATTTAAAATAGTTTTCTCCCTGCGTTAAATTAACCTACAAGTCTCAGAAGTTGAATGACTTTTCTTATGGGTCTTTGTGATTCCTTTCCCCCGAACATTCTGCCTGATAGATGAATATACAAACAATATCGAAGCTTCAGGCTGTGATATACAAATAAGAACAACAAGAGATAATGCAACTAGAATTAAATTCGGAGACTGTATTTGTTTTCTCTGCATGCTTAATGTCCTCTCTGAGGATTGAAAACTGTAAATAATAAGAATTTTATTTTTTTAATGTGGTCCATTTGTGAATTAAATACAAGGTTCTTTGTGTTTTCTAAAGCAAGAATTTTTTTAAATTGAAATATACATGCTTAGTTACTAAGTTCTACCCTCTTCTTACCCACAAGGAAAAGCTATGGAGGTAGGTAGGGACCTGATCATATACAACGAAGATCCTTGTGTAGGTAAATAGTTGGATGATTGAAAAGGAGGAAGGATTTTTAGCCACTGGATACATTTGTTTCATATCACTTCCTTAATTGAACTGTTGGAGAATTCTGACTCTGTAGCTTTAATGCATCCCTAAGGATTAATCAAATCGAATAACAATGCCAAGTGCAACCTATGCTTTATGCCCTTGTTTCTGCCTCTAAATATAAAAGCAGCTTGAAGGAAAATATTTCATTAGACACCTATGTTTGTGCACAGCACGGTCATGACCGATGCAAGAGTGAGATGTAGTTGTGATTTAAAAAAAATCAAATTTGTAAAGTTTAAAAAATTGTGAGTTTTGAAAAGCACTCCATTTTCTTTCTTTTGTTTTTTAATTTTTATTTATTTGTAGAGAGAAAGCATGACCAGGGGAGGAGCAGGGGGAGAGAGAGAGAGTCTCAAGCAGGCTCTATGCCCAGCATGGAGCCTGACACAGGGCTCCATCCCACAACCCTGGGATCCTGTCCTGATCTGAAATCAAGAGTCAGATGCTCACCCAACTGGGCCACCCAGGAGCCCCCCAGAACATCTATTTTAAAAACTGTAAGTCCAGTATTGTTAGAGGAAGAAAGAAAATGGATGGAATTTTGGTCCTGGGGCAACCATCTTCTAGACTTCCCTCATTTAGAGTCAGGATTGAAATAGAAATATTAGGTTTTCTGCATCAATTTAAAACATTTCCTTAGGTTGTTGGTGATTTCAAAGGAGAGGAACATTCTAACCAGTGCGGGTATTTAGTTTATGACATTCCCTTTATTTCAATGTGAGATGATTTATCCAGCAATAAAATGGAAATAATAAAAGCACTGCTTAAAATCATACCACTGTGGACATTTAAAAGGGCTCTTTGGGGGTGGGGACATTTCGCTACTTGATGGCTCTCTGTCATGCCCACCCCTACCCCACTATTCAATATGAATAATTGCTCTCCCAAAGGAGTGTGTGTGTGTGTGTGTGTGTGTGTGTTTCTGTTTGCCATTTTCAAGCTACACAGTGATAAAACTATGGAAATAATTATGATATGACAAAATCATTGTTATAAAGGCTAAACTTTTGTGCTGGGGCAAAACAATGAGAAAGGACTTCAGTGAGGGTCCAGGTTCTCAGCAAGTTACCTGGAGCAAAACGAAGTGATAGAATGAAGACTTTTTCAAGAAGGACACCTGCAGTTTATCTGAAGCAGGATTTTATACCCGCTTCCAAAAACCAGAGGTATTCTGGCTCTGTGAGTGCAGGTTTGACCCTCTGAAGAAAGCAAGCCACCCTCATCTGTTTCTGCAGAATTCTTCATAATAGATGGGGAGTGCTGGCGCCCCTCCTCTGGCTGTTCTAGTGATCTCGCCAATGAGTCTTCCACCAACACTTACTGAATGTCTATTAATGTGACAGTGTTATTCACACAATAAGCTTGGGGGAGAAATAATTAAAAGAAAAAACAAAGTGTTGCCTACCTTCGAGGAGCTTAGAACACTAGGGATAGACTCCTTCATCAGAAAGATCTTTCTAAACTGATAACTGCTTTGAAAGGGGCTTTGAGTGTGCAGGAGGTGTGCAAGAAGCAAAAGTGATCTAGGCTAAGGGGACAAGGAAACTTCCCAAAAAGAACAGATTTTGAGTGCAAAACAAAGATGAGGTCTATTTCTGAATCCTTATTACCTTTGCTAGTCATAGTAGGATATTATTAGAAGAGGCTAGGAGTAAGTGGGATGGATTACACAGATGTTAGGAGTCTGCATGTATATGAATGTTTTGAGAGGCCAGACATTGTCAATGACGGGGTATGAGTGAGTTCGTGAAATCAGCGGGTGAGATAATCAACGTGATAATGTTTCAGACAAAATCATGGGCACGTTCCCAAACCATTTCTTCATCATTAAATATTTTCATCTGCCTCAAAAATCTATTTGAGATTAAACTTGAATAATGCCTGTAAAGAAGCTATCACAGTGACTCCCTTTTAAAACGGAAATTATGATTTTCAAGGGCAGATGAGAGGCTCAACAAACAGCTCACAAGGCTGTCCATAACGAGAGTGATCACAAAATTTGCCATCCACATCAGGACACTGTTGAGCGTGAGAGCATTGGAACAAGCATGCATACTGCAGACTGTGGTCTCCCTGTCTCTCCTGACTGCCTAGCAGACATGATGTTCAAAAGCAATTAGCCAACATTCCACTCTGTGCACACAAGGCATGGCCAACTCCCTAAAGACTGTGCTTCATAGGATGACGTGGTGGAACTCTGCCTGGAATATTGTGACAAAATACAACTCTGAAAATGTGGATCATTTTGAAGTATATAGCTATTAGAAGGGAAATGTCATGGCTGCAACCAATCATTTTCCCTTTATTAGAAAATTAATACCTGCACATAGTAAACCGCTTAAGCCATACGGATGGGTATAAAACAGTACGTACAAACCTCCATCTTTTCCCTGGTCTCACTGCTCATTATTTCTTGAATACCCACTCAAGCATGTATGTGTGAGTGTCTGTGCATGAATGTGTGTGTGTGTAGGTCTATGTTTCTATAGTTAATGCTTCATATCTAATAATGTAATCTATGTCTTTTAAGAAATAAGTGAATTTAGAATGGATGGTTAATGCCGAGAATATAAAACATTCTTCAAAGACAAATTAATAAAATGCTTCCACCTTTAAGACCAATGGCAGCACCACAAGACTGTTGGTTTTCCTTTGCAGACCATGAGGACCTTGGCCACCAGGGTGAAGACGTCCCTGAGAACGAGGTTCAATGTCTCTGGGTTGGGAATCCCAGTCCCTTCTCCCCACTGACAGCAAAAGAGTTTTCTTCCTCTCTCCTGAATGTCGGATACTCTTTTTTTGTAGTTTAAAGTCATAGACACTTTGTCTTGATTATCCCAGATCACCTGCACCTGGATGGACTCCACTGTCTTCATCAAGTGCCTCAAGGTCAATCAAGGATCATCCTCATCCCAGAGACAGAGCAGGAGACTCTAAGCCAGCTCTTGTTCACACACCAATCACAAATGATTTCTGCCTTCTCCGCTCCCTTTTCTTTTTCTAAATGCAGAGCGTGTACAACAGCTGTGAATGTGAGAGACAGGCCAGTGCCCCGTGCAAAGAGAAACAGTCACCAGTACTTGGAAAACATTATGGTGCCTGCCATCCTGAGCTTGTGAAATGAGGGACAATGAATACATTTAGCCATTAACAACTTTATTTCTAAAGCAAACATATGTGCTTGCAATATGAGCCTGTGCTCCTTGGAATTAATTGCCTGACGGAAGTAAATTTAAGGCACAGCATCGTTTACGAGGCAGAGACACCAAGAGGTTCACAACAGCCCAAGCAGGTAACTCTTCCACAGACCCTACGAAGGAAGCCAATGGTTTGTTTTCCAACATTTTTAATAAATGCAGTGGTATTTTGAGAGTTTGAGAAGGGGAAAGTCTGGTCATCTGTGGTGTTTCTTACAAAAGACTGCTCAAAGCAAGGCGGCAGGAAAACTGGGATATCTCAAGAACCCACTGTGGCCTTTCTTGCTGGTGGCTCCTCATTCCTTTAATTATTTTCCTGGAGCTACACTTTCCTTTCTCTGCTGCGTGTACCATTTCTCCTAGTTGCCTTGAGCTGCAAAGCATGCAGGAATGGTAGCGTGTCTCTGCTGGCATGCCCTGCCTTTTCAAGAAAAACAGAATAAATACAAGACAACTAGGCTCCTAGGATAGTTCTCCCTCTTGTATAAAACCAAACGATATGCACACTTCTGGACCTCTGGTAGCTGACATGGCCAAGGCTCTTAATTCCTTGACTGGGAGAAATTCTGAACCTGATTCAGTCAAAACTCTAGAGGGTATTAAGAGGAAGTATCAAGGTGGGGTCATTTCCTACTTGGGCGAAAATACCTCCCCCACTTAACCCTGATATTCTCTCCTTCCAGCAGGGGCTTGGGTTCCCATGTTTCCTCTTTCTCTTCTCCCCTAGAGAAAACATTCTGATACTCCTTACCATGATCAGGGTCTGGGGGCCTTTGTACTCCTACCCGAGCTGTTTTTTTTACAGGGATTTTTTTTTTTAAACATTCTATGTTATTAACGATCTCTCCATCAGAGACTAATACTTCACACAGACTCTCTCTCAAAGTGCGTGTGGAGAACTCCTTGGGTTTCCACAGAAGAGGCTGGGAACAGTGAAGGGCGGAGTGTCGGCTGTATTGTGAGTCTCTAGAGACAGAGACCAGCCTCCATCATGCTCTCTCTCTAAGCTTGGGGTTTCTTCTGAGGAACCATGGTGCAGCCTTACAAATATTTTCTTCATCCTGTGGTGAAGGTCCCCAGTCATGGGAATGTTTGTGATGACTGTTAGTATAACCCAAGTGGGCTGGGGATTGACTAGGAAACAAGAAAAACCCCTCTCCCGTTCTTGACAGACCTAGGCCCCTCTTCATGGTGACCCAGAGCAAAACGCAACTCAGAAATTTTGGTTTCGGAATTCCCATCAGCTTCAAACATTTCCCAAATCTGAAGTCCGCTATTATCTCGGCCATCTGCGCATTTCTGTAAAAAGATGCTGAGTTGAAAGTTTCTGCAAAGATGTAGAGATAATTTACATTTCAAAATTCAAAGTGACCAGTTTGGTATAATAATAAGGATTCACTGAAAAATCCATATTCTATCACATTTTCTCTAGAAGTCAAGAAAGAATATGTTCAACCTTCCCAGCTTACTGCCTGCCTACTTAACTCCACGAAGACAATTATTTGGTTTTAGAAGCAAGAGGGAGTATTCCAGGGGTAAGCACAGATGTAAGGACGGAATCTAGAAGGCCCCTCATACATTAGCCCTGTGTCCAGGTGGGTAATTCCCTCCTGCATGGGTCAAGGTGGGCGCACTGAGCCCCTCAGTACTAACACACACTGTCTGACAGCAAATGGAAAAACAGATGACCAGGATATAAATAAAGAGAAGAGAAGCTGCTTCCTTCTATTAATATCTCTCACCTATGCAGAGATTATTAAGTGCAGAGACTTTCCAAGTGGCTTACACGTGTTAGGGACCAAACCATATACTATATCCTCCCCAAATCCACATGTTGAAGCTTGAACCCCAGTAACTCAGAAAGCAACTGTATTTGGTGATAAGGTTTCAAAAAAGTAATCAAGGTAAAATTAAGTCATATGGGTGAGTCCTAATCCAACATGACAGACAGGTTTCCTTATAAGAAGGGGAGATTGGGACATGGATCCTTGGACACAGGCACAACCATGTGTGGACACAGCAAGAAGACTGTCATCTGCAAGCCAAGGAGAAAGGCCTCAGGAAAACGTAACCTCCCCAACACCTTAATCTTGGACATCTATTCTCCAGAACTGTAAGACAATACAATTCCACTGTTTAAGGTACCCCGTCTGTGTTATTTTGTTACGTATGTCCCAGAAAACCTCTACAACATTTATTAAGTAGTGCACCCCTCACTGGAATCCTCTGATGTATGTGCTGTGATTAATTCACTTTCCACATGCAAAGTCTGAAGCTCACAGAAATGTCACTGGTGAAGGTTTCAGCCCTGGTAAGCGGCAGAGTCAAGTCTGGGTATCTGCAGGCTGGGCCTGGGGAGCCAGGCCCTTCTCCTCTGTAGGACAGGTATCTGTCCATGGCTGACTGAAGAAACCGAATGAGAAAACAGACAGACACCACCTGGAACATCATGGACTCCTGTCAGAAGAGCCAGGCCCTTGCCCCTCTTGTTTCTCTCTCTTGCTCAGATATGGGCCAGAAAGCTGTTGCTTGTGCGGTCAGCAAAGCCCAAGGATGGTTTCTCAGGGAGGAAGGTGAGCCACTTAGCAAAGGAGACTCATCAGAGGGTTTGAGACTTTAGCGAGAAGTGGTGCAAACTGCAAGGTAGACAGACTGAGGGAAGAAGACAGAAAAGACATGTCTCCGCCACTAAAATATAATAAAACAAACAAACAAACAAAAAACAACTCTGTCTGCAGAGAAAAGGTCTCCTATTCCTAGCTATGAAAGGGTCCTTGGCCTTCCTGCTTATTTCCTGTGCACCTTCCCAACAGGGAGGCTGCTCGGTTCACACCACTGACCCACCCAAGTACCTAGAAAGTGCCTAGAACTCTGTCCCTGCCTTTTTGTGTATAGAGAAACATGTGGGGAAACAGATCTTGAGACACCAGAAAACTCCAGCCTATTGCTTCATCAAGAACCATGAAGGAGCAATGGCAGCTTATCAGACTCTTGAGAAAAACCAAAAGGGTGGAGGATGAGAAAAAGAGAAAAACTTCCATTACAGAAAAACAGAGATGTTTCTCAGAACTGAAGATAATTCTTTTTAATTAGAATTCTTAAACAGATCTGAGAAGAGAGTATATTCATTAAAAATACATAAAAGTAGATCCAACTGCTATAAAAACAGAGTGGTCAGAAGCAAAGACCTCTGGATATTAAAAGTGTGCTCACACTGCTCCCTTTCACCAAACGGACGGGGCATTTAATAGAATACAGCATTAAACTTTGTTGGCCATCTTGGAGCCAGAGTTGAGGTATCGATCTATCCTCTGTATGGTGAAAGACAAAAGGGTGAAAGATAGTAGAGGAAAGTGTATGGTGGTGGAGGCAAGTTTTAACAAGTCCAACATTTATCCCATAGGAGTTCGGAAAGAAGAGGGTAGAGATAATATTGGTAAAGAAAATGTAGAGAAATAATAACAGAAATGTTCTTTCCAAGTTTTGAGATTGAAATGACCCACCATGTCCTCATGAGGATGCGTGAAATACTCTCAAACCTACACACATCCAGGTGAGGTTTCAGAACTCCAAGGACAAAGAAGACATCCTAAAAAAAAAAATCCAGAGAGGAAAAGAAGAATGATAGCTCCTGTAAAAATACACTTCAGTCTTACAATTAGATGTTCATTTCTCGTGCTTAATAGCTTAAAATAGCAGTCTGGGTGGCTTTCCTTCACACATTAATTCAGGGAACCAAGTTTCTTCCACCTAGTAACTCCGTCATCTGCTGCCCAATGGTGGAAAGGAAACAATGCGGAAAACCATAGTTGCTTCATAAAAGCCTTGGCCTCTAAAAAGAATATACCATTTCCACTTTTGATACCTGGCCTAACGTAAAGGAGGCTGGGAAATGTAATCTGTGCGTCCTTGGAGAAGGAGAGCAGATTCATTCCAGTGAATAACTAGAATGTTCTTTTACAGGGTGAGAGTCAGTCTAACCAAAGTATGACAACTAACAGCAGAGAAGAACAGTGGTGTTAGGAAGTAACAGAATTCTTCAAATTCTGAAGAAAAAAGAATTTGAACATGAACTTTTATGGATAGCTCAATTATCAAATTAAGTATAAGAGCAACGACTCAAAAAGTTTACTCCCACTCAACCTACATGAAAAAAAAATTACTTCTCAACTTCACCAATTAAAAAAACATAGATAATTTCAAGAAAGGAGGCAACATGGTTTGTAAGCAACAGTAGAGACTATGAGTGAGAAGAAGCTAGAAAGAAAGTAATAGCAGATATAATATACTGTGATGAATGGTAACATCTTTTTAAATTGGTATCACTTGAAAGGCAGGATTGCACGTCACATTTTATGAGCCAAATTATTGCATTTAGTTTCAGAACAAAAAAAATCACATTATCACATAATGGTAAATGCTATTAATTCTATTTTAGATCACACTGTAGCTGGAACATCAAATACTCGATGATGATGATGTAAATATAAATAAGAATATAATTAATACATCAGAGAGTAGAGTTGTTAAAGTAAATCTTGAAATTTTTATTGGAGGCCAAGAGAGTCTTTCTAAATTTCATAAACTAAGAAACATAAAAATAAATATGTGGTAAAATATGATAATGATGACAAGGGTAACTATAAATTTGTATTCCTAATGGTTGATGGAGAATGAAATTGGGATATTGGGGGATTGGGAGTGATCAAAAATTTCAATATACATTTTATATATCCCTGAATTGCTAGCATTAAAACAAACAAACAAACAAACAAACCTAGGGGCGCCTGGGTGGCTCAGTTGGTTCAGTATCCGACTTAGGCTCAGGTCATGAGATAATGGCTTGTGGGTTCGAGCCCCACATCGGGCTCTGTGCTGACAGTTTTGAGCCTGGAGCCTGCTTCAGATTCTGTGTCTCCCTCTCTCTCTCTGCCCTTCCCCTGCTCATGCTGTCTCTATCTCTCTCTCAAAAATAAATAAAACATTAAAAATAATTAAAAATAGGGGCGCCTGGGTGGCTTAGTCGGTTAAGCGTCCGACTTTCGCTTAGGTCATGATCTCACGGTTCGTGGGTTCGGGCCCAGCGTCGGGCTCTGTGCTGACTGCCCAGAGCCTGGAGCCTGTTTCAGTCTGTGTCTCCCTCTCTCTCTGACCCTCCCCTGCTCACGTTCTCTGTCTCTCTAGAAATAAATAAAAAAAAAAAACCTTAAAAAAATTAAAAAAAATAATTAAAAATAAACTATTTGCATGGATTACTTCTATAACAAAAATTATTTTTAAAAGTTCATTCAATTCAAAATGAATAATAACATTCTAAGTGGTTGAAAAACAAAGCTGGATGTAGAAACCTCTGGAAACTTTTATGATATATTGGCTTCTCCATAATTAGTTACTTAATCTCTCAATTCTGTTGCAACTAGGTACCTAATCTGTTAATTTACCTTCTCTAGCTCATTTTCAGTGTTGTAGAATGAAGGTCTTGATTTAAATAATTCCTAAGTCCTTCCTCTCCAATGCTAGGTCCCAGTGACTTCCATATAATGATGCTGTATGTAAAAATAAAATAATTCTCACTTCAATAAAGGGAAGTAATTAATGTTATTTCTGTGTTGGTGTAATAGCTCTTTCCTCTTTTATCTTTTTAGGTGAAGTTTGTCTACTATGACCTTTATCAAACTCATTTACTTCTGAATCAATCACCATATTCAAATAAATGAGAGTATTTCTATGGAGGAAAAGAGAATTTGTTCCCTTGATAGCCAAGGACCTAGGAAGAGTGATTGGATAGGAACTTTAGAAGAGTTTTCCCTCAGCTGAACAGAAGCATAAAAGCAGGTGTTAAATATAGCTATCGAATTACTCACTGTGTATTTTGTAGGACTAAATCTTTGGGGAATTTCAACTTTATTAATGGCCTCTTCTGAGGCCTCAATTTCTGTAGGATTTGTGCAAACATCTCCGAGTTTCTTAGTGTGCAAACTATACCCATATGATATCCTCAAGGTTTATTCCCTGCTTCTGAAAGCATATTTCTTTAAATTCTACCCATTTCTCATTTGAGATATTGGAGACAGGTTTATTCCCAACAATATACTTGTTTCAGAAAGGGACCTTGCGCGTCCAGAAGAGGGGCTGAATAAGGATATAATTTTAATGCTTGTCTATTTTAATAGAACAAAATGTTTTTAAATAGTCAATAAGTGTCTACCACAAATTATTTATTTTCTAACACTGGCTAGAAATTAAATTTTGGCAGCAAATCATTTATGCCTTTGACGAGAGAGAGAGAGAGAGAGAGAGGAGGGGAGGGGAGGGGAGGGGAGGGGAGGGAAGGGGAGGGGAGGGAAGGGGAGGGAAGGGAAGAAATCTACTAGGTGGCACTTAGTTTCCCTTGATCCAATTCCTTAAGGAATAATTTCCTACATTTCATGTTTTCACCAATTCATATCTTATTAGCAAGGATTGACAGTTTTGTATTATCAGCATATAAATATTGTCTACTAAAAATGGTAATGAAATAGTACTAAAAATGGTACAGTCATTTGACTGTATAAATTAACATAAAGATTCCTATTTCTTTAATAAAAAGTATTTAAGAAATATATTGCTTCTATCAGAGTAATAAGACAATCACATTTTCATATTTTCATTTTCGTAATTGAATATAGGCTTACTCTAGTTTTGTAATCTTTATCATATTTTATATACCTTCTTATTTTAACTCTGTTACCAAAAAGGAAAAAAAAAACAACAGCAATAACAAAATACAGCAGTACATTAAAAACAAAAATCACATTTTGTTGGGATTTTCTCCTTGAGCTGCTATAGGAAGTACTGAAAATTTTAACAGGTTACTTTTCATGACGCTCTCAGGCCATTTGTTTAGTACTTTAGGTTTTTGGGAACTTCTTACTCAAGCACTCAAACTTTGGGAACTGCTGAACCAAATCCCTGAAACCGACAGAAGTTTCTAAGTAGAAAAATGCTTGTAAACTTGTTTAAATTTCATAGCTTATCAGAATGATGGTTTATCTATGGTTTAAAGATTCTTGCAGCATCTCTATGGATAAAATATGATAAGATAAACTGTACAGCTGTAAAAATGCCTGCTTCTTATTTGAGCCAATAAGTATTATAAAGACTCATATCATGGTGGTCAAATATATGAGTATATTCTCTTTTTCTCCTCCTTTTCTCTGAAAGGAAAAAGAGCATAGTAATAAAGTGTACAGTAAGAAACAGGAATTACTGGCATGTCTTTGAGGTCAAAATGTTGTTAAGGTTTCATGTGACAGAAAGGATGGAACAAAGGCTTTATAACTTATGTCCAGTAACAAAGAGTTTGGTATTAGAAGGAACAGATGCTTTGTTTCATTATATTATTTTATTATTTTATTTTTTTCATTTTTTTTCATTATATTATTTTAATTACTATTCAAGAATATATTGTTCTACACTGAGGATAAATAACAAAAAATGTAAAGAATGGCATAATTTAAAAATTCCATAGGATTTAATGAATTCCTGGGTACCTGGGTGGCTCAGTTAAGCATATGACTCTTGATTTTGGCTCAGGTCATGGTCTCACAGTTCATAGGACTGAGCCCCACATCGGACTTTGCGCTGATGTGCAGAGCCTGCTTGGGATTTTCTCTCTCCCTCACTCTCTGCCCTTCTCCTGCTCATGTTCTCTCTTTCTTTTGCTCTCTCTCTCTCTCTCTCTCTCTCTCTCTTTGTCAAACCAAATAAAAACAGTAAAAGAATAAAAATAAGTTAATGTCTACTAGGTGCTGTCCACTAAGTTTGTAATGGCTTATCCAGTAACTGCATGTATTTTCTCTCTTGTTCCTTCTTTTCTTCTTTCTACCTCTAGCCTTCTTGAATTCTGAGGCCACAATGGAAATTGCATCTCTTGGGTACCCTGTGGTGAATTTCCCTGACCAGCACCAACCACTGCCCCTCTCTACCCATTGTCCTTTGTCTAAGAGCACACAAATCCCAAGCCTGCCCTCAGCCAGCACAGCAGGGGTACCAGTGCAGGGGGTTCCTAAAAGATACAAGAGTAGCTTGGGCTCAGTGTCCCCCATCAGTCTGGCCATCAGAGGTGCACTACAAAGGTGCACTCCTTCCTCAGTGCTCCTGTCTTCCTTTCTACTTCACAGGGATAGAAATTCATGGCAGGCGAAACGCCCTCCCCACCTTCTTTGGCTCTGTCCCCCTTTCATACGTGCTTCCCACCTATTAATCTCTTGCAGACCTCATCCCATTCTGGATGTCTGCTTCCTAGAAGACCTCAGTAAACCCGAACCCTTTTGATATCCACCTTAGGGACCTGCCTACCCTTCTCTGCTTTATCTACCGCTGCCTACCAGAAGCTTCCTTCTGATTACTTCTCACCCTCTTTCTGTTTTCCAGTCCTTTCTTATCTGGACATACCACCTAGCTCTATCATGTCTCTCTTTGTCATTTAGGTCTGTTATAGTCTGTTTTGCTTCCTGATGTATCCCGAATCCTTAAAACTGTGGCTGACACATAGTGCGTGTTCAATAAGTATTTACTGAATAAATGAATGTCAATTCTGAGAAAGACTGAAAAGCATAGTTCTGGAATATGGTTCTTTTCTGACAATGTAGATACAAGCTGACTCTTATTGTTTCTGACATCTAGTGGCAGGATGGAAAAACTATCCTGAGACCGGAAGTAACTTCACTGGCTGGCTAAAGTCCAAAAAATAGAAAATGTCAAAGCCTTACTCTTCAGGGTCTATAAATTTTTTATAGGTTTAGTACACCTTTTAGATATTTAGCAGGTTATGTATTCATCAGTGAGAACTCCAGTAAATTCTAGCAGACAGTAGTGAAATCCAATGAGAAAGGACTAATCAACCCTAGCTGGGTAAATAAGTGAGAGGGCAGGCTGAATCTTATCATCACAGACCACATCCTGACATCCCATGCCACCTACCCATTGAAAAAAAATGTACACATTAAATCATAAAAAAAAAAAGACTCAGTAAGTTGTAGTGTAGCAACAATAGAATTTAGAGCCATATAATGAGTCAGGTTTTAATTCTCAGATTCACAATGGCCAAATAGTGCACTTGAATTCCAGAAGAAGCTTAACCAAGGACCTAGTGATCTATATCCACACCATATTCCTACTCTGGCAAATCAGACAGCAAAGTGAGAAATAGCTGAGCAGCAGAGTAACTCACTTTTATTACTTTTCTCCCTTTTATTACTATGCATTCAATAAATGTGTGCTTTTAAGTGCCATCTATGTGCCAGGCACTGTTCTAAGCTCTTGGGGCACATCAAGGGACAGAAGGGACAAAATTCCTTGCCATCGGGAAGCTGATCTCAGGTTCCTCTTATTCTCCAAAGGACTACAATTCTACAGATGTTGTCGCATGACAAAGATAGCTGTCTGTAACAGGCAACAAGCGACTAAGTCTGCTCGTGGGAATAGTAAGATCTGTGGTGGCTCAGAAAGGAGCAGGGGATGAGGGTCTGTTTTCCTATGAGGGGCACTTTACTAGGCCAGCTACTCCAAAGAATTGAATAAAGTATTAGATTTTCTGTGAGGGCTCTGCTGTCTGAGAAGTAGGTCAGAAAAAGATAGTTCCAGAGGGCAGAAAAAGACTCTACAGTTCCAGAATTCCCTGAGAGTTGGGTGGGAGGGGAGGACCACACTGGCCCTGAGATGACAGAGGGTGCTTCGAGCCTGAGATGACAAAAAGTAAAAAACAGTGGTAGGCATCAATGACCACCCTTAACCCTTTATGTGGGTCAAACATATGCTTGGAAATCTATCAGTTGTAAAAAGGGATGAGAAAGACTTTATATGCTTGATAATTCCTTTACTCAAATTTTAAGAAACCCAATGAATTTCCTAGTTCCTGATGTGAGATATCTATCTATCTATCGTCTATCTATCTATCTATCTATCGTCTATCTATCTATCTATCTATCTATCGTCTGTCTATCTATCTATCTATCTATCTATCTATCTATCTATCTATCTATCTATCTATCTATCTATGTATCAGCCTGTCTGCCTGCCTATCTTATCCATCCATCCATCCATCCATCCATCCATCCATCCATCCATCCATCCGTCCATCCGTGTCTCTGTCTTATCTATCTATCTATCAATCGATCGATCAATAAATATAGAATTAAGTAGATCTATTTCTTCCCTTTGTGTCTTGGAGAATACACATCTCTAATAATATCATGAAGTTTCATTATGAGTTTTATCAACAGATGAAGATATTAAACTCTACCTTAAATGCTTACAGCTTTATAGTCCTGGACAAGTTACTTCATTTCCCTTTTTCTCTGTCTCTTCATCCATAAAATAAGTAATAATAGCGCCTACCTCAACTCAGTATTAGTGTGGAAACACCTGGTACATAACAAAACATGTTAGTTTCCTTTTACTGTATGGGTTGCTTTTGAGTAACTCATAAAAATAAATATACTGTGATTTTTCTGCTTCATTTCAAATCCTAACTAAAGATGTATAATGTGAGAGACATATACCTCACTGCCTTGCTGCTTTCTCTGTGTTAAAATCAGACTTTTTATTTTTTTATTTTTTTAAGATCATATTTTTAAAAAAAATGATGTTCAGCATTTAGGGAAACATATTGCTAATTCACAAGGTTATCCATTTGATGGTGTCTGCCTAATGCGGTGATTGAATAATTTATGCTAGTGTTAATTAGACTCCTCCTCTTTGCTAAAAGTATCTAAGTCAAGATAAAGTTACTACATTTTCAAGAGACATCTAACAGAATAAATACCAGTCTATTTTTGAAAAGTTGCTATAAACTATCAGTTGACTCTTTCGACTGTATCGAGGGCACAAAGCTCAAAGTACACTGATTTTTACCACTCATTTTTACTGCGATGAAGTAAAAAAGCCCTTTTAGATACATTCTACCTTGCTGGCAGGGTCTGACTATTTCACTTGAAAATCACTGGAAATGTAGCCATTCTTATTGATCAGAGTATGGTGTCTGAAGTGGGATCATCTGCAGTAGCCTTTCACATCCCAGCTCCCAACACTCAGGCTCCCTTGAGGAGGGGAGAATGGCTTAATGTCCCGGTAAGTTAAGGCTGAGGATGCTGGGATGGAGACTTCCTATTTTGGAGCCTTGGAAGGTGGCATCTTCATCGCCAGATCCTTTTTCTAGTTGATATGGGAGCAATTTTGAGGACCAGAGAGGGTCTTGGACAGCCTCACAGAATTTCCCAAGAACACAGAATGGCACAGTGGAACAATTTACTTTTTCTTTGACTTTAGAAAAGCCCAGACGGAGCTGACTAACATGAAGGAGTCTTTGAGTCAAGAGGAGGTGGCAATGCTGTGGATGCCATATAGACATGCGGTTGGGGAACCAGATGTAAAGACAGACATTTCAGAGACGAATAACAACAACTGAGAACCAGATGGGACCATGTAAACCACAGCTGGCTTCTGTGTGGACAGTTACCAGATGAGAACCAGATGCAGATCCCAACGCCAAGATCCTCTCTAAGCCCACCACGTGTTGATGCCACCTGAGGAAGGGCGGGGAAGAGGAACATCTCAAACTGATGAAATTGAGTTTACCTGGACTTGACTAAATAAAAATCCTTCCAATCAAGTCGAATAGAAGCCCAGGATAGAGATTCAATTTAATAGCAGAAAAAGAGTATCTTTTCTTTCAAATGTATGTCTAGAAGAGTTTGAAGACATTGGCAAATGTGTACTTTTCCAAAATTTCTCTTGCACTCTTCATGCTATTATTTCCCAAATAGTGTTTTGTGAAACATGAGTTCTGTGGCACATTCCTAGATGTTCTAGAGAAAGTAGCAATTCCTCTGGTTATTAATTTCGGGGGAATACTACAAAATATTAAAGTTCTAAAAACTTTTCTTTCAAAAAGAAAACCTTTCCACTTTGACTTCAACTAATCTTCTCCAAGTCATTTCAACACAACATGTTTTTTTGTTTGTTTGTTTTTGTTTTGCCAAACATCTGTGAGGGAACTAGTGTTCCACAGAGAAGTTTGGCAATGCTGTTCTACCAATCATAACATATAATTTCCATCTCTGCCTCTTCAATTTAAAATACCGCATTTGTGGGGGCACCTGGGTGGCTAGTCATTTAAGCATCTGACTTCGGCTCAGGTCATTATCTCATGGTCTGGGAGTTCAAGCCCCACATCAGGCTCTGTGCTGACACCTCGGGCCTGGAGCCTACTTCAGAATCTGTATTTCCCTCCCTCTCTCTCTGCCCCTTCCGTGCTCATGCTCTGTCTGTCTGTCTCTCTCTAAAAAAATAATAAACATTAAAGAAATTAAAAAACAAAACCCCCCACTCCATTTGTGACTGATTTGTGTCTCATTTAATTTTTTAACAAATTTTTAATTAATGTTTTTTATTTATTTCTGAGAGAGAGAGAGAGAGAGAGAGAAACAGCGTGAGCAGGTGAAGATCAGAGAGAGAGAGAGAGAGACACAGAATCTGAAGCAGGCTCCAGGCTCTGAGCTGGCTGTCAGCACAGAGCCCAATGCGTGGGCCCGAACCCATGAACTGTGAAATCATGACCCGAGCCGAAGTTGGACGCTCAACCAACTGAGCCACCCAGGCGCCCCAAGTGCCTCATTTTAAATCAACAGGTTCAGCAAGCATTGTGTGGTCTCTTACTATGCGCTTCACTTGACTATAGAATTTTAGAACTCCTGGAGCACTGCTCCCCAGCCTCACTAAGACTGACATCTAACAGAGAGACAGTTTAAGTTGTATGACTTTATGACTTGATACCTTGTATGTTGGGAATGACTACCATGTGCTCACTCACCCACGTGCTTACTCACCTGCTAACCCTCTACCAAAGCTTGCTCTCACCACCATCAGAAGCGTGCACAGGAAGCTGAGTACAGCTCAGGAGTAGGTATGGATGAAGCATCCAGAGCGCTGGGGGTGCTGGGGGGCTGGGTGGGGGCTCTGTGGGCAAGGTGTCCCAGCAGCTCCCCAGCAGATTCCCCATGGCGTCCATGATGACAAGAATGGGATCCATGCCCCTTTGCTTCATTCACATCGCTTCCCACAGACTCTTTCCCCCCAATCCATCCTCTGAGTCACGCAGCTCATGACTCGGTCCTCCAGATGGGTGAGAAAGTTTTGGGTGTGTCCCCTGAGCTGGGGACACCGGGCACTGGCTTATGTGCTCTCACTTTCCCCTGCAGGAGAAAGCAGGGTTCAGGATGGGCTCTCCCCGCACTGAGCTGTGCTGACTTGGGGGAGGCGTACTGTGGATAAAGTCAAACTATCCCTTCTGCCCTTTCCAGTGAGTCCAAATTAGGATTTTTTTTTTCCCTAACAGTCTGCTGGAACTTTTCTGTCAGACCCCTGGATTTCCATATAGGTTTTCTCATCCATGAGAGAAGCCATCCTTGTTTGTCCATGGTAGTGTTCTCAGAGGTTCCAGACCACAGCCTAGAGGGGCTGGAGCCCATTCAGAGGTCACCTCAGGGTCCACAGCTGGGAACGAGGTCTGTACTATTTCCCAACACAGGGGTGGGGGAGAGTGCCCATGTCCCTTGGCTTATAGGGCTGGGTTCCACAGATCTCACCAAGGTAGTTCTGTCCGTGGATGGATATCGTGTTGGTGTTACTGTTGAAGCACAGATAGGACAAAGGGCAACTTATTTGGCTGTCTTGAAATAAGTATTTTTTAATGGCTTCAATATTTCTATTTTCTAAAAATACACAATGTTTCCTATTCAGTACAAGTCAAAATCATGGACTTCCGTGTCTAAGGAAATCAACTAACTGAAATCTACTCAGTATAATTCTTTAGTAACAAATTGTCCTAGATAGGGGCGCCTGGGAGTCTCAGTCGGTTAAGTGTCTGACTTCGGCTCAGGTCATGATCTTACAGTTCATGGGTTCAGGCCCTGCGTCGGGCTCTGTGCTGACAGCTCAGAGCCTGGAGACTGCTTTGGATTCTGTGTCTCCCTCTTTCTCTGGCCCTCCCTTGCTGTGCTCTGTCTCTTTGTCTCTCAAAAATAAATAAACATTAAAGAGAATTAAAAAAAAAATGTCCTAGCTAATGTAGAAATAGACTGAGAAATATAATATTAAATATGTAAAATGATAATATATAAAATAAATTATATAAAATGTATACATAGCAAGCACATTCTTTAAGATTTAGTTCAGCCATTTCTTTCTACTGAGGTCACTGTAATATGTATTCTCTACCCTATGACTTTGCTATGTTCCTTTCCTTGAGTCCCTATAATATCTTGTGTACATTTCTATCATTATATTTACTATATTGTACCTATCGCCTTATACAGTTATTTCTCACATTACAAAGTTTGCTTTTTATTTGCCATAATTGTCAGGCTTATCAGTGTATCACTGTGGCTTAGTACATTACCTGATATATAGTAACCATTTAGTAAAATGTCTTTTCTAAATACGTTTCTTTTCATAATGCCTGAGTTTATGAATATATACATGTAACTTCGCTCAACAATAGACGAAAATTATTCTGCATACTGCCCCGGACCAATGGGGGAAAGAATGTGCATTCTAGGTGCCCACATTCTCCCATTCAGCAGTTTGTTATCCAGTGAAGATCAAAGAGCAATTTTAGGGAGAAAGAGCAATATACACAAGTTAGGGAATCATTTGACTAGTAACAAAAATCCCTCTTTACAAAAAGTCTTCTAGTGTGAAGAGCATAATCAGGCTGTTAACTCTCTTGTTATATCAAGTGACATTCACAAATAAATACACTGAAATATTACCATGATATATATATAGTCGTGGTAATATCTGAGGATCTGGAGGTCCTTGGATAAAAGGATATAGTATTGGACTAGACATATATTGATGAATTCCACTGGTAGTTCCTTCACTGAGAGGATAGTTTGATCAAAAAGCCACAAAGCTTCCCACTGAGATATTAAAGAGGAAAAAGTGAAGATTCATTAATACTTTAAAGGTGAACCTGCCTAGTGCTGATCACAGCAGGAGACTCTGGCTTATGTAAATCGATGCCTTCATTAAGGATACAAAAATATTTTGCAAATTATGGGAGGTCAGAAATAGTGATTGACTAGGTTTACCTGTGAACTCTTTCATTAACATTCTATACTTTCATACCAGAGAGCTGATCTGAGTAGAGAGTAGAGAAGGGTGATGTTTTTATTGAGATTCCTATTCACGCAAGATACTGGTTGACGATTTATATATGCCTTGGTTAATGAAAAACCTTTAAATACATACAGTTGGTCTCATTTGATACTTGAGCCCACTAGACATGAGATATATCATGTGGTGTTTAAGAGAATGGATCCTGGAATTACATGCCCCTGGATTTTAATCGGTCCTCTGCAACTTGTCTAATAACTCTGTGACTTTAGGGAAGTCACTCAACCTCTCTATGCCTCATTATCCTGATCCTTTAAATAGGGATAACATAGTGCCTACTTCGTTAAGCTAATTGTGAACTTAGTAAACCCTAATAGGTATGCTATTAATATTATAGTAAAAGGCTCAGTCCATTCTGAACTATTTAAAATAGTTTTTTTCTCAATTGTAAAGTTACACTATACATAAATGATGTGTTCCAAGGACTATTAGCTCTCAGTTCTATACACATACCCCTAACCTTCCCAAGGTAAATACTGTATTTTCAAGTGTTATAGGTTGAATTGGGAACCCCTCAAGTTCATATGTGGAAGCCCTAACCCCACTATTTCAGAGTATTTGGAAATAGATAACTAAAGATAAAATCAGATAGGTAAGATGAAGTCCCTAGGGTAGGCCCTAATCCAAATATCTGGTGCCCTTAAAGAAAGAAAAAAAAAGGTACGGAGACACACACACAGTGAGAGCACTTGTAAAGATCAAGGTAGAGGTCAGGTTGATGTTCTATAAGCCAAAGGTCATCAAAGACTGGAGCGAACACCAGGAGATAGAGGAGAGATGGGTCCAGATTCCTCCTCACAAACCTCAGGAGAAACTAACCCTGCAACATCTTGATCTCAGGCTTCTAGCCTCCAAAACTGTGAGGCAATACATTTCTGTTGTTTGGGGCACTTTGTTTAAGGCAGCAGCCCAGGCAAACCAGTATACCCAGCGTCCACTGCTGTGACGTATGGTCATGAAAATAAGTCCCAGCCCCAGTCACATGAGCAGAAATATTATGTACAACTTCCGGTTGGCCTCTTTTTTTTTTAAATCTTTTTTTTTAATGTTTATTTATTTTGGGGAGAGAGAGTCAGAGTGCAAGCAGGGGAGGGGCAGAGAGAGGAGACACAGAATCTAAAGCAGGCTCCAGGCTCTGAGATGTCAGCAAAGAGCCCGACATGGGGCTCAAACCCACGGACCACGAGATTATGACCTGAGCTAAAGTCATGCTTAATCAGCTGAGCCACTCAGGTACCCCCTCTTTTTTTTTTTTTTTCTTTTTAAAAGAAGGTATTTGTTCTTTAAAGCTAAAAACCTATGGACAGGAAAACCTTTTAAACATAAAAACAAAGCAAAAAAAAAAAAGAATGTAATATATAAGGATTCTCTATTTGGTTACAAATGACTTTAAATATTTTGTTTATCAAAACTAAGAAGCTAAGTAACATAAAACTGGCAAAATATTTTCAATATATAAGTACAAGTGATATTTTCAATATACAAGTACAAGTGAGTGTATATACAATATAAAGTATTCTTGATCAACAGCAGCTGGAAAAGATACACACATTGCACATAGCAACGAAATACATAGTAACCAACATCACAGAAGTCAAAACCACATTTCAAGTAGGTAAAGTTAAAAAAGAAAACAAGACACTCACAATTAGCAAAGGAAAATGCACATCTTCTTCAAGCCTGGTAGTGAGTGGGAGGCTGAACTGTTATCTCCCTAGGTGGTTGACATTATGTATGAAAAAGTTTAACAGTGTTGTTCATATGCTTAAAACCAGAAAATCTACTTCTGTAGTATAATTTTAAAGAATTTATCTCATGGGTTCCTGGGAGGCTCAGTCAGTTAAGTGTCCGTCTCTTGGTTTTGGCCCAGGTCACGATCCTGTGGTTCGTGGGTTCAAGCACTGACAGTGCAGAGCCTGCTTGGGATTCTTTCCCACCCTCTCTTTCTTCCCCTCCCCCGCTGGTGAACACACACACACACTCTCTCTCTCTCTCTCAAAATAAATAAACCTTAAAAAAAGAAAAAAAAAGAATTTAATGAAAGTAATGAAAAATACACTCATGCCACTGCTATTAATAATAGCAAAAATTGGAAATAAGTACAATGGTAGGTTTTAAAGTCGGTTATGTATAAAATGCCTAAGTAAACACAGCACACTTCTGGAGCATAAAATTTATGCTGCTACAAAAAGCCTA
Organism: Hyaena hyaena; assembly: GCF_003009895.1. Classification (NCBI taxonomy): domain Eukaryota; kingdom Metazoa; phylum Chordata; class Mammalia; order Carnivora; family Hyaenidae; genus Hyaena; species Hyaena hyaena. The sequence continues at coordinate 1,713,349 of NW_024081010.1, forward strand.
ATCCCATAGAGAGTGCTTATGATATTCTACTAAGTGAAACAAAAATTTATTAAATAATAGTATATAAAAAATTCTGGAAGGTGAATATTGGTTATCCCTGCTCTGACATTACTATTTTTAAATCATTTTTTTTTCCTTTTGTTGTTCATATATTCCAGTTTTTTAATCAGAAAAGTAAAATCTGACTGCTCACCCCATAGAATGCCACAATCACTCAGTTGTCAGGTTTAATGTCACACTCAGGAAAGTTTTTGCTTCGCATAGCAGGCAGCAAAATTCTCTTTCAACTAAACATTTACAAATCACAGAAAAACAAATCACTCGAATTTTTTCATTATTGAGGATTGACAATTATCAGTTTAGGAGTGAAAGCTTTCCTCCTCCCTCTCATTACTGTTCTCACTCAGACTTAGAGCAATGTCCCCTCCCTTTTGTCATCTACCCTTTGCCTGACACCCTGTAGCAAAAGATCCTATGTCTACCCAGAGCAAAGTAGTCAAGCGGGAAAAGGCACTGCCTTCCCCAGGGGCTCTATAGCAGGGAACGTTCACTCTGTGGAATGCATCCTCATACAATAGAATACACACCTCTGCTAACAAATGATGCAAATCTATTGTGGAAAAATTCCAATCTACTCCGTTAAACACTGAGAAAGGGTACAACAGATATGTCCTCTGTGTCTTCGTTTGTATAAAAAAGTAGGTGTATGCACATGCTTGAATATGGCGAGCATAACTTTGGGAAGGGGGGCTGGGGGCTGGCACATAGAGGACGAAGCAGTCTACAGTCACCGTTTATCTTTATATGGTACATATCCCCCGTATATACAGACGTACCATTAAAGCTAAAAACACATTTTAAAAAAGCAAACAGTGATCCACTATCCATTAAAAAAGAAAGATATATCATTGCTTTCTTTAAAAATGAAGGCACAACATCTCCAAATTATATAATTGAATCTTATTTATTTTAATTTTTAAAAATGTTTTTATTATTTATTTATTTATTTATTTATTTATTTATTTAAACAAATAGTTTATTGTCAATTTGGTTTCCATATTACACCCAGTGCTCATCCCCACAAGTGCCCTCCTCCATGCCCATCCCCCCCCCCACATCCATCAGTCCTCAGTTTTTGTCAACATTCAAGAGTCTCTCATGGTTTTGCCTCTCTCCCTTTCCCCCACCATTTCCCACCTTCTTCTACCCCATGGTCCTCAGTTAAGTTCCTCCTAATACTCCTATACGTGCAAACATGTGATATTTGTCCTTCTCTGCCTGACTATGGACGAATGGCTCAAGAAGATGTGGTTTATCTACACCATGGAATACTACATGGCAATGAGAAACAATGAAATCTGGCCATGTGTAGCAACATGGATGGACCTTGAGGGTGTTATGCTTAGAGGAATCTTATGTTTTAAGATTCAAAATCTTGACGTTAACTAAATCAGAGGGCATCACATTCGTCCTTTGGGAAGCAAGGAAGCATTTGGCCATTAATGCCTCCTAGATATGACAGAAGGCTCAGTGTCCACAGGAAGGTCACTGTCCAGTGGGAAATGGATAAATATTCCAAACACAAAGTCACCTTAATAGAGAATTATATGACGTAGCATACATATAGTCACATATAATAGAGAATTATGTGACGTAGCATACAGGCACAAAGGAGATAGGAAATAACACTCAGTACAGCTAAAAATAGCTCAACCAAGACCTGAGAGAGCAGCACCTTGGGATGTAGTGGTAGGTTGGCTGGGAGACTGTGGAGAAGGTGCTCCGGGTGGAGGAAACAGCGGGAGCAAATGAACCGAGGCAGGAAACTGAATGGCATAGGCATGGAACTGCCACGGAAGAATCAAAATCATGGTAACTATAATTGTAGTAACAATACCGAACATTTACTGAATACATAGTACATACCAGGTGCTCGCTGACATGTTTTATGTGGTATTAACTCATTTCATCATCACACTAATAAAGGACGCTTATTACAATTTTTTTGAATGAAGAAACAGAGACTGGAAGAGCTATTGCCCAAGTCACAAAAATAATAATCGGCTGAATTGGGATTTGAATCTAGGTTTTCTGAGTTCAGAAACACTCTTGATCACTACTCTGCTGATACCTGTGTAAAATCTCATGGGAAAATACAGGATATGATTTGAAACAGGTCAGAAGACGCATCAGATCAGTGTGCCATTTTGGGTCCCTATATATGTACTTTCTTTACTGGAGTATTTAAAAAAATAAGATAAATTTCACTGTCTCAGGATTAAGTCCTTGAATATTTGGTATATTACCAGAAAGAATCTGAAGAAAAAAAAATCCTTACGGTCTTCCCTTCATCAGTTGTGAAAAATTACTCCAATAATTCTTTATGAAGTACTTTGCTTATCTGTATTCTCTGGAATTGTGGATTACTTCTTTAATTCGAAAAAGTAATCAAATCCTTAGTAAAGTTTTCACTTCTACCTTCTGAATTATCAATGATAGACGGTCAACAAAGGTTGGATGGCCCAGCATGCCATCCCCGGAAAGTTCTGGCAACCGTCACTTCAACATATTTACAGTAAAATAATAAGCCAGATTCATAGTTATATTCCTGAGGTTTATGAGTGAACAAAATTTTTGATTTTGAAATTACCAATTATTAAGCCATGGTTAGAATATTTTTTGCATAAGTTGGATTTATTGTATTTTGATTCCTTCAAAATCATCCATGCATGCAAGGTATCTATTAACCATAAAATATGATTAACCCAAATGTTTTCTGCCTGACCCACATCACGCTGCAGTTGGCTGTATAGGTCTGCTCTCCTATACATTTGGAGAACTGCCAGATGCTTCCACGTTCTTTGCAGAGCACTGGTTATTGATAAATGTTATATCCTCACAACATAGGCATTGCTGCCACTGTTAATGATCTAGAGGGCTCCTCCCAGGCATGCTTATTATATCCTAAATGCATCCATTTAGACTGACAGAGAACTGTCTGCTTGGATTATAGAACGGTTTCTGAAAGAGAGTATGCATAAGTGCTTGGCTAATAGTTTATAATACTACACTGAACAGTTCATATACTAATTTATAACCCATGTCATGATCCAAATTCATATCTTTGCAGAGCTTGCGACAAACTGTTTATTCATGTTCAAGAAACGTATCAGTGGTGGGTTATACAAGCCTCTTGGGATTTACTGTTGAGATGCAGTTGTGATCAGTGCTTTGACGGGACATCATACTCTGTAACTCCAAGTCTATATTTTTGTCCACAAGATCAAGTGTGTTGACATATTTTTGGCATGGAACTTCTATATTCTGTGTCAAGTGAGACTCTTGTCTGATGCTTTTACAAGGTACTTATGAAATTGATCTCCCATATAGATTTTTTTCATATGCTCTCTCAATACCTGAACTTTCTCAACAGTACTTAGGCATCAAAAATCAAATCCCTTCAAAGTCTCTGGAGGGTCACACCTCCCAACTGCTTTGGAAACAGAACAAAATCACAGACTCTCACTTTAAAGGACAGTGGTGGCTTTTGCAATCACCGAAACAATATATAAACCACCACTTAAGCTCCGGTAGACTGAAAGTTCCCCACTTTCTTCACTGTCTTTACTTCTGCAAAACCTGTGAGAATCTTTGTCTTACTTTGAGTTTCCAAGCTTTAGTCTTCATTTAAATTTGTAGAGGGTGAAATGTTTTGCCCATCACATCCAATTTCTACGCAGTAACTTCAAACATTTTAGATTATTGAAAAATTCTGATACATTTTCAGTATGCTCTTCCTCTTATGTTTGGCATCGTCTGATATGTAAAAGCTGAAAAGGGGTCTATCACTTTCAACCTGATGGCATATATAATACAGCCATAAAGAAGAAATTGGCCTTAGGTGACTATGCAAAGGTTATAGCCGTTATCTTCTAAACACTGACATTGTGGCCCTTTGACTTTTTTTCCTGAACACATAAGTGGAGACAATAATATACACAGAGTAACACTTCCTCATTCTTATTTATTCATTAAGCAAATGATATTGTGTGTCCATTATGTTCTGTGTAGGACGTGACACTGCTTATTCCAACATGATTCTTTTGGCCACATATATTTTAAACTTCCACTAAGAGGCTTAATGGGAAAAGAGTCCAGAATGTAGAATTTTTAACACGAGAGCCACATTTTTAGAGATACATCTATGACTAAAGCATCATTAGTAAAGAGAATTTTTACATCAAGGCTGTAGGGGAAAGAGGTAATATTATATGAAATCAAAGAGTTTTAGAGAGCTTTTGTAGGGTAAAAAAGGTTACATCTTCTCATTACAGTAAATTCGGTATACTATGCACTTGAGATGTTGCCAGTTACAAAGTCTCAACTTAATAAATGAAGACAGAAGAACAAATGAAAAATGTTACAAAGTCTCATGATAATGACCCAGTGAGAAAAGAATAACAGATTAATTTTATCAAAAATGCATCAACACTGCAGAATAAATAATCCATGAGAATAGAGTAAATATGCTGAGGGAGGGTGGAAAAAATAAAGAAAGCAGCCAGTGCATTCACATTGGTAATCTTCATATTCTAAGTAATGTCTTTTAGGAATGTATTATTAAAAATCAGTTGTGATAAAACAGTGTCTGCAACTACAATAAAAAAAATAGTCTCAGTCTTGAAACAATAAAAAACTGAGTCTTAACATCTAGTTTCTTGACTTCCTGTTAGAACAACATATGTATTATAGAAAAATATGTAGTTCTATGTATGTATGTATGTATGTTCACATATTTATGTATTTTTGCTTTGTCTTCAATGCAAGTTTGAATGTTAATTCAAGTCTATTAGTTACGATCAAGTCTTCGTAAAGGTTTGTTGTAAAATTGATATAATAAACAGTATGCAATTTGGAAAATAATCACAAATTAGAACTGCTGAACACTCAGTAAGCCATCAGGTATGCAATCCCATTTCAACTCCATACATTACCCTCTCACAAAAAATAAAATAAAATATAAAATAAAATAAATAAAATAAAAAATTCTGTCAGGTATTGAAGATACATGTAAGGATAAATGACATGGAAAGTTCTATAATTTAAAGAAGAAAACACAGATTTTTACAACATTCTTTGATTATTATCAGCCAAGCCTCTGGCAATGCAAATTATGATGTCTACAGACAACTGCTGAGACAAACATAAGGAGAAATCATCTCTAAGGTAACAGTAGACACCTGAAAATCTATAAATGTTTTTTAGATCTGCATACTTTGTGAGCCTATAAGTCTATAAAAGCATGGTGGATACCGGCTACTTAGTTATTCACCAATATCCACGGCTTTCTTCTAGATTCACTGCCAAACCAAATTACCCATTCTCCCTTGCAGTTAGGTGTGGCCTATAACTGACTTCTGGCCAATAGCGTGTGTGCAGAAGATACGTATGCCACTTCCTGATCCTTCTAGCCAGATCTTCCAAATTCTTTCTCTTTATCCAATGTCTGAGCAAATGCACAGGATACAGGGGAGAATTCCGATGACTCAGGAAATGGTAGGGGCACAAATAGAGAGAGCCAGTGTCTATTAATACTTACAACAGAAAATGGACCAATTTGCATCAGACTTAACCAGAACTTAAACTAATCTTTCTTATGTTTAGCCATTTGAGGTGTTAGGGAGATTTGTTACAAAGTGAGGTTACTCTGGTTATACATAAGAAAAAGCCTAGTTTAAAACTAGAGGCCACTTTTTTATTTTTTTATTTTTATTTATTTAGTTTTTTAATGTTTATTCATTTTTGAGGGAGAGAGAAAGAGACAGCATGAGCAGGGTAGGGGTGGAGAGAGAGGGAGACACAGAATCTGAAGCAGCTCCAGGCTCTGAGCTGTCAGCACAAAGCCCAATGCTGGGCTCGAACTCACAAACCATGAGATCATGACCTGAGCTGAAGTCAGATGTTCAACAGACTGAGCCATTCAGGTGCCCCTAGAGGCTACTTATTTAGATGAAACTGCAAACAAATAAATTGCTTATATTGGATAATTTTATTTGTTTTCTTAATTAAATATGATTTCCTATTGACTATTCAAATTTGACTTCAAATTTCTGTGTACTGTTTACACCTTAAATCAACCAAGCATAGGAATTATGATACTTGAAGCAGACACAGACTTTTCTGACCATTTAGAATGAGAAGCAACTAATTTTTAGTGGCTCATACTTTCTAGAATGAGACAGAACTCAGTTTGAATCCCAGCTCAAGCAGTAAATAGCTCTGTGAACTTGGACCAATTTCTGAACTTCTACAAATCAATCTTCTCATCTGTAATGTGAGGAAAAATAGTACCTACTCCATGGTTATAAAGATTAAAAGTGGCAATGCGTTTAAAATATTTGGTTGGTCTGCCACATAGGAATTATTCATTAAGTGTTAATGCTTATTACTAGTATTGCTAATAAAAGCTAACATGCTTAAGAGGCTCACGCTCTAAAGAGTCTTCTACCATGGAAAATGATAAAAATGTTACTCATTGATTTCTGAATTCTGTCTCAGCAATTTTAACTGATGGCATTTAATCTGGCCAAGGTAAACAACAAATGCAGTGCTGATTCAAAATAAGTGGACTTTATAACAGATAAAAAATACAAAAGTACAAATTCCTTAGAGCAAGATTAGACACGAAGGTCTTTTTACTTCTTTTTAAGCACAACTTGGTTCCATACAGGCTAATGCTTCAAAGTGACTATTCAACAGGTTGTTGACTTCAGTAAAAGCAGATTCCACTGTAAAGTCTGAGATTCATTATTGTGCCTCAAGCTTTTTCCTCTCATTGACAACTGTATTTCAAAGATAATTCAGAAGGTTAGATTAATAAGGGATTTAAAGTATTCATTAATAGAAATGGAAAGCTGATATTGGCACAGGGTAGTATGGCTGGTTTGAAACTATAGTCATAATATATATGTACGGTATTATTGTACACACTATATATGTATGTAATACTGTATTATATTAAATATTATATACACATACATTTTATTTTTGTATACACACACATAGAATACAATACGTATAAAGTCTAGGCAGAATATTTTTTAGCTTCAGAGATGGACTCGATTCTCCTGGATCTTCTCAATTTGTACTCTCATCATATGTAACTACAACATTATAATTATTCTCCTCATCAAAGTATCATTATGCATATAATTGTTCATGGTGATTTAATCAATGGATAGAAGAAGCTCAACTAAGTTACAAGTAGGAAGCAAGTTTATCCTTTCTCCCCATGAGCCTTATTCTGTCCTTTCTCTTCTTTCCCCCTCCATGACCGGCATGCCAGACAGATACCCAGGGCTTTTCCAGTGACCCTTAGATAATAATATTCCAGATCAAAGTGATTTAGATCTCACTTTAACCTAATAATTATGTAAGTCCCTGTATCTATACAATTTAAACCTTCTTATCTGAGGTGCCTTCAGTCTGTTGTTCCACTCTGCTCTACTAGACACCTTTTTCTCCTCCTCTTTTCCCAAATACAGTCACTAGACTGTTTCCAGTTCCTATGTCGTTGGAGCGGCATGAAGGATAAAGGTCAAACAAGCAAGGTCATGAGCTGAAGGAGAGAAAGGGGGAGACAGGAAGAGATGGATGGATGTATTCCATCACCATCAATGAGACCTAGGAGAGGTGAGGATGTTGTATGATGCGTGGCCGCAATGAAGGGAAAAACTATGGATTTAAGGCCAGCCAGAGGGGTTATGAGTTTTTCTACAGTTTCATTTAGCTCTCCTTTCCCTAGTTACTTGATGGTATGTCCCAGTAACTTTTTTTTTTTCTTTTATTTTTTATTTTTTATTTTTAATGTTTTATTTATTTCTAGGAGAGAGAGAGAGAGAGAGAGAGAGAGAGACAGCGTGAGCAGGGGAGGGTCAGAAAGAGAGGGAGTCACAGACTGAAACAGGCTCCAGGCTCTGAGCTGGCAGTCAGCACAGAGCCCGACGCGGGGCTCGAACCCACGAACCGCGAGATCATGACCTAAGCGAAAGCCGGACGTTTAACCGACTAAGCCACCCAGGCACCCCTGTCCCAGTAACTTTTAAACTTCATGAGATCAGAACCCTATCTATCTCATTCATCACTGAATTGCCAGTACCCTGCCTAGACATACTTTTCATTATTATATAAGAGAGGGGGAGAATGACTAAAATAGCAACCAGACTTAACAGAATGAAGTGCCTAAATGTGCACTAAAAGTCCCTGGATCTTTAGGGTCCGGGATAGAGAGACCAGGGTGTTGCCCCAAGGCCACTCATTAAAGCAAATAAATAAATAAATAATTTTTAAAAATCTCTTGTAGGTTTAAAGAAACAACAAACCAAAAGGCTAAAGCCCTAAATCACGTACATTTCAGAACCACAAAAATCAAATTCATCAGAGAGAGAGAAGGGAAGCGAGGGAGAGCAACATCAACATTTCACAGCCTCATCAACAATATCGCAGTCTCATCAAGGATGATCAGAGAGACTAAGAGAGGGACAGGAAGGAGGAGGGAGAGAGGGAGAGGGGAGAGGGGAAGAGGGAGGATGTGCATGCACACATGTGAACATGTGAGTGGCACCTGTGAATCTCCCAAAATGACCAAATCCATTGAACTGGTAAATTGGTTGTAAACACACCAGTTTGGGGAAGCCAGAACTTGAATATGAAGTACTTCAGTATCTTTGATGGTTGCTCTAAGAAAGTGATCTTGCTGCCTTTTTCTCTCTTGCTTCGGCAATTTCTCTCCCTTAATCTCCTCTACAGTAAATCTTTCTCTTCTCAACCTCTGAGAAGAATGCATTAATAAAGTCCATTTTCCCCCAGTGACGAAGAATTCAGAAAACACACCCAGCTAAAGCTATGTGTGTGCTAAAGCTATCACCCAGCCTGTGATATGGCACATTCTCAACATAATAAGTCATAGAAGCCTTTGTTTTATAGAAAATCATTAAGGGCTCTGACAGGACTTCGGTGAGAGCTTTGAGGAGGCTCTAATGGGAAGGACTAATGACGACTCTGAATCAGGGATTAGAGCCTTTGCATTCAAGAGTAAATCAGCTTTCTAGTACACCATTATTTTCAAAGCATGAAGAAAGATCTTGAAAAGTATCTTGAAAAGATACTGCTAGCAATAATGACTCAGGAAATGCTTATGAGATGGGGTGCCATAATATTTTCATCTGTTCTCCCCAATATATTTAATCATGCCATTCTCAACCAGGGGAAAATTAAGTGCAGCTTTCTGTCAAAGGACAAGTTTACCGACTTGACTGTTTGCAAGATCTAGTATGACTAATATCATAAGCATTCTTCAATAAATTTAGGACAACTTTATTTTCTCCCATATTTGCTAGACTATATCTGCTATTGCTTGCTATTTGACAAAAGGAATTAAAGTACTGTTTCATACTTTAAAGTATGTATTACAGTTATTCACATTCAAGTACATTCTCTCTCTCTCTCTCACACGCACACACTCATCCACACAAACATCCATGTACACGTACAGATAATTTATGGTTTAGGCCTTTGAACCAAGAATAATAAAACAAAATCTTAAATATTTGTGGGAAAAAAAAGCTGCTCTTTGTGGGCACCTGGGTGGTTCTGAAGGTGAAGCGTCTGACTCTTGATTTGGGCTCAGGTCATGATCTCACAGTTCTGAGATCGAGCCCCACATTGGACTCCATGTTGATAGCACGGTGTCTGCTTGAGGTTCTCTTGCTCCCTCTGTCTCTGCCCCTCCCCCTCCCCAATAAATAAATAAACATTTCAAAAAACTACTCTTTTATAACATTTTCTGGAAAGATTATGGATAAAAACATGCATTAACAGCCTAATCTGCACAGGCACACAAAGGAAGCAAACAAACAAAAAAACCCCCAGCAACTCCAGCTCAAGGAAAGTTTAGACATTTACCACTAAATCTCTTTATTCACCACTTCCCTGCACAGCATATTGACTATTTAGGCCATCTCTTTTCAAATACTATTTGTGACAGCAATTGCCCTATATTACTGACAGAGACTATTCTCCATGAAGTTTTCTGGAGTGATTGAGATAAAAATAAAAATGTTCTGATATTTCCCCCCAGGAAAGTGCCAGTGGTTTCCAAAGCTCAAATAGGCTTTAACTATATCCCACAGAGCAACCCCTCATAGTGTATTATTAGTGTGGTCAAAAAGGATCAAAACATGTTTCCAGGAAGGCCTAAGTACCGGCCCACATTAAACATAATCACGTGACTGTGCGGCATTTTGGGGGGGGTGCTCATTGTAAACCGTATAGCATTTGTTTTGAGCCATATTTTTATTAATTATAGCTATCAAAACAAATGCTCATTCTAAAGATCTATTTTTCCCTCCTTGGGAGCTTGTGTTAGGTTTTCAAGAAGGAGTGGAAACAAAATACAGGCTTCCTCAATCCAGTGATAATTGAGTTGAAGTAATTCAATACCTACTGTTAAGAATTTGTTTCTGTGTCTGTCGAAAGGGAGGAGAAACATGCCATCATAAGTGGCTTCCCGAAGAAAAGGAAAAAAATCCTCATTCCTGTTGAGTAATCTTGTAAACTCAGTCTAGTCTGTTCTTATTACCGACATGTAGACAGTTACTCTGCTTATTACCTTGTAATTCTGGGATTCTTAATAGTACTAGTCATTGGAAAGGTCACGGGTGAGTCCACACATTTACAGGAGTAGGGCTGTGGTGTGTAGGACACAGGACGTATAGACAGCCTGGGGTACTGCATGGACATCTGTGGCAGGCAGATCTGAATGCGGAACTCAGATACCACTCTCACAGTGTGGAGTACTGCTTAGAGAAACACATGGGACTATATCTAATAACATATAAAAGTCTCAGACATAAACTAAGCCGTCCTTAAAAATCCATGCTTTCCTTCCTTCCGCAACCTTGTCATAATCTTCAAGTGTGTTTTTCACATTCTCTTTTCCAGGTTCCCTACTCTCTATGTATCTGGCATGCGCCAGCGTACCAGTGTGAGCATGCAATGAACGTTAGCAATAAAGAGTTGAGATACAGTCAATAACCCACTATCATCAATGCACAGTGTTCAGTAACAAACATATACTTGCAGAGCACTTTCTCACTTGGTTCTTATGGGAGAGGATTTTCAAGAATTCCCTTACAGAGGAATCGAATCCAGATCTGGCAGAAGTTGGTTTCTGATTCAATGCCACCTTTGGCTAAGGCTTATTATTCTTATCCTGCTTCACGTAAGTGGTCCTAGTCATTTGGTGTGATCAAATGATAAAACCTTCAGAAACTAGAACTTCGATACATCAAGAGAAATTTATTTAAATTCAGAGGATTAGTATTATTATCCAAATCCCATGTCTGAGGGAAGTCTGTTTTTTTTTTTTTTTTCTTTTTAAATGAACATTCCCATACCCTTTCAATAGACCTTATAAGATATTTTGTGACTTCAGTTAGAATACACTGTACTCTTGTTTAGGCTACCACATTTCTTAGTCCATTGAAAGTGCTACCTAACACTTTATTGCAAAACCAGAAGTGTAAAATGAACCCCAAGCTCTCTTGTCACCATGGGAAATGCTGACGGGACACATTATACGCATTATATCCTTAAGTTGTTAAAAGAAAAAAAAGCGTGTGATTTTTTTTTTTTTCAAAAAAGCACATTTGGGTATTAGGTGTACTAGCAGAGAAATTCAGTGCTGAAAAGATATTTATAGAGCCCTAAATCCGTTTCCCTTATTTCATAGACTGAGACAAGCAGGACAAGATTATTTTGCTCAAAATTATACCAATAAATTGGTGACTCTGCCCACCCAGCATTGGGAGTAATTTGAATTAGAGTAACCGAAGTACGGTTTCTGAGGACTTGGTAGAGGAAAGAATAGATAGAGCCTAACATGTGCTTTCCAAAAATAAGTCAGGACATTTTGTTTAAAAGAATTTTAGGTACAGAGAAAAAATGAAATAATTTAAAAGACGAATATACCACATGATCCATATTTAGGAAAAGAATACACATACACACAAACACAAACATACCATATCCATGTGTCTTGAAGGGCAGAGCCCAGAGCGTGGCACATGGTGAGTATTTCAAGAATCAGGGAGGGATAGAGAGAGCGTCATAGCTGTGTGGCAGTTCTGATGCCTCCCATCCAGCCCCCCAAGGATGTCTTGTTTCTAGAGGCATGTGCAAGCAAGCTCAAGCATTAATGATGATATTCATGATTAAAAACAGCCCCATTCTATGTTCATAGCTTGAAGATGGAGACTAAAGGGGATTTGAGTCACTCCTGGAAACAGTTCCAGCATGGCTTTGTCTCCAGCCTTTCTGCCATTCACACGATTTAAGGTACCAGCTCTCACTCCTCAAGGCCCTCTGATGGGGCAGCCTCACAAGGGGTAGTAGTGGTGAGGGGTAAGGGAGTGGGGGTGGGAATGGAGGAGGAAGTCTGTGTGTTGGGGAGAAGATGTGGGCTGAAGTTCCAGGATGTTTGGTGACCCTGTGGGAAGAATGGAACTTTGTAAACCTTCTTCCGTTACCTCTGTGCACAGGCGCAGGGCCTGGAAGCTGCAGCCTTCTGTGTAGACTGATGGGTCAGAGAGCCAGTTTTAGCTGGAGGAATAGATACTTGTGTCTGCTTGTCTTGGCCTTGAGCCTGCTCATCCCTAGACAAGGCTCTCACAACGTCTTCCTCTAGTGTTGGAAGATGGGCTGCCAGCGTCTGGGGCAGCCAGGGGAGAGAGCTGAGCACCTCTCATGCAAGACACAGTCTTGAACATCACTCCACCTCCCCATGCTCAGTCCAGGAGCTCAACCCTGCCTCCTCCTGTGCTTGGCATCTCCTGGTCAGAGAATCTCTAGTCTACGTTTTCTTTCTCTCTGGCAGTGAGAAAGAATAAGCACTCAGCTATGGAGGATGAAGAGGGGCCTGGGGGATCTAACTGACTTTTTGCAGAGACCGTCAAACCACAAAACTGGGTGTTTTGGATTGCTAGGTATTTGTGGATTTATGTGGGCTTAACTGGCTTGCTTATCATTGTGTCTTCCTCTCCAATGCCTTTTGTTCTAATTTCTGTGGTTCTGGTATCATCTTTTCCATCTGCTTTCCCTCTTAAAACCATTTCTCCTTGGCTAATAAGCCTATTTTTACTCATGCAAATTTATAACTTTTTTGAAATCTCAAATTCCTGCTAAGAAATGATGCCTGGGGGCGCCTGTGTGGCTTAGTCGGTTAAGCGTCCGACTTTCGCTTAGGTCATGATCTCGCGGTTCGTGGGTTCGAGCCCCGCGTCGGGCTCTGTGCTGACTGCCAGCTCAGAGCCTGGAGCCTGTTTCAGTCTGTGACTCCCTCTCTCTCTGACCCTCCCCTGCTCATGCTGTCTCTCTCTCTCTCTCTCCTAGAAATAAATAAAAAAAAACATTAAAAAAAAAAAAAAAGAAAGAAATGGTGCCTGACCTCTTTCTGAGGGTAGGTGTTTCAAAATATTATTATTATATGCATTATATTTAGCTTTTTGTTCAGACTCAACACATTCTTCAACAAGAGGAATCCACAGGAAAAGATAATTTTCCAGAGATAATTTGGCAAGAGACAAGAGTGCAATGAATCAAATATGTCAGATACACAAATACAGATATACAAATGTGATTAAAATATATATCAATATATATTACACCTACAGATTATATATATATTTGCAATTTGAGAGGGGTACCGTCAGAACATATCGCTCTACAAAACAATTTTTAAATGATACTATTACCATTTATTAAGCAATTTCTATGTGTTTGGCACTTTGTTAGTGTTTATTTTTTCATTTTTTTCAGAGTTTATTTATCTATTTTGAAAGAGACAGGGACAGCACAAGTGGGGGAGGAGCCAAGAGAGGGAGACAGAGAATCCCAAGGAGGACTCGAACTCACAAGACCCTGAGATCATACCCTGTGTCAAATCCAAGAGCTGGATGTTTAACTGACTGAGCCACCAGGTGCCTCATGTTAGTACTTAAGATAAATATGATGCTATTTAATGATCACAACAATTTGAAGGATCCTTTTCAACAACTCATTCAACATTTTTACAAATAAATATAACTCAGTCAAGGAAGTTGGCAGTTTGAGCTAAAGCACACAGATGAGGAACATAAGGTCAGAACTACATTCCAGATCGTCTGGCCCTCAGTGTCTGTGCTTTTCTACTCTTCAAAGTTTGAAATAAGGCAAAACACACAAACACATCCCCTCTTGTTAATATGCTTGAGATTTAAAAAAGAGTAGCACATGATTGAAAATACACTTGTTACTATAATCTACCAAAATTGAGGATGGAAATCTCCCACATTGACTATGACGTCTTGAAGTAAGACATTCCATCGGTGATAGGCAGAAAACAATGATGTACAATGGGGTTTTGAAGAAAGAACTGACAACATTTGGTGCATCAATAAGGTTGGCAAAGGGAAGGGAGCACAGGCAGACGATTCAGATTTTGGGTCTGGATGGCTCAAAGAATATTGCTGCCACAAAGAATGTTCAGGAAAAATCCAATGAGAGATGACAAGGGCAGCAGAAGTCTCTCCCATCTCTACCTCCTCCCACCCCAAATAAAACCTGCTGAAAGGCAGACTGAAGATATTCAGGGGAAAACATGTAAAATCTAACCTCTGTCTATAATGGCCTAAATATGTCTAAGGTATCCTTTTACCAGAATCGCTCTTTAGGAAAACAATCTTAAAGTCCTAAATGCCTTTGATACTAAAAGAATTACAAGGATGGTAGGTTTTTAAGGATGGTTGTGCAACTCATGCTGTGTGCACATATTTCTTCTTGGTACATCTGGACTGACCGAAGGGCATGAGGAAGGAAGAGGAAGCTGCAACAGTTCTATGAAGAGAGAAGACATGAGTGTTCCGTAAGGGCCATCTGAGTGAGGAAGCCCCATGGAACCATTCACAGGCACGCTGCCATCATGGTCTGAGAGGGAGAGTGTGCTCAGTGCATAAGAACACAAGAATACTTGGTGGCCACTAGAGAGAAAATGCCAGATAGACAAACCATGGCGATAACAGGCCACATGTGAAGGCTTCTATGTGCGCTCTGAGGACCAGGGGAAGAGAAAATGTCCCATCACCAGAGTTATGCATCGTGCATCTGTGCATTTTTCCTGTTGAATAATGTTCCTTCTCAATGGGTCTTTTTATGCAAAAGAATGGCTAACGACTGCTAACGAAGTGGCTAATGAAAGGTAATACAGGTACACATATTTATACTTTTTCAAAGCAATACAATAAAAAAATAGCAGAATTAAGATTTAAAAAAGTTTCACAGAATAGATTTATACACCCTGAAATTCTTTTCAATTTTAAGTCAGCTGTAGTGTAAAAACTGCTTTAAATTTTCTTTAATTTTAATTAAATTTGGTATATGTAATAGTCAGGAAGTTCTGAAAATAAAAGATGGCCCAAAGTACTCTTTCTTAAAAAAATGAATTTAGACCTTGTTTCATAACACTTTAGCATTTCCTCTTGATTTGGTATTTATAGCCTCTAAAAAGCTCATCAGAGCACTACATTTTCTAAAATCTACTATTATCCTCAACTTAAAATAGAAATACCAGGAATTTAACAAATTCTGAGGGAGTTGATCCTTTAATTTCCTATTTAAGGACAAATCATTTAATTTTCCCAGTTTCTCCTTGATGAAATCGCAACTTCAGATGCCTCATCTTATCTGTCCTGTTTTTCAAGAAACACACAGGCTCCAAAATGACTGACTAGTGGTGAGTTTCCAATAGGAAACCCCCTTAGGTGGGTGGTGCACTGTTATAAAGGAGATGCATCCACATTAAAGGTTTACGTATTTGTTTACCAGCAAAATAAGATGAGATAAACAGAATACACAGCAAGGAATCTAGGATTAAAGAAAATAAATCTCTCCTGACTCAAACCTAATAACTTGCTCCAAAAGCTCTCATAAATTATTAGCTTCAAAATCATTCAATGTGTCTGAACCTTAGTGTGTCACTGTTGTACTTGAAGTTCACGTAAGAAACTGTATCATCAAAATGTGCCGACAAAAACTGCCAGCAGCTATGCCACCTCGCAATCAATCACATATCTGTTTCAGAATTATAAAGTGTCTGAGAGCTATAATTTCATCTGCTTGTGGCTGCGTATCATTTAAAACTTCATATTCTAAGAGAAAAGACAAAGTAAAAACATTCGTGTACTCCAGCTCCCTCTTTATGAAGACTCACTGTTTCTACCACACACTTTCTTGCTTCTTTATTTGGAATTTTTTGTATTTTTTTTAAAATTTTATTTTTGAGAGAGATAGACAGAGCACAAGTGCAGAAGGGGCAGAGAGAGGGAGACACAGAATCTGAAGCAGGCTCCAGGCTCCGAGCAGTCAGCACAGAGCCTGGCGCTGGGCTTGAACCCACAAACCGTGAGGTCATGGCTTGAGCTGAAGTCGGACGCTTAACCGACTGAGCCACCCAGGTGTCCCTGCTGCCTTATTTTAATTTGTGTTTCAGAAAGCTTCTTTTTTTTTTCTTTTTTCCCACGGGCTGTGTGTGGTACATAGCTTATGAACACAGTACTATAGCCAAATCTCAATTGTAGGTCCAAATGGAAACCTAGGGTGGTACTGATAATCCAAAATCATTTTATATTTGACTTTCAAATACATTATGTGAGTTTTCCCTGGGAGGTTTACCTTCCTGCTAATGCTTTGCTAGAACTAATATTAAAATATGTTTGCATTCCCTGTGTGCATGCCAAGTGACAGCAGTAGGGGATAATCAAGAAGTGGGTGGCAAGGCTAAGTTAGACCGGGATTTAACATTTCTAGGAAGAACTGTCAATATGAGTTTTCCAAATGCAGATAATTGAGAGGTAGTTACATAAAATATTAGTTGTTTTAATCCTAAAGGGAAAAAATCCCTTTGAACTATTTTAATGCAAAAGAACATATTTTAAAATATTAACTAAAAGTCAGATTTTCATTTTTCACTTAACTATTCAGCTGTGGGTCAGAAATTCATACACTTTCAAAAGAACGAAAATATGAAATGCTCCTGAAAAGTGATTATTTATAGTTACAAATTTATTATTAGAGAATAGATATCTCTATATCTTTTTTATCTTCATATGATGCTAAGAAATAATTCACCGTGTTTGGTTAGTAGCCAAGTCCTTTAAGTTTTTTTAATGTTTATTTTGTTTTAAGAGAGAGTGAGAGAGACAGAGAGACAGAGAGACAGAGCACAAGTGGGGGAGGGGCAGACAGAAAGAGGGAGACATGGAATCCTAAGCAGGCCCCAGACTCTAAGCTGTCAGTACAGAGCCCAATACAGGGATTCGACTACTGAACCACGAGATCATGACCTGAGCCAAAGTCGGATGCGTAATCTATTGAGCCACCCATGTGCCCTGCCAATTTCTTAACCAGGATTCCAATTTGGAATCGCAGTGTATCAGGATTAGAACTAAAGGCAATAATGAACTAATGTGCTCAATGTATTTAAAAAATTAAGTTATCTTACTGACTATGTCCTTTCCGCATTTCTGTTCTCATCACACTTTTAAAAACTGTACAAATATTCAGTAGACTGATATTCTTTCCTGCTACTTCATAACGGAAATGCCAGGAAGATCATATTTGTTCTTTATTATTTAAGCAGAATGTATAACATGGAAAGTATTTTAAAATATTATGTGGTTCACATCTTTGTTGATATGCTCCACTTAAGAAAGAACATATATAGTTAGAGTCATAAAACTATGGCGAACATTATCATCAGTTGTGCTTTCTTTGCCAGCATACTATTAAGATACTAAAAACGAGCTTATGAGAAACTTCTCTGGTTCTCTAGGAACTGGATTGGGAAAATTGGGGTGCTGCTGCTTATTTTTATCATCAGTTTTCACCCCTGTGTTGACTTTACAAGATCTGGCAGTAGGCAAGTTCAGATCGTACCTGACCGACAGCAGGTGGTTGTGACAGAGGTTAGCTGGAAAAAAGGCAGGTTGTGGACTGGCATTGCTGAAGTCCGAAACGCACAGTCTGCTGCAAATTGGGAGAGCTCATTGTCAGGCAGAAAGGAATCCTTCAGACATTAACTCAGGAAGGGTTTTGGGCTAATAAATCAGATTTTTTGACAGCCCCTTGAAGGAAAAGCTGTTCAGACAATGCCTAAATCTACATCTTATGGTTGCTTTACTCTTCTCTAGCTTCTGATCCTTCTCTTCCTCCATTTTGGTCTCTCCCACATCTTCTCTATATTCTCTAAGAGCTTCAGACTTATCCAGAAAACTCAGCATTCCTAGTGACCCAATATCCCCAATCTTAAGCTCAATGAAGACCAGAAACTGAGTGGACACCAATGATGAAGTTTCCAGAAAAACATGTGGAGAAAGAGACAGAAAGAAGAGAGTGAATGGACGTATAATTTCTGAGATAGAATCTAGGAGAAAATATTTAGATTCTGGCTCTCCAGGTATATCAAATCTTGCAATTGCCTTGTTCAGATTTGAGAGTAGACGGTCTTCTGAAGTTTGTACTGACAGTCACTCTAATGGATTTGAGTGTAGCTGAGTGCTGGCTGGGATGAAAGGGGATGGACTAGGCAGTATAGACAGTCGATGGATGATCGAGTTTGACACATAGGTGGAGGGAGGGAATGGTAGCACTCTTGATGTACTTCAACAATGAAAAGCTTTTTGATATTTTTGAATCATAGATTACACAAAATAACACCCAGATGCTCTCATCCTACGCTAACGCGCAGATATCTGAAATTCACTATGGAAAGAAAATATACTTTTAGTAGGAGATCAAAGGCTAAAGACATGAGACATGCCCTTGAATGAATCAGTTCTTCTGCTATTACTGGGTTCAGTCATCTCAATCCAGGCAAAGCTAGTTAATGAAATTTTTCTGCGTAAAATCAAAACCTAGCAGTTATTCTTTATTCCATCATTTACCACACCTAATCCATCTGCAATCCTCTTATTTTTAAATACATCCCTTTCTCTCCTTCCCCACTTCCACTTTCCTAATCTAACTTACCACTGTCTCTTTCCAGAACAAATTCAAGAGCTTCTTACCTGCTGTCCTTTCTTCCCCTACAACTTCGTAGAGTTGCCAGTGTTCCTTCCCATCGATAAATCGAGTCTACTACTCAGACCCTTTCTTGGCTTCATTCTGTTTCTAGGGTAAAGCCCAAATGTTCTATTATGGCCTAAGAGATCTTCTATTTTGGATTTAGATGACACTTCTGCAAGCCAATCACAGTTATCTCCTGAATCCCAGCTCTCCATATCCAGCGAGTCTCCATCTCTGGGATTTTGCACCTCTTTTGCCTTCTGTCTGGAATGCTCTTCACCTAGTTCTGTTTGGATGCCTCCTTTGTCATTCAATAGGCCTCTACTCTTAGTTACTTTCAATTTTATTTCCTTCAAAGCATCCATAATGATATGAAATAGCTTATCACTTTACATTACTATTGTCTTTCTATGCCAAAATTTAAGGGAAGGGTTTATCAGTTCCCTTCCCTCAGCTCCTATAGGAATGCCTGCCATCTAGTTGATAATACATGACTGACAAGTGGCATCTTTCCATAAGGACCCACCTTTTGACACTAAGTATCAGACTTCTAGTTTGTGAGTGCAGGCAAACAATGTGAAACTGAGGCAAACAGGGAGTAGTTAGGGGATCTAGATTTTCTCCTAGAACTAGAGGCCTAAAATTATTTCTTATGGTATAATTAAATTCAGTGTAAGTAATTCTTAAAGCAAGTACATTGCATGGTGGAAGATGCTGGCCTTCTGAAGGCTTCAGAGTAACTGTGTTCTGATGTTGCATCCCAGGAATTACCAGCCCAGACACTGGGGTTCCTGGAAAGAGAGGAGCTAAGAAAAGAGGCCAGTTGGTGGAGGGGCATTCTTGCCATCTGACATTTTGTTCCTTCTCTAATGTGCTGTAGCAAAAGGATGCAATGGGGCTGATTATTACTATTAATTATTCTTAATAGTGGGGTTGGGTTTGCCAAACCATCTACCAAAGCTGAGTTCAATGACTCATCATGGACCAATCAATCAGCAGTGAACATAAACTTAAGAGTAGGTTTCACTTTCTATTTGCATTTGACTAGTGAATTTTGAGTAGCTGCTCCATTGTTTCAGTATGAACTTTAAATTCATACAATTTAAATGGAATCCTCTCTTATAAGCATGATCAGACACACATTTTGAAATAAACATGTTTTCTAGGACAGTTTCAGAATTCCAGAATTCTTGTAAAAAGAGTACAGAGAGTTCCTCTATACTCTGCACACAGTTTCGCACATTACAGGATGTATTTGTCACAACGAATGAATCAATAATGATGCTTTCCTATTAACTTAAGTCCACACTTTATTTAGATTTCTTCAGTTTTCCCTCATGTCCTTTTTCTGTTGCAGGATCCTATTTGGGATACCACATTACGTTTAGTCATTATGTGTCCTCCGACTTCTCTTGGCCATAATGGTTTCTCAGACTTTTCATTATTTTTGATGACTTTGACAATTTTGAGGAATACTAGTCAGGCAGTTTTCAGTATGATCCTCAGTTGGGATTTGTCTCTTGTTTTTCTCATCACTAAACTGGGATGATGTGTTTTGGAAGGAAGACCGCAGAGGTCAAGTACCATTTTCATTATATCATGTCAAGGGTGCATTCTACCAACATGGCTTATCACTGACTTCCTGGTTTGAGGTAGGCTTGTTAGGTATCCCCATGGTAAAGTCACTCCTTTTCTTTTGAAAGAAGTCTCTGCACAGTCTCCACTTAAGGAGCAGACATCATGTTCTACCTCCTTAAGAGGGGAGTAATACATAAAGTATTTACAAAATTCTCCACAGGAGACTTATGTCTTCTATCTATCTATCTGTCTATCTACCTACCTACTCACCTACCTACCTAGCTACCTACTTACCTACCTATCTATCTAGTCATTTCTCGTATCACTACAGCTCATGAATATGTATTTTATACTTTGGGCTGTAATCCAATATTGCTTTATTTACTGCTTTATTTCATTACTCAAATTCTTCCAGCTTTGGCCGCCGGGAACACTTTTAGTTGGCTCCTAGAAGCCTTCAACATATCCCCATCTTACGGTTTGTTTTGTTTTTAGTATCTTCTTGCTTTCTGGAACCATAAAACGTTCCAGGTTCTTCTTGTAGATTACTTCACACTACACTATGATTGCCTTTCACTTTATTAACCACTGCATCCTCTACCTTCATCCCGTCCCATTTACAGTGAGCTCCAATATTTGTCTCATTCATCTTTGTATTCAAGTGCCTCCTGGTGCATTGATTAGATGGATGCTTGATTAAATGTATAAATGACTGAATGGAAGAATGAAAGATTTGAGCTTATTTGTCCCAGGCTTGCTAGAAGCCAGACACCAGTCCTGTTGTATGAGTAGACCAGTTTAATACAGTACTTAAAACAAACATGGTGGGGGCGCCTGGGTGGCTTAGTCGGTTAAGCGTCCGACTTTCACTTAGGTCATGATCTCGCGGTTCGTGGGTTCGAGCCCAGAATCGGGCTCTGTGCTGACTACCAGCTCAGAGCCTGGAGCCTGTTTCAGAGTCTGTGTCTCCCTCTCTCTCTGACCCTCCCCTGCTCACGCTGTCTCTCTCTCTCTCTCTCTCTCCTAGAAATAAATAAAAATATTTAAAAAAACAAAAACAAAAACAAACATGGTGGACATGGGGGTAAGGGACATCTTTAACTTTTAAAATATTGTCTTTCATGATATCAGAGCTCTTTCCCTTTTGGATCCTTGCCCATTTCTAAGAAGATCTAGCAAATATAAAATTGAAAATATCATGCCCTATTATTTTGATTCTTCTAATTATGACACAGCCTGGGATGAAACAAATAATTAAGCAGGTGTATTAATGCCAGAACCTTCTCTGCCTCCAACCTTTTAAACATACACAGAGTTGGGGCGCATGGGTGGCTCGGTCAGTTAAGTGGCCAACTTGGGCTTAGGTCATGATCTCGCAGTTCAGGGGTTCGAGCCCTGCGTCGGGCTCTGTGCTGACAGCTAGCTCAGAGCCTGGAGCCTACTTCAGATTCTGTATCTCCCTCTCTCTCTGACCCTCCCCTACTCACACACTCTCTCTCTCTGTCTCTTTCTCTCTCTCTCTCAGAAATAAATAAATCATTAAAAAAATTTTAAACATACACAGAGTATATTTCCAATTCCTAGAGTAAATCATGTTTCGAGTAGTTTTACATTAAGCATTTATGTATGAAAATGTAACTATAAATGGGCTAGTGTTGGTAAATTAATGTAGACAAAGATTGAGTTTGTCTTTCCTGCATTGGTTAACTTCAGGTTTTGTGTTACCAGAAATAGGAAGGCTGCGGTACGGGGTAGCAGAAGACAGATTTTCTAGGCACCACCTCTTATTAGCTATGTGACCTTACGGGAATCATTTAGCTTCTCTGGTCCTTTGTTTCCCAAACTTTAAAATGAAGGTAATAACATATCCATCACGTGGAGGTTGCATGTTACTAAATCTTAGACAAAGCTGCTAAACTGCTTGGAATATAAAATGTGCTTAAGGACTCAGTCATTGTGTATATTCTCTTCTCTTGGTGTAATTTGAAGTAATAACTCAATTTGTTTGTAAGGTCTTAGAATTCAGTGTTTTTATTAATTCAGACTGGACCTTTCTTCCATGGGCTTCAATTAGTGAGATTTACTGACTTGTTCACATTTTTACAAGGACTTGAATGTTCAGCCAATTGCTTCTCTTCCAGCGTACTCTACATTTGTAAGTTATAATGCCTCTGGAGTGGCAGTGTGTCTCGGGTATAAGCCCTCAGAACACTCTCGGCCAGATTCCCAAGGCAAACTGTTGTCATAATGGAAATATAAAATCTGACTTGACCATTGAGCCACGAGTCAGGAAAGTTAAAAGTGATTTCTGACTTCTCTGTAGACTCCTTTTTGTAACCAAAGCCCAACCTTGCTGTGCCTCAGCATTCTGGAAAAAGCTCATCTTTCTCTGCCTCTCGTACAGGACAGTGAGGTTTATAAAGAAGCTTGAATTCACATACGAAAGACAAATATAAACAGATAAAGTTTTATTATCTCTAAAAACATTTCTCTATACTTGCTGAAGGCAAGTTTTACTGTATCAGCACCAGTTAACCCATCTGGAGTAGGTTGAGGAAGGTCTGATTAAGGTTTTACAAGGCGATCTCTAACACAGAGCAGAGTTCACTAGGGACCTTTCCTATTTCCTCATTCCGTATTTCTTCCCACAAATTAATTTAGGACTTTCATGAAACACTGCCCTTTTCTAATCCATTGGAAAAAAAAAGCCATGTGCCTACTCTGTAAAGATATCCTTTATTGAATAATTCTGTGGCTAGAACTACCCGCAGTTCAGTATAATGAAAGCTATTTCAAAGATGTATTAACTACTAATGCAATGGAGTGTCCTAGACGAATCAAATTATTCAATGGCCCCAGTGTCCAAAGAACTAATGACATGGCAGAAATCAAGAAATTCACCACTTCCTCATTGGAAAGATGAAGATTTATTTCTGATTTAACAGTTTCTTATCAGAACTGCCTATCACTCCAATGGCAGTTGATGGTGCCGTGAGATAAAATACCTTTTTTTATTAGATGTGACAATATCTCTGACTCTCATGCATATATATTTTGAAAATGTAAATCCATCATGAATGAAATTCTAGAATGCTTTTCTCTTGAAGGCACTGCAGTAATGGCCTTCAGAGAGCTTGGCAGAATTTGTCACTGAAGATGAGGAGCAGGGGAGAAGCTTGCTCAGGACACATAAATAATTTCTGACCTTCATGATGGCTGAGGATCACAATTACCTCACATGCAGGAATGAGAAGTTAGGAGTCCATCTGAAATGCAGCAGTGACTTTAAGATAGAAACAAAACAGGGGCACCACGTGGCTCAGTCAGTTCAGCATCTGACTTCGGTTCAGGTCATGATCTCACGGCTCATGAGTTTGAGCCCTGCGTCAGGCTCTGTGCTGGCAGTTCAGAGCCTAGAGCCTGCTTCAGATTCTGTGTCTCATTCTCTCTCTGCCCCTCCCTCACTCACACTCTGTCTGTCTCTTTCAAAATAAACAAACATAAAAAAAATAAAATGGAAAGAAAACAAATACATGAACACAAAAAACAGGCGTCTAACTGGTGGAGGTCGATTGATGCTGATGTTAAATAGGGAGGCTCAGAAGATTGTATTTATTGAGCACCTATTATCTACCAGGAACCCTGCTAGGCACATGGGATTCCTCCCACGTAAAGAAGCATGAAGAGGGATATGGAGCAAACAAGTCAGCTATGTTGTTTCAGCTCACATTTTACACAAGCACGTTAAAGGAGACGCAATGCAAGTTGTTATAAATCTGTGATAAGATGTGAGTAGGATTTTTGTTTTATTCTGGAAATATAGCTAATATCCAAAGTTGAGAACGATAGGGACAAATATACTTATCTGAAAAAAAAAAAAAAAAAAAAACCTCCGGGAGTTGCTGACAATTAGAGTCAGCCTTCTCTTTCCCCCAGGGTTTAATAAGAGGCTGCCAAACCTGTCTTAGCGACTTATCACACTGTGTGTAAGGAGAGAAGCGGGGAGAGAAAATGTTTGGGGAGTCTTTGCCTGTAGAGAGTGCCCTGCCCCCCAGTGAAAGAGGATGAGGGGTAGTTCTTTCCAAAGTCAGGCGGATATTGCTGTGACTTGTGTATGAAGGGGAGACAGCCATTCCATTTTCTGGTTCAATGATCGATTTAGGCAACAGATTATTAATTACCTGATTATTTATTTATTTATCCATTCAAACTAAATATTTATCAAAGACCTATTATGTAGCTGCTAGTTATTTTTGTAAGTATTGAAAATATCAAGATGAACAAAGCAAGATCCCTGGCCTCGTGAACAAAGCCAACTTTTCACAAGTGGCTGTGTTGGTGTGTACGAAGTGGTTTCTAGACATGGGAGATAAACCTATCACATGTCATGTGGTGATAACTGTTATAAAGAAAAAGAAGGAGGGGTGAAAAGATGGGAGCACTAACACTTAACGTGGGTGGCTGAGGAGGACTTCTGTAATAAGGCGATGTCTGAGCAGAGTCTAAGGAAGTAGGGTTGAGCCATGGGGCACTACGAGAATATCCGGGGAGATAGGGAAACAAAGGTCATTGGTCCTGAGGCAGCCCTGGCTAGGCATGTTTGAGGAGCATTCAGAAGGCCAATGTCTGTAGAACGAAGGGGGAGTAGATTAGGCTGCAGAACTGGTGAGGCTGAATCACTTGGCCCTGTAAACATTTGTGAAAAGTCTATCTTTTCCTTGGAATGAGATGGAAAACAACCGTTTTAAGAATCTTGAGTACAGGTGTGATCTCTCTTCTATTGTCACCGGATTACCTTGCGTATTTTGTAAAGATAGACTATAGGGTTAAAGGTGCCAGTTGGCGGCTACTGCAAGAGTCTAGAAGAGAGATAATAGCTTGGCCATGATGTTGACCAGCCTTTGTGCCTATCTGAAGAGAGGAGAAGATCACTGGAGGGGCAGGTGGAGGGAGTGGGTTGCAGGGCCGATACTCGGTGGTGCGGCATAACTGTATGAATCCCTGCATGGATATAGGAAAACTCAGCTGATATTGAACACCACCAACCCCAGCTCCTCAGAAGGTCAACTGGTGAATCATGAAACCTCAGAAGAAGAGCCTGTAGGTGAAACACTGCCCACTACTGACGGCTAAGCTGAGAGAAGAGGTGGAAATAGGGTTGGAATTCCCTGGGACTGTAGAGCCAGGAAGCTGTCTTAGTTGCTTAAGATATCCAAAAATATATTCCATGAGAGAGTTGAAGTCACACCACACAAAAGACATGAGCAGCTAGTTCGGGTAAGTCAGAGCAGCAGAAATTGCCAGCTACGATAGTGTATAAGCTATAGCCTTACATATAGGAATCCCTTCATCTTTAACAACAGCTGGAACCCAATCCAGGTGGGGACATTTTCCATCAGATCCAGGATTGGAAGTTTAAAGGAAGACTGATCTGGGCTTTAATATCCACAATGTCTGAACAATTACGGGACCTGCCTACGGGTATTATTCACAGACTGGAAGGGAGATTTAACAGAGTGAGGTGGGAAGAGGGTAAAAGTGTGTGTATGTGGGAGGGATTTACATACAGTTTCTATTCTAAATCAATTTGCCTTACAAATGTGATGAAGAAATTTGATGGTGTTTTGGGGTTGGAGCTCAAGAAATCCTTCCCACCCTGGTGGCCATTTTGGAAATGGACTTTCCCAAGAAATGGACTGAAAACTCAAAAGACGTAGTAGACATTGTTCAAACAAAGGGGAGGACAGCAATTTCAGAAACAGCCAAGAAGCGTACAGAGAAGGTGAAAGGTATGAGGGGGGAATAAACTTCAGAGGAAGTCACTATTTGCTATCAAGATCACATGGCCACTAAACTAAAAAAAATCTTATTGGAAAATGTTATCTTCATTGTTGAGCTTCACAGTTAGCTGATTAACATGTTTGGCCACTTCAGACAAGAAGTTTAAGTCTTCTTGTTTAAGATTTACACCAATTTCCTATAACTCCAAACATCTTGAATGCATTCCTTTTCCAAACTCTTAAGTGTATCTAACTTTGGTTCTAAGTTAAAATTAACCGTTAGATTCTCCACCAGTCTTTGTGTGAAACTCAGAATGATTGTGGAGTATTCCCTAGATTCTCTGTGACCCACTTGGCTACACTATGTCCCTGGGCCATGTCTCAGGGTTTAGCACAGGTCTTCATCTCTATCAATGATAACAACAGCTGCTAAAGTTGTCAGGAAACATGGTGAACCCATGTGGGGAATTTATGCCAGTGGATCCAACAAAGAAGAGTTTGGAATGGAAGTAAAACATGAGAAGGAATGAGTCCGAGTGAAAGTCTGTCTACTCCTTGAAACTTAATGGAAGATTGCAAAAGCATAATAAATAAAGGGAAAGAAGTAAACACGCAAACAAGTAGTTTTGACTGTATCTCAGAAATACACTGGGTTTGGCAGTAGTTGAAGGCTGTCTTGTGCCTTGTGTTGAGGGGCTAGTTGGAGAAAAGAGGAAAAATACAGGGAGGGATGGAGACCCCAGGGACTGTCTGTGCCAGGGAGTGGGGGATGAGGACTAGTCCCTTCCCTCTAGGGGCCTAGTAACTAGAAAACCAGACAGTCATTCAGGGACCAAGGGAAGGTATGGGAACAAATGTTGGTACAGAGAACGTACAGGAGATGTTGACCTTCTGTGTGCGTCTCTTTCCCCAGAGGTGACCTATCACCCACCGTGCCCATGAAAAAATATGAGTGGGCAAACTTTTTTGTATTGCAATTTGTGATACTCATTTTTCTTAAATCAAAATCAGAATCCTGTATCCACAATCTAGTTGGAAGATGGAGGCAGGGGTACTGTTTAAAAATAGAGGCATGTAGAGGCCCATGGGTGGCTCAGTCAGTTAAGGGTTTGATTTCGGCTCAGATCATGATCTCATGTCTCATGAGTTTGAACCCTGCATCTGGCTCTCTGCTCACAGCTCGAGCTGGAGCCTGCTTCAGATTCTGTGTTTCGCTCTGTCTCTGCCCCTCCCCTGTTTGTGCTCTCCCTCTTTCTCTCTCTCAAAAAGAAACAAACATTAAAAAATACAAAAATAAAAAAAAAATAGAGGCATGTAAATTGTGTAATCCTAAGTAAGGCTTCTGGAATAATCCTAATATTCTTTATGACACAGTGTGCTACAGAAAACCGTAAGGGCAACATTATTCCATCCCTTTAATACCCAGAGCTGGCCTGGAGTAGCCATACCTGGGATTCTTCCTTTCAGGGTCCTACTGTACTAATTGATTTCTCCAGGAATGAAGGAAATTTAGAAGGAAAGATTACCTTTGGTCTAAAGTAATTGGTCATAAATTCTCTCCCCTAAAATCCTGGGATAAAATGCCTTTTCTTCATATGATTCTGCAATGCTGTTGGAAGTTTCAATTAGTAAAGTAGTCATGGAGAGAATTTTGGAAATACATTAAAGCCTTTAACAAATGGTTATCACACTGAAAATAATTTTAAGAAAATAAGCAAAGAAGCAGAAATTTCTATACAAAATATTTGGGTGAAAACATTATATGCTATATTAAACACATTATAACATAAAAGACAGGGTTAAAAACAGTAGCACACAAACAACTATATAGCCATTCATAACAATTCTTGTTTTTTAAAATAAAAATCCTCCTAGAATATAGTTATTTCCTCCTCACTTACATGGGCTTCATAAAGCTCTGAAGTATTTTAATAGTACTGATTCCTAACCCCTTTACTTTTGTTAATAGAGGTACACTCAGGAAGTCTTGATACGAGCAGATTTTAATTTACCCAAATGGGTTATTTTATTCTATTTTATATCTTCAATCAAGATCTCTTCCTCCCCGTCCCACAAAAAGATCTATTTTCTTCCCCTAGAACCACCTATTGTTTCATATTTTAATATGTCCATTTGTCTGACCCATCAACTCCTAAACCTCAAGATGTTAAAAATTGACCCCCATTAAGCCTTGTATCAGGATGTGATACAAGCCGGGAATGTCAATGCCATCTCAGTTTGTCCCTACTTCTTCCCTCCAACACCCATGTACTGTACATTCTACTTCCTGATGCACTTGGAATTTGCCATGGTCATAATCCTGTCCATGGGGAGCTCTCACCATAACTTCTAGAAAAGTCTAAATCCTAGTCTCCCCATCCCGTTGTGTCCTCTGCCATTAGATATTAATTTTGAGCAACACTTTAAACACATATCATACCATTTCTTTAGTGCAAAATGATAAAGCCATAACATTGTGTACACGATTCAGCCACTGGGTCCCTTGTTTTCTTTTCCAGTCTCCTGGAAAAGATACATACATCTACTTCTATGATACATTTTTTCTCTTTCCTCTAAGTCATGGTTCTTTTCTTTCTATAATATTTTTCTCTGCCATCAACATCTCCCCATCTCATTCTGCTAAGCAGCTAGCTAACTCCTAGAGACATCGGTGAACAATGTGCAAAGCATGTCAGGTGCAACCGCATAGGTAATTCCTCATCCTTACAACGTGGTCTAAGTTAATGGCCTATTTTGGAGTTAAGAACTGAACACCTATGGCACAATGGTAACTACTCTGCTTCCCCGAGGCTTCTGCCTAAGTGACAGGGCCTCAGGGAAGCTTCCTATACACCCCCCACCCCTCGCATATACATTTACACACACCTGGAGAGGTCTTCCATTTTTACATTTCCATAACAGCCCGGGCTTCTCCTACAGCACTTAACATCTGTAATTATTTGTTTAATGTCTTTCTTCCCCATTATACTGAAAGCCCCATAAAGTAAGAATCCCAGCTGTCTTGTTTGCTGTATTCCCAGAGCTTCCTACAGTACTGGTAACTGGTGGGTGCTCAAGTACTTTGCTACAGTTCACAACCTATGTGTAAACTCGTGATTTAAACCAGAATGACATGGGGCCTTTAACGTGCTCCCTCCTGAAAGAGGTAGAGCCCAAGATGGAAAGAACATGAGGCCAAGAAAACCAGCAGCAGCAGACTCTGGGACATGCATGCATGAGTCTTTTGACATGTGACACCTAGATGGTTGTTTTAACGCCACGGCTAAGACAAGAATTGAGGAAGACAGAGCTTTCCTCTGGCACTTCGGTCTTTGAAAGCCTTTCCTGAACCAACCTTTCCCTTCTCTTCTCAGACAAGCAGTGTAAATCTCTGTTTAGTTCCCCACTTCTTTTCTCTATAATTCAGGCCACTTTTATTCTATGGGTCAGTTCAAGTTAAAGTCACTCTGGTTCTGATTACTATCTAATCCATGAGGCAGAATATAACCACATGACATTTAAACGTGTAATTGAAGGAGAAATTGACGGCTATTTTGAATGTAATAAAAATTGATGGTAATAGGCATTCATTGCGGATAAAAAGGCACGATACACTCTGAAAGTCACAGTTTCAGAGTAAGAATGATATCAGAGTAAGACCTGAACAATTAGGGTTGACATAAAGAGAGAGAGAGAGTGAAAGAGAGAGAAAAAGAGAGAGACAGAGAGAGGGGGGAGGGAGAGAGGGAAAGGCAGAGAGAGAGGAAGAGGGGGTGAGAGGGAGGAAGGGAGAGAGAGAAAAGAGTAGCGGAAATTCCTTCCAACTTGTGCAGCACACATGGGAATGGGGTCTGCAGGCCTTATGAGCAGCCATAACTTAGACCACGTCCATTCTTAGAACTACATACATGCACGTGCGTGCGCACATGCACATTTAGTCCTCCAAAGAATCTACCATTTGAATAGATAGTATCTTTGTTGTTGAATCAACATCCATTAAAGATCAGTTTTCTTTTTATGGTTATGTCTGTTTTGAAGATAAAACTTTTACAGAATTTGGAAAAGAAGATGCATTATTTTCTATGTTGTGTATTAAGCATCCCCTTAAAACTCGTTAAAAGTGGCTTGATTTCACACCTTCTATGCTTGATAGGAATGAAAAAAAAAAAGACTTTTTATGCATTCCATCAGCACAAGCTTGGCTTGTTGGAGTGGATAGGAGTCACCTATAAAATATTCTTAGGGGAAATCTGTGAGAATTTAGCTGTGTTGCTTTATGTTATGTAGTGAAGGCTGGCTACCCTTCCATCCACTGACAGCTACTAATGAGGGATCACTTCCTTAGATCATTAATGGAAATAAGTTCCCTTGTAAAAATTAATCTATTGGTACCACATAATGCAAAATTTCAATTATTCATTTATCTTATTTATTACCTTAGATGTGGCGCTTTTAAGCATCTAGCTGTCCTTATTTCAGAATGCATGTTTTTATGATCACTGAGAAAGAAATAATAGTTTAATATGCCTTTTCTCTGACACTTAAAATGCTACTTTTAACAAAAGTACTTTCTCATTTGGAGCATAAATTAAAATGTAATTGTACACAGTTATTATTGTAGTTTACCAAGTCAGAAGATTAAGAGAAGAGTGAGTCTTTGCGGTATCAAGATATTTTTCTATGTGTCCTATTCTTAATAATTATTAGTTTTCTTTGTTTCAGGACACATTTTGAGTGACTCTGGTGTTTTCTTAAGGCCCTGTAGGAAGGCTGTACTCTAGAGAAAGAGAACTGTGCATGGACAACCTCATAAAAGTGTTCAGTCCAATTCTACTTAATTCAGCAAATATTTTGCAAGCACCTACTATGTACACAGGGTTGTGCCAGCTGAACTCTGGCCCAAGTGCCCGCCTTACAAATGTTTGCCCCTGACCACAGGGGAGGTTAAACAGGCCAGTGAGTGACTCAGAGTAAATGCAATGCTGTGGCTTCGCATTACCTGGTCAGGAAGCAGTATCTTCATTCCCACAGAAAGCATTACTGTAGCACCTATCTATATGTCTGGTGCCATTAGAAATAATGTATATCATTGAGATTAATAACAATGATTCTCCCCCAATCAGATGTGATTCTATTTCCCTTAGGCTGTCAGTTGTCAATTCTCTTGTTTCTGAAAAGGATTTACGCCTTTAGTATTTACATTGCCCACTGTATTTTCTCTCGGTATTCTGTTCGAACTTAATCCTTCTGGAGAAGAATGGAAGCAAAAAATGAATTGGGTAGTTTTTCCTTCTCTGTTATCTGTTAACATAACACTGTCATTTTCAGAGAGCAGTTCTACCACTCCGTCCTGTTTTCTAGATCCAAATAAATGTAAATAATAATATAAATATAAATAATATAAATACAAATATAAGTAATATAAATAGCCTAAATACAAATAATATAATATTAATATAAATATTAAAATGTAAATAAATATATATAATGGTAGATCATTCTTTTTTGCCCTTATTACTTCCCATTTGTTTCTGCTCATCTCTTCAGACAAGACAGGGGAGGCACTGTTGGTGACATGTAAGGTGAGGGAAGGAACTCCGGACTAACCTCAGAAGATCTGATTTTAGTCCCCACTCTGCCTCTCCTAACTGTAGGACATTTGGTAAAATATTTTAATCTCTTCAAGCCTGTTTTCTCCCCCATAAAATGGGCTCAATAATCTCTGCTGTGCCTTTCCCATTAACAGGAAAATGTAAGTAAAAGTTCTTTAAACATTAAGCTTTAAATTAAAAAAAAAAGTTCTTTAATCTATCTCTACCTAAAATATTTCTTTTATATTTATACTACTCATATAATCAAACATATACACATATTTATATCAAATGTATACACATACAGCTTTATACATATATGTGCACACGTGTGTGTATGGTCATAAGCTCTTCACTATACTCTAAAACAGAAGACCTTTCGAGTTCATATGTGAAGGAGCAGCCCCTGGGCGCACAGATACTTGCGATGAGAGCGCACTCACACGAGGGGGCAGCGTTGTGTAGAGGTGAAGTGCGCAGGTGTCGGGCACAGGGCCTGGGATAGAATACCATACCTCCAAGTATTACTGGGTATCTTTGGGAGAGTGACTTCACCTCGCTGAGCTTCACTTTCCTTATTTGTAAAATGGAGGTACCAAGTCAATCGACCTCATAGGATAGGTATTAGATTAAATGATATAATGCACATAAAGCACTTCAAACAGCGTCCGGCACTAGTAGTAATCAGTGTATTAGCTACCGTTCCTGTTGTTACACGGTAAGAATATCAGGAATGTAGACTTTCCTGTACTTTGTGAGACACATTTACACGAGAAGCTTATAAATCTCATCGCTTAATCTTTTAAATTTTGTTTTCCTCAAGTGTAGCATTGTGCTAGAAGTTGCCTTTTCTAGCTATTAGCTATCGAGGTGGAACTTATTCATTTTTAGTGAAGACAAAAATCCTGTTTCCTTAGGATTAGGAAGGAAAAAAAATACCAATAGCTGTCCTGAAGGTCATTTATTATAACGGCTACATTGTAGGAATTAAGTAGCTTTCTTTTTAATATGATATTAGGTGGCATATATGCCAAAAAATGTAAAAGCCCAATACAGGAAACACATGTATTACATAACTATTTCATGAAAACAGCATATGTGAAACCATAGACTTTAATTTGACAAAATAATTCAAATTTTCCCTTAAAAAGAAATATAAAAAGTATGTGTGTATATGCATTATATACATATGTATTACATACATATATGTATACATATACATAAGATTTAGGTGTAGGTTTCTTCATTTCAACCTTCTTTGTCTAAAAATAAGTTTTCAGTACATTGTGGGTATCGTCATATAGTCATACAATGGAATACTGTTTAGCCATTACAATCATATTTTTGAAGACCTTAGCTTAGAAGTATTTATAGTATAAGGTAAATGAAAAGAAGGGTGATCTACAAATGGCTTTACATACTAAAATGCCAACAATATGTGCATATATTACATTACAAAAAAAAGACTGAACAAATTTATCATAATATAAAATAATTCTGTGGGTGGGAGAATTATATTTTTATTTTTATTTCCTTCTGAACATACATACACATATTTATATGTATATGTATATTTTGCAAATAAATGTTCAAGTTCTACTTTTATAGAAAAAAAAAACCTGCTAAAAAATATTTCAACTTTTTAACCCATTTCATCTTCAGATAAAACACTTAACAGGGAATCCATTTACGCAAAGCCATTAGAAAAACAGTCTGGTCATGCACTTCTAAAATTTTTCACTTGGAAAAATCATTTAACGTTTCCCAAGCTAAGCAGACATTAATTGGAAACAGGGACTCATTATGTAGATTGGAACTTTTAGCAACTGTGGACCTAGAAGCTGAGCTCTCCCTGCAAACAACAGTGCTGGTTGTGGGAGGTCAGGGGAGTATGTTGGCCCTGGGGTGGTCTCAGAATCCAGAGTGAAGTCTCCTGAGCCGGGAGCTTCACCAGGGGTGTCTTCAGGTCATGAAGGAGGTGACAATTGACCATGGATTTAATTTTAATGCTTATTTCAGAACCAAATGATAGTTAGAGACATATATGTATTTATAGACCGTTCTCTACTAAAGAGAGGAAGATAGACAAATTGACTCTGTGGCTGATGGAAAGAGATACATATGGAGAGAAGCAGAGACAGAGAGAGACACACAGGAGAGAAAGTATGAAAGAGGGCCTCCAAATAAGACAGAGAGACAATAAACTATAAACTGCTCTCTCCGTAATACTTGTTCAGTTTCTCTCAACTAATCCTGTACTCAGTCCCAATCACAAATGGTAGACACCACCACTGCCACAAAGATCTCAATACACTGTTCAGAAGTATTTACACGAAGGGCAAAATGCAAGACATGCGCCTACTACTGTACTACTGCAGAGGAAAAGATAAAAAAGGCCCTTTAATAAATGGCAATCAGACAGAACCTATTCCCCTTGGGCTGATCTTTACTTCTGAATCACATTATAAAACCTCTCAATTGGTTCTGGCTGCAAACAAGCAAGTCCAGGGGAATTTACACCTGAATGAAAAAAAATTACATTTTACTTGTCAAATATGGATTTGACAGGGTCAGAACTATATCATGGGTAGATCTTACATTTTGTACTCTGGAGTCTTTATGATCAATGCACCAATTTATTAAATAGGTTTAAAACTGGTTTCTCCCCTGCCCCACCACCCTTGGTTTTCAATTGTTTTGAAATTATAAAGCAAAAATGATTCGATTTCAAAACATTCTTTTTTTTTTTTTTTTTTTTCAGAAGGATGAAAGAATGAGTTCCTTTGACGGGGGAAATGGATCAGCCACTTGAATTCAAGCCTATGCCAAAGGAAAATAGCACCGAAACATTCCATTCTCTGGACGTTGCTCAGAGTAATGCTACGAGTGAATATTTTGGTTTAGGACTATTCAGGAAAGCTAAAGGCAGAAACTCTGGAAAACGTGTCTTCCCCAAATGTTCCTGTACTTGCATTATTTGGTTAAGACCTATTGTGCTGTTCTCTTCTCGACCAGAAAAACAGACAAACAATCAATCAACCAACCAAACAAACAAAAATCCAGCTCAGGAGTAGGTCTGATGTCCTTAGCAGGCTGGAGCACTACACCACTTAATTACCCACAGGGAGCTGTGAGGAGTGGCCCTGTGCATGGGTCACTTCTGCCCGAGGGCACTAACCCAGCTGCTCCCATTAGTACGTGGTAAAAACACCTGCCAGGGCACAGCCCTTGACTACTGCATTTGAGAAAAGATCAGTATTCAGTAAGCCGGTCAACCATAATTTTGTTCTAAAATGTCTATACAACAGAAACATTCAAGTTATGGAAAAATGAGAACACGGGGAGAAAACGTAAATAGGAAAAGGGATATAACAAAGAACAAGATTGTCAGAATTTATTGACATAAATGTTATACAACATGAGTATTTGGGAAGAACAATGCACTGTAGACGTGGGGGGTGAATTCAGCTAGAGGCGCTTCAAACTCATCAAAAGCAGGGGCACAGGTTTTAAAAGCTTTGCTTTTTCCTCGGCTCTTCTGCGTCCTTAATTAGCAATAAGATGTCAACCTTTGATATTAAAGAAAACTGCTTAAAAACCTGCACTGAACAATGGGTTAAAAAGTAAAACCATCCAAATTAGAGCGATGCGCCTCAGGACTACCCAAAGCTTGGCAAGCCCAAATGAGACCTTCTAAGCCCTCAAGGCTGGCCAGAGCTCCAGGGCTCATGGCCCAAAGAGAAGGACTGGCTGAAAGGCACAGTGCAAGATTCTGATACACAAACCCCACTCTCCAGCTCCCCCTCAATCCCCATCTCCTCCCTACCCCCTGCCTAGTAAACCAACCTCCAAGCACTGAAAACAAAACAGAAGGAATTAATGGCTCCTGTTCTGTTTCATTATTTATGCCCTTCTCATGTACCACACTAACCAAGGGATGCTCTTTGATGATTCTATCTCCAAAGAACATTACTGTGATCATGCTATGTGCTGGGGAACCATAGATAATTAATCAGTCAAACTGAGAGGTATGGATAAGAATAACTTTTGGATTATGTAAAAGAAAATTTAATGCATAAAACCTGCTAGGAACTGATTAGTCAAATAGCCTCTTGACTCCTGGTTAAACCAGGGCATATAACTAGAGCTGACTGCAGACCTATGCCTTCATCCCAAAGAGGAGGAATGGACACTCAGTTGACTGTGGCTCCTTTTAAACTTTTCCTCTCCATTCTAACAGCATATGCATTCACTAACAAGATTTTCCTGGTATTGAAATTTTTCCTATCACATCCAGTAGGGCATGAGCCACCAATTTATTCAACATAATTTTTACTTGTCCTGGTATAAACTGATGAGCCGCTGTCCCATCTGGATTCATACTGTAAAGCAGAAGTGAAAAAAAAATTCCATGTTTTTAAAACCAACAAAACCATGGAAATGAATACCAGCACTGTTCATCACCCACTCTGTCACAGGTGAATCTTTAGAAAGAAGGATTTGCATGATTTCAGGAAGGCTGGTGTTTTGCGGATGACAAAGGAGCTAGCCATCTTTGTCTTCTGCAGCAGCAAAGCCATATACGATTCTGGGAGTCTAATTAGGACGAGGAAAAGGAAGAGAGGATTGAACGCCCTTTTGTTTCTTAAAAAAAGAGAAACCAACAAAGACCTGTTTCCTTTTCCCTCTTTGTCAAATGAAAGCTTTTCAGAGATGATTGAGCTCCCGTATGCTCCTGTTTGAATCCTGTAGGATGTTATTCTATGTAGCTTTGCTCTGAGTACACCAAAGGACACTGATACTTTTGAAGGTTAAAACTGCTTTGTGGTGCACAGGGGACCTCTGTGAAGGTATCTGATCCTTGGGAGAAGAGCATCATACTCTCCTCTCAGTTAGAGCTTGCTTTAAGGAAATGCATTTCCATGCTAGTTTATCAATTCACCATAGAAGTGGCAGGTCAAAGGCATTTGGGAGCAGGGAGAGCAAGTTCGAGAATTAACTGAAGAAGGAGAATATGCAGAGGATGTACAATCCCATTTTCTGAGGGTGCAGACTTATTTGTCAATAGGACAACATTTACACTGGACATTCGGCGGGGCGGGGTGGGGGCTTAGTTGGTTAAGCGTCAGA
The DNA here is from genome assembly GCF_003009895.1 of Hyaena hyaena. NCBI lineage: Eukaryota > Metazoa > Chordata > Mammalia > Carnivora > Hyaenidae > Hyaena > Hyaena hyaena. The sequence goes on from NW_024081010.1 coordinate 1,750,583, forward strand.
CCTCGGCTCAGGTCATGAGTTTGTGGGTTAGAGCCCTACACCAGGCTCTGTGCTGACAGCTCAGAGCTTGGAGCCTGTTTTCTCTCTGCCCCTTCCCTGGTCACACTCTGTCTCTCTCTTTCAAAAATAAACATTAAAAAAAAATAAGACAGCATTTACAACTGAGTCAGAGATGGATTCTTATTTCTGGTCCATGTACCTTCCCCATCCTTCACTCAGTCTTCCCCTTGTCCCTGGGAAATAATTCTGAAAACCACCCTGCACTGTAACTGAGACCTTTACACACTGACTGAGGAACGGACTCTGAATTTATGTATTTCTCCACAATTGCTGCTTTTCTAATATCAGTTCAGTGCAACAAGACATATTGAGTCATCGTGTTTCTATCACTAGTAAAAGATATATTGCAACCGTTTCTCTAATAATTACCATTTTTAAAAGAAAAATGTTTAGAGAAAAGGTTGGAGGCTCTTTCTGGGAGATTAGCTTAACTAATCAGGGTGCAACTGAATAATTTTCATAAGATTGCTCTAATCATGTCAGAACATTTTAAAAGCCTGAGAACAGATAATAAAAGTAATCTGGTTCTTGGGCGATGTGTGTAAGCACCAAATATCTCCAAGCTCTAAAGAATTCTATTAGTATTTTTTGCCAGACCTTCTCATTGATGTGAAATCATGTGAATTATAAAATACCGATAGTTTATGTATAACGATATATTCCCCATTGGAAACAGCAGCCAGCCTGAGGAATATATTCTTCCCCACAATAGCCTCTTAGGTTACTTTGGCAGATACAGGTTGGAACGGGCCACTTCACACTTCTGTGTTAATGACTGACATTGAATAAGGGAGGGCAAGTGCAAATGATACAGTTAAATAATTAGGAAGGGACAGTGCAGCTTCTAATTTATAGCAAGAGAAGAGTTCAGAAATGAGGACAGTCTGAGAGCAAGCGGTTCCTGCATTTAAGTACTCTGTCGTATACAATAAGACTTTGTCATTGAGTTATAATTGCCCATACGAAGAACATCTATATCCTTCAGTAGAGGAAATAATACAAAGCGAAACAAGAAGCTTCTGCATAAAATCTATCATTCATTACCTGGGCTCATCAAAAAACATTCTTTACATTCTACCTTTCCCAGTAACCTAACTGCAAGCCATTTTTTCACACCATTTTTACAAACCTCGTGTTGTATATTTAACACAAATTGAAAGAAGCTAGTGGAATTCTAGCTTCTAGTTTCTAGCTTCTAACGGAAGTAAGGGAAACCCATTGAGAAGGAAGGGGCTGTTTTGCTTCTCCAGGGTGCGCGGATGCAATGCCAAGTGTCTTACGGGGCAGGGTTCAAGGGCTGTAGACAGCGCTCAAGAGCAAGAACATCAGGATCTCAGACAAAAAGAGTTGAATCTAGCTTTGGCCCGTGGCTGCTCAGCCTGAGCCTCGTGATTTAATCTGAAGCGTCCTGAGGAAGAGCCTTGGGGGCATTGGGGGTTCCACCCAGGAGAGCAATTTTTTCTGAGCGGTGGAGTGTTCAGAAGAGACGGACCCGCAACACACAAACGCATGTGGCACATTCTCTGGGACTTTCTCTTTGCTACACGGTAATGAAGATGAAACTGTAAGAAGGTGCAGACATCAGTCGAACGGATAATTAATGATGATTGATGATTTACTTTTAATTTGTGCCCCATGATTAATTCAGGTAAACGACACAGATGTGCGAAACTTCTGGGGTCATGAAATTGTTCAGTGTTTGACATGGGCCGACAGAACTCTACACCTGCATTTGGAGTGGCCAAAAATGATCCGTTAAATAATTTTCATTAGGTGGATAGTGAAAAGGAAAGCCCCACCTGTTTACAAGAAAGAACACATTCTCGTGGTCTTTCGGTATCGACTTTTCATCTCCATCATTCTTTTATTTCCCCAAAGTCTTTGATGCTTTCTTGAATACAGCTCCTTAAGCACACTGTTTCCTCTTTTGTTCTTGTACAGAAAAAATACGGTTTTGTTTGGCTTTGCGTTTATGCATCGTTATTTGTTTCATTACCACAATACAGTCTCTGTCACTCATCCCTTCCTTTCTCTTTCAGTATGTGTGTGCACGGACACACGCGTGTGCGCGCACACACACACACACAAACACACACACTCAGGTACCCTCTGGCAGTTGCAAAGGTGAAGGAGTGACAGCAGTATTGTGTGGGCAGAAACATTCCCAAATTCAGGCTATGAATCCAGCCGAGAACGCACATCAGCATTTCCTCTCTTTTGCCAGCACAGCACCCGTCTGCCCAGTGCAGGTTGTAGCCGCATTGAGCAGAAGTGGTGTGTCAGGACCCCGTCAGATGATAAGGCTGTTTACAAGTGGTAAACGTACGCCCTGTATGGTTCCTCAGAGTTTATCTCCCTAAGAATGGCAATGCTTGAAACGAGGAGAAGATTTGGGGTTTTACCGACATAGTGTGGAAAAGCTTAAGGCTTCATTTGCTGACCTTGACCTAGAATGAACTTTGGTAACCCGGCAGCCTCCAAGGCCTGAGTTCTATGGGGGTATTTATCACCACATATTTGGGCACTAAGACAGAAATTCTGACCTGAGTGATTCTAAAGCTGCTGTGAGCTGGAGTCCTAGAGTCTTGGCTACACTTCCCTCCCCGAGGTGTGCCCGCCAGCTTCTAATGTGCTCTTTCTATTGTTTAGACTTTTATGGCCTCAAGGTATCAGTGTTGGAAATCTATTGTCTCACTCTCCTTCCCCATATGGGAAAGAAGAAGTTTTCAAAAAAGCGATTACTATATTACCTTAAAAGTAATGAACTGCCTTAATTCCATAAGTACAAAACCAACGACCATTGAATAAAAATGATGTAACATAGCCACCTATAAGCATGAAATTATTAAAACCCACCATCGTTATCTCTGAATGGTGTATAAAACCCAACACAAGAACTGTGTCCTTCTAGAAGTTTTGAACACTCATTACGGTATTTTTATTTTTACCTTTACGTGTGTGTTGTTTCGATCCAAGTAGTGGTGGGAATAAAACATTTCTCTTTTGATGGAGACCAAAGAAGATGAACAAAAGGGGATGAGGAAAGACTAATTTTAGGGTAAAGCTGCCTAATGCCACTTAATCAGAAAACCTACAACTGTGCTTTAATAAGTTACACTTTCAGAAGGGAAAGAGTAAATGCGCAGTTACGAATCTTCATTCATAATTAAGCTATATCCTGTAGGTCTCGAACCCAGCAGTTTAAAACACGAAGCACCACATGATCTTTGCCTTACTCTATTTTTCTTTGACTTTTAGCTTTCTCTTTCATTGTCGTTCTCTCTCCCCGTATCCTGCTGGTACAATAAGTTCTCACAGTACGAAGGTGGTTACCACTGGATGTGTTTGCCCAGCTGCAGCTTTCCAGTCTAAAGGCTGCTGTAAGTCTCCTCTGTCAAAGCTAGCAAATATTTGCTTTTCTTCTATGTTACACACACCTATTTTTTTTTTCCTTCACCAGTCTTGAGGTTTAATGCAAAACAAACTCTTTTATTAATTCCAACCCCCTCCCCCCCACCATTGTATCTTCATGAATTACTCAATGTGTTTAAACAGATCACTGTTGATACTGTGCTCTGGGCAATTAGGAGCCAGGCACTTTGTTCCATAGCTGGCACCCTGGATGGTTCAGTATGATTCTCGCTGTGTAGCTGGAATCGCGGAGCTCTATAATTCATGGCCATACAGGAATACATTTATCAGCGCGGATTACATGTGGCTAGGAAGGAATTTTCATCAACACTGTAACGTTATAACAACGGAGCTCCATTTAAACCGAGAAAAGGCACGAAGCAAAGAATATACAGCATTTTGTCAGATTCTAGATCTAACTATTTTTCAGAGGCTTTACAAAAAACACCAAAACCCCCCACATGCTGACAGTTTGCACATCCGTTGGTGAGGAATACCCAGTCTAAATTTTTACCACAAAAGCTAATGACCCTATTAACTCTAATTTGTTTACTCACCAGTCTGGAACGGTTTCTTCCACAGGTACCTCTTTGATGTTCAAAATTAAGCTTCCTAGAGGCTTGAGAAATTAAATGCTAAAGGAGGTCAATTATACAACAGTTGCTTTAAAGACAAGGATTGCCACTCCCATGTTGCTTTAAACTGACTATTTTTTTCCTTGATGAACACGAATACAACAGGATTACTACCCAACACATGTTAAACCCTCCTCCTGATGTGCTTGGATGTGATGGATAGCTTTGAATGAGCGCACCTGAGCGTGCTGGAAAGGACTTAATTAAAACGGGCAAAATAGTCTATGTCTGTTCCTTAGGTAAAATCTGCAATACACACCCAAATATTGTTCCCACTGAAAAACAAAAATCAAGTGCAAGAACATGTTTGATACAAGTAGAGAATTATTCTATTATCACCTGGAAAGCCCCATGTGGTAGAAAACTTAGCACACAGGACAGCGTACGCGAACCACTCAGGTTTCCCACTGCGGTTTAGACATCAGCAGTATTTTGAAAAGAGTTGTGAAGTAGAAAAAACATTGTGGTTATTGGAAAATAAATGAACAAACCGATTGTGAGACAATTGGGATGTGCTAGGGGAATAAACCCAAAATAGGCATGAGTGTGTAAAGAGAACTTTTTTTGTTAATATCCTGAGTTGTGTAGCATTTCTGTAATAATGGGTAATGAAAGCATTTTACAGAGGTGCGATCTTGCTCTGTGGGGCCAGTGCTAACTTTTATGCTCTCTTTTCATGCTTCACACAATCTCTGTGTGCTCCCACCTTCTAAATATACTTATGGGTACCTATTCTCCATACTCTGGGGGGCACCTTCTTCCTTGATAAGAGTTTTATTTGACTTTAGAAAATATATATGATTCAGAAATACACAGACGTTGTATACATGATTCTAGATGCCAAGAACTGAGGAAAATAATATGAATGCTTGAAAAAGTTTAAAAAATGGATCATGAGTTGAAGGGGTTGTTGATGAATTGTTCCGGTTCAAGAACAATTCTGTCTTCCTCTCTCTTACTGATCTAAGAAAATTTTTAGTTCTTTCCAACTTCTTACTTTCCAACCAGTTGCATTTGATAGTAATGTAACTAACAGCTCCTTGGCTTTTGAATACATTACAGTGTACAAGGCAAAGGATACACACAGGATTTTAAGGCACGAAAATGACTGCATGGAGAGTCAGGGCAAATGAGCCTAGTGCTTGAGTTGAGGATCTCTGGAGTCAGGCTGCAGAGATATGAATCCTTACTCTCTCTTCTTAAGTGGACCTTGGCCTTAGTTTCCTTATATATAAACTAGACATAGTGGTAATGTCTACCTCAAGGTGTCAAAAGAGATGATACTTAAAGTGGTACGTAGTAAGAGGCCCTTTTGTATTAGTATTATTATTGGGTGGGGGTGGGGGGGGCTGGGAGCAAGCCAGTGGCTACTCATTCCATGCCCTTGTTCCCCAGGAGATGGAATTCCAGGTCTGTGTGGATTTGGAGCAATGCTGTGCTAATGTCATATTGGGACCTTAGGAAAAATAAAGGAAAAAAAAAACAAGCAACACTGATATGGTGTTGATTAAAAATCTTTATATTTTGTTTACCATGGGTTATTGTACACATTTTGATTTTTAAAACTATTGCTTTAAGATATCATTTATTTTGATTGCTGACTTTTTGTGCCTGAGATGAGTGCCTCAGTCACACCACCCTCATCCTGGCCCTGATGTAGAAGCTTCAAGCACAGGCTTTTAAGAAAGCATCATGAGCATGAAGAAACCTGGGAATACTGGACACAGTCAGAGATGGGGCACGGGGTGTGTGTGTTATATTCAATTGAAGGAGGGTTGGTTATAATCTTAGCATCCAGGAGCAAATTGATTTTCTGTGGGCTAAAAGAAGGGACTCCAAACTGCTCTGTCTTTGCCTGGGACCTGATTAATCTTCCTCAAGAGGCTCTACCACTGGTCAGTCTTCACAATGAGTCTTCTTAAGACCTAGAAGCTAAACATTGGCCAATGGTTGTAGAGAACGGGAGGCTCTAATGATGCCAAGAAAGAACAGCAAGAATGGACTATGAAACCATTCCCTGAATTGTAATTCATTCTTCACAAGATTTAGAACAATTTCTTATTATGGCATGTGCAAATGAAGAGCGACAGAGAAATGGAGTTGTGCTCAAACAGTGAGTTACTGCAAGGGTTATTTAACAGTCTTACAGAAGTCTCATGGCTTTCTTATTTTATTTTTTCATTTCATTTCATTTCATTTCATTTCATTTCATTCATGTTTATTTACTTTGAGAGAGAGAGAGAGGGACACACAGACAGAAAGAATGCATGAGCAGTGGAGGGACACAGACACAGAAAGCGAGAGAGAGAGAGAGAGGGACACACAGACAGAAAGAATGCATGAGCAGTGGAGGGACACAGACACAGAAAGAGAGAGAGAGAGAGAGAGAATCCCAAGCATGTTCTGCATTGTCAGTGCAGAGGGCAGCGTGGGGCCTGATCCCATGAACCATGAGATCATGACCTGAGCTGAGATCAGGAGTCCGATGTTTAACCAACTGAGCCACCCAGGCGCCCCATGACATTCATATTTTAGTGTATGTGCTGCCGAAGCGAGCACTGACATTCATATTTTAAAAAGTGGATGGACAACATCTATTTTCAATCACAATCATGATTTCATAGCACATGGAAAAAGCTCCTTGTCACTATTTCTGAAGGAACTTCATTCAGATATTGGGGCAGAACCCAGAGACGGCAAAGAGAAAGCACTGGCAAAGAGACAGTGTCTGGAGGAACCCTTCCTTGGTTGTTAATGACAGATCTTTTCAAAGAATGTTGGAGAAGAGCCATGGAAACACACTAGGTGGAAACGTCCCACTTCAAGGGTGGGAACTGAGCAAATAGGAAGCACAACGGTGTGCAGTCAGTGCTTCAAACTCTAACACAAGGAAAATTCCAGCCTAGCCCAACCTAGTGGGAATGAGTAGAGCAAAGAGAAAAATGCTGAACAGCGTGGTGGTGCAAGCAGAAAAATTCAGGCCAGGAGACAACAGAGGCGACTCCCTTTCCACTTCCAGCTGCAGATTCTCACACACCTGAGTCAAAAAGGACCGAAGCTTTGAGTCCGAGCCTCAGTGAATATGACATAAAGACATTTGTATACGGTTATGCTTATAAAAGTGTCATGTAAGAATGCAAATGTTGTTTCAAGGAAAATCTGGCTTCGATTTCAGCCCTGGGTCCACTGCTTATTCATGGTGTGTGTCCGGGGAGAGTTCACTTCTCTTGGCCTCAGGTACCTAATCTATACACTGGAAATAACCAAGACCTGTCTCCCAGGTCTGTTCCAAAGTAGGGCCATTATAGGCAGGAAATGTCTAGTGTGTTTCCAGGAACATACATTCCTCAAATTTCCCTAAGCGTCTACTGGGCCCCAGGCTTTGATTAGTAAATGTGAGAGTGTTCAGGACACGTTACCTTCATAAATAGAGCATGCAAGCAGGGGTGGGGGCAGAGAGAATCCCAAGCAGGCTCCATGCCGACAGCACAGAGTCAGACATGGGTCTGGAACTCCTGAACTGTGAGATCATGACCTGAGCCAAAATCAGGAGTCGGACGCTCCACCAACGGAGCCACCTAGGCGCCCTTAGTATACGTTACCCTCAATTCATGCTATGAAGTACAGTTTTCGCTTTTCTAAAAGGACTGTTCTGTTACTTTCTTAGATTTTTGTTATAGAGAGTGACAGAAGCAATGGTCCCTCAGCATCGATAGCAGTGACACCTAAGAACCCAGAGGGGAGTAGATCTAGCCAGAAGGTCCCACTCACCCCCAACACCTCCCCATGTTGCCTCAATGAGGCCCATGACTGGTCTGGAAGTGTTACATTTCAAAAGCATCGTCTTTTCACAAATTTTGGCAAAGTCAAATAATCTGACATAAAACTATTCCAGAGAGAGAAAATTTGTCTTACTTTATTTTCTTTTTCCAGGAGAACAATATAACCATTTGGTTACTAATTTTATTTCACTTTTCTTCTATAAGAAAGTTTACAGCGAAAGTACAGATTAGACTGAGTAGAAGAAAGAAGTTAAATGCTCTGAATATATGACAGCCTTTCTTCCAAACCTGGAACTTTTAATCTGATGCTAATAAGGAAGGCACAGAATAAGTTAGTGAACCAAAGGTTTAGATTAAAAAAAAAATCACTGCTACTGCAATTTCAAAAATGGAATTACAAGTCCTGTATCCTCACAGGAAAATACAGCCGTTCTGTGGAAAAGGTCTGAGTTGAAAATGAGAGTCAACCCTCATTTTCAAGAACCTTATCTGGGTCAAGTTTTTCAAGTAGTAATAGTGTTTACTGTTTTCTAAACTGTGATTTCTTTGTTCGTATCACAGCTGAGGAACATATTATTGGCTGTGGGTTGACAGGATTACTGCTGGTGTACTTTATTCCATTTGTTTTAAAATATTTATATAAATCTCTTAGTTGATGCTGAAAATTATTTTCTAGTACACGTTTTTTTAAAAGCCAGCCTTGCAGTATGCTCTAAAAGGAAAATGGTAAAACAAAACAAAACAAAACAAAAAAACAAAAAAACAGAAGAAGAAGAAAACCGATCTAATGTTGTGGTCTGGACAGTACACTTACCAAGAGCTAGCCTGCCTCATATGCCTGGTTTGTATGGTGTCCTTCTCAACATAGGTTTAAAGAACATGACCTTTAAGTAGGAGCAATTATAGGAACAAGAAAGTGAGCAATGGGATATGATGCAGGGACTATGTCTGACTAAAACCCATCTATTTTATAATTCTGTGAAGTTGTCCTTTATATTTAATCTTTTTTTCTAATTTCATTTTGCAGATAGTGTGGAAGCAGGGGTTTGAGGGTATTTACTGTATTTCTTTATTAGGCCAGAAGTTTTCAATGAAAAACTCTCTTATCCTTCTGTCCTTTAAAATTTTTTTAGCATTTATTTATTTTTGAGAGACAGAGACAGAGCATGAGCATGGGAGAAGGAGAGAGAGGGAGACACAGAATCCAAATCAGGCTCCAGGCTCTGAGCTGTCGGCACAGAGCCCGATGTGGGGCTCAAACCCATGAACCATGAGATTGTGACTTGAGCCGAAGTCATAGGCTTAACCAACTGAGCCCCCCAGGCATCCCTCCTATTCTGTTCTTACTAGACTTACCAACTGTAAGCTTATTTGATCTAGGTCTCTCACTTTATGGAACTATGTTATTGCCATAACTAATCCAAAGAAATACATTTACTTTTCCCTGAGTTTTGTAGGTAGTCTTAAAGAAGAAACTGACCTTAAACTTTGAGGGCTTCTGGTTAATCTTAAAAAACAAAACAAAACAAAACAAAAACAGTTACAGTTGCTCTGTTACTAGCTAGTTAAGGTAGACTATATAATTTTGAATGAAAGTCTGAAGAATGTTATTTGAAGTACATATGTGTGTGTGTGTGTGTGTGTGTGTGTGTAGGCTTACATTCTCCTTGCACGTGATTATTTATACCATTTCAATTAAAACAAATTATGAATGCTTGAAAACTTCCTAATGGGAAGACCACAAGCCAAGCAGAGGTTAGCAGGCTGAAGACACTCAGGATCTAGGGGCTAAATGATTCAAAGTGGTATAAATAATGCCATAAAAATGCTTTAGCAGAATGTCTACTATATGCAGCTTTTTATAAACCATGGGCTTCCTCCTTAAATATGTAAATTTCAGGAAAAAGTAAGGTAACATCATCTTTACAAGAGAGACTTAATGGATTCAAATAACCCTGCCTATTTGTTTCCTTATATTTCTGCTTGTCCCCGAAACAATTATAGTCTCAAAAAGAAAGCATAGACACTTAATTAGCATCATTCTACAGCTGCTCCTTAATAAGTCAAGATGATAAACATGTGTCTAATCCACATTCTGGTCTCTTCCTAATCTAAATGAGTCTAGACTTGTGTACCTGATGCATTACATAGGAGCTGGAGGGCAAATTAATACCATGATGGAAGAGTAAAATGTACTTCACTATTTATTATTTATGTTTGGTTGTTTCCTATAAAAACACTTTTAAGTGCAATAGACAATCTGGTTCATAGACTCTGCAGCAGAAATATGTCCTGGTTTTTAAATGTAGGTGGAAGTACAGGAGCCTGGGTGATAAATGGGTTAGCCAAGAAGTCAAATTCAGATGTTTATAAGCATTGAGCTTTTCCTATAAAGAAATGAACTTGCATATTTGCAAGGAACTTATACATTGCATAATGTAAGGGAGGAAACGATGGCTGAACCAGCAGACAGTATGAAGGACTGATTTATAACAATTCATAAATACACACTTCACGTTATACAGATCGATCAATTCCCCACCTGTCATCACTCTTAAGTTCCTTTTTTTTTTTTTAATTAAGAAAAAGAAAATGGCTTCCGTTTCTACTGCTGGCATGTGCAAGCCGGCATGCCATGACTTGGAAATGTAGAGAAAAATGAGACAGTCTTTGGCCTTCTGGGAACATGGTAGATTCTTCTGTAAGAGAGACATTAGGCAAACAGATGGCAATAAGAGAATCAGGCTATCACAGAAAATTGTGGGGGAAGATGGACTCAGGCTGGCAGCCCCAAGGAGGAAACCCAGCAGGGAATCTGTGTCTGAAAAAGAGTTTGGGGTGGCCGTGACATTGGCCTCATGAGGGCCAGCGGTGAGCAGTAAAAGATGGCGGCTAAGCAGGAGACAAGACTTCGAGTCAGACTTTACAGAACTGTGCTGAACACTTTGAACTTCCTCTTGACGCTGACAGAGAGTTTACTGAAGGTTTCTGAAGCCAGGTGTGATGCTTGGTACCCCAAGGCCGACTCTTGGAGGCACGTGGATCAATACTTAGTGCAAGGCTGGACTGGCTGCACCGGTATTCGGGCCAGTTTTGTCTCTGTCACACTGTAGCCTTTCCTTTTATGCTCCTCTTCCACTTCTGGTGACTCCCCACTGCTGGAGACCACCCCTGACACGTCTGACCTTCAGGCTACCCACGTCCTCAGCTTTGGAGCCCCCTGACATCTTCTTACCGAACAGTCCCTGGCTTATTTTTTTCTGAAAGTGTCTTGTACTCATTCGCTACTTCTCACCCCAGAATGAAAGAGACAGCAGGACCTCTGTTCAGGAAAAGTCTTCACCGAAGGGTCGGATGGGGGTGGGGGGGTCCTATAACAGCAACTCAAGTCACAAGAGCACAACCATTCTGATGCTTATAATTAAGAGATTTCCCATTGGAACAGTGGCTACTATTTTTCAACCACATAGCAGCCACCATACATGGTAGACATCTTGGAATCCCATTCCTGGATAAGAAAATAGAGGCATGGAGAACTAGCCAAATGGGGCCCGGGAGGCGGAGTCTCCAACGCATCTGGAATCCAACCTACACTCACCAGGGCCTGGGAGGGTGTGAAGCATCCACCGGGCAGAAGGTGCCATTATGAATGCCTTCCCTGCTTCTCCCCTTCACCCTCCAGTGAGTCACATTTGGGGGGGGGGGCAGGGAGGGTTTCTAACAACCTCTTGAACTCTTGAAACACAGAAATTCTTCTCTTCTCATCTCCAGAGTATGATATGAGCCTTATTTTGAGTATTTGACTCCGATATTTTGGAATTCTGAAATTGCCTACACATATGTTTATTTACATACCGATTTACTTGCCTCTTTAAGATGTGATTATTAATTTACTGAATTCTCATTTGAATACTCAATGAGTATGTAACACATAACTCATTTACTAAGCAGTCGTAATTTACCTAACTTTAATAGGTTTTATTTATTTGTTTCCTACGAAGTGTCTATTTTAAGGCTATTATTACAAGGTACTTTTAACCCCCGGGAGACTTAGGGCTGAACTGTGAAAAAGTTACAGCTGGCCCTGGAGAAAGTGGGGAAGCCCCCCAAAGGCTAACTTATCTCCCCGCCCTTGTACGTCGGATGGTTTTTCCTACTTTTTCAAGGACCAATGTCATCGCTTCCACTTTAAATGGCCTTCAATCTCACACCAATTTTTAAAAAGAAGGAAAAGAGAAAGCCAGTTTGAAAATTTTTCAGCTGTGAAAGTTAACTACCAATAAACACGGTCTAAGTTTTTAGAGTCTTCCTAGCTTCGTGATGCCACCGTGTCACTTCATGGAATCCGCATTGTACACACTCCCACGTAAGACATTTATATCACTATTGAACTCACATATGGAGGAGATGGGGCTGAGCTCCACATAGTGAAATTGAATGTTGACGCAGATAAAGCTTGAAAGGAGGAAAGTGAGCATTTAATGAGGGGGTTTGCTTGCATCTGTTCTCTGGCGTTCAGTTTTAGTTGTATTTTACCCTCTAACGCCGACACTCTATGCCACTGAAATAAATTATAGAGTTTCGAAGGTTCTTACCCTTCCCTAGACACTTCTGATTTTAGGAGAAGGACAGGCCAGGCACTCATGTGTGCTGTGGAATGAACTGTTTGATTTCATCTACTCTTCCCTAATTCGCATCATCTGTCACCCTTAGCACCTCTCTAAATTCCTTCCTCCCTCGGTGCTGTTTTGACCATAACTGACATCATTGCAGTATGGAATGAGAGCAAGGCAGCTGTCAAGTTCTGTTTCCAGCCCTCTGATTCCTTATTGTGACCTTAATAAGGCCCTCCTGCTGGGTGCCAGCCACCTTGCGAGAAGGTCAGGGCTGGAGGATGAAATCTATAAACAGTAGTGATCATGCCCGAACACAAAACACAGAGGCTATCAAGCTTTCCCTAGATGAGGAAAACAGCTGGCAGAGAACGAGGAGGAACCAGAGTGGGAGGGAGGCACAATCGGTTACAAAGAGACCTAACAATTACCAGAAGTGTTAAAAAAGAAAAAAAAAAAAAGAATTACACTTCAGCCATGAATACCAAACTTCGCCATTTCAGGAAAGTGACAAGCTCCGTTCAAGAAGGCACTCATCTCAAATTTTCCCTCCCCCAGAACGAGTCAGAGCCCACCTCAGTACCTATCTCAGTTAATTCAACCATATTCCATCCAATGAACAACTTTACTGCCCAATTTTGACCTTTATAAAATAAAAAAAGGGTCATCTAAAGGTAGTATTTTTTCTTCGACTCACCAGAGTTACCTGTCAGCTCACCCTCTCTCTTAGATTATGAGGAAGTGCCATGTTCTACACACAATTTCTGTTCTCTTATGATTCTGGGTTGACAGCTTAATTTTTTTTTAACCTTTGAAACAAATTCATCACTCCTTCAAAATAGGAATTCCTAAGCAAGGGGAAGTCAAATTCCCTTGTTACATGCTGCTCAATTTTGTTATAATTTCTCCCCTCCTAACTTGTTTGTGAATTGTGGCAAAAAAAAAAAAAAGTGTTTGAAATAATCCTAATCATCGCTTGATGTCAGAAGTGCTTTTGGATTCACTGAAAAGAATAAATTAACAGCAAGCTATGAGAGAGCAAGTAGGAGTCTGACCTTTTTGGCATCAGCGGAAGTGACAACGTGGAAATAGAAACAACCACATTCGGCATGGCAAAAGTGGACAAAATAAGGGATCTGACCACACTGGGTACTTATAGCTAATTATCCCATGTTACAATCAGCCATTGAAAATAATGTGCAACGTCACCCCTCGCACCCTTGTGGACATTTGGGTGCGTTTCTTAAAGTGTCCTACGTGTGAAGCCTTATCTACAAATGGTTAGTAACATAATCAACAGAGAAGTAAACAACTAAAAAGTTAAATAAATGATTCATTCCTTCCCCAGGCCTCCTCCCTACAGTCACCCTTAAAATACTGCTTGTAACACATAATACCCACTTCAATCATGTCAGCTGCTGATCATTAATTGCTTCAGAAAAAGACAATATTTTATCCATCCTCTTTGGAGTTCGAGTGTGAATAGCGCAGCAAAAGAGAGTGAAACTGAGTGAAACATGAAAAGCTTGATTTGTTAGGACCCCTGCTGTCTGAAAAGAGATCAAAGCTCAGAGGGAGGCTGTAAAACAGCCGAATGCCCTGCACTGAAACATGGCCTGTGGCAGCTGCTCTGGGCACCCGCTCACAACCCAGGTGTGCCTCCGACTCGGCTCTGGAAGCTGAATCATGGGAGCGGGTACCTTCCTCTTCCTTCATTATTTTAGCAGCGGCCACGGAGGAGATGCGGGCTCCATCCATCACAATGCACAAATTCACAGCGCGCGGATTCAGCACAGGCCTAATTAAAGCTTTTCCTTTCATTTGCGGAGATAATTAGACTTTCATCTCACCAGGAAGCTTCAGAAAGATCTATTTCTTTCTTCAATAAAAGCTACATCAAACAAAAGCAGATTTTAATCGCCTTTTCTTTGGGGCATGAGTCAATAATGAAAGATGTCATGGGTAACAAAAAATGGTGCACGGAGAAAAGAGAGAGGCAAAAAAAAAAAAAAAAAGGAGACGCCTAAGCAATGTTCTTTAATTAACATCATGTTTGCAAACACCATTAATTTCTCTCATTAAAATGATTTTTATCTGCAACTGATTGTTGATAAAACAATCGATTTGAGCATCTCATCTGTTTCACCGCTATGTAAGAACCCCCATCTGCTGTGCTGTAAAGCTGTAATCACTCAGGCTGTTAAGCAACATGTGAGAACAATAAAAAATGCATGCGTGTGTGTCAGGGATTTGGGAGGTTGACTGCAGGCCAAAGGCCACCTTTCCACAGGACATGCATAAAAAATGACTTGGTGTCAGGCGAAAGAACCAAACGTCACAAAGATCAGAAGTGCATAAATAAAAACACAAATTAATATGTGCAGGCAGAAAAGGCTCCATCTGTGTTTAGGAATCATTTTGTAAACAGATTCTGAAAAGGAAGGCAGGGAATTTAGATGCATTTAATAGTGCGCCGTTGGCTGCTGTGATGTAATTTTAGATGACACACGTGCAAGTTGCCTACTCTTTAAGACGGTCGTTAGTATTTCAGAAGGAACATTCTTGTCCCGAATACTTTTTGAGAAGCGTTGACTTTTGCTTTTTCTCCCCTCGTCCCGATGCACGTGAAAAGAAATACTTCCATGGGATGGGAATGAACGGGCCTGTGGAATCAATTCCAGAGGCAGAGGAGTTGAGAGCAAGAATGTACTGGAAAATTATAAGGCTGGACCAGGAGCCAAGGCATCAGGAATGGATACTGAAACATACGTGTGCACAAAGAGAAAGGCTGTGCACAGATTCACCTAGAGGAACAGAATCCAGCCTTTGAAAAGGGAACTTCAAGGTAATCTGGTCCAAGTTCTCACCCCCCCTCCACAAATGGTTCCCGTGGCTAATTCAGGAATTCCAGGAACACTGACCATGACTACATACTGTTGGAGCACACACTACTTGAGAGAGTTCTAAGAATTAGTAACTTCATTATTTTACTGAATTGAAGACTGCCTCTCTCTCGATTGTAATCTTTAGCGGTAAATTCTGTCTTTCAGGGCCAGTCTGAGATTAGCATCTTTTCCTCATGGCTGGTCCTTCAATCCCTGAAAGACTATCTATGTTGACCTTAGCCCTTGACTTTTCCAGGCTAAACACCTAATCCCTTCAGGCATTCTTTAGATAATAATATTCCCTAGCTTCTCTAGATCCTAGTCTTTTCCTTTGAATATATTCCAGGGTTTCAGTCTCCCAATTAAGATACAGAAATTAAGAGACAGAAATGAACATCATATCTCACTTGTGGGTAAAACAGCGCCTCCCCATACATATTGTCAAGTAGTATTGTCAAAAATTTAAAGTAGATCTTTCTTTTCTAGGAAATAAGGAATGATTTCATGATAAATCAAAATAGTGTTCCACATCCAGAAATCCCTAGAGTATACAGCTTGTCTAGAGCTCAGAGTTCTCTGGAGAAATATTGTCCTCCACTGGTACAGCAAATAATTTTGAACTATTGAGTTAGGTCATTATTTGTATAGTTATGTTTGAAATCCTATACTTTAAGATCCAGCATTATGGAAAGTTTCCACTAATGATAAAATTTTGCCTTCAGATTAGCAACTCAAGTTGTCAAAAAGTTAAAATCTTGGGGTGCCTAGATGGTTCAGCTGGTTAAGGGTCCTACTGTTGATTTTGGCTCAGGTCATGTCTCACAGTTCATGATTTTGAGCCCAGCGTCCGGCTTTTTGCTGACAGCATAGAACCTGCTTGGGATTCCCTCTTTCGCCCTTTCTCTCTGTTCCTCACCCACTTGCATGCACACACTCTCTCACTCTCTAGCTCTCCTTCTCAAAAATAAATAAATAAACTTAAATTATTTTATCAATCCATCAATAATTTCCAGGACTAAAAATAATTACTTGACCTATTAAGTAAGTGATGGACAACTAATAAAATAGTGTGCTTTTAGTGTCTCATAAATCCAGGGAGAGAAATGATGTTCTCTATTTGGTAGATTTAGGATGGAGAAGTGTAATTTTGGCAAAAGGCTTCATAGTACCTGATTTTCTAAGCAAAACTCAGAAATGTACTTTAATCAAGTCAACAAAGTTGGTGGAGTTTCCTAAGTGAATGTCTTATATTTAGCAAAATCCTTTGTGTTTGGCTCATTCAATTTAGAGAGCTCAAGCATCTGGTCCCTTTAATTTTCTTAGTTGAAGAAAAACAGACACTTTTCTCAGACAACCTATCCTATTAGAAATCATAGAAAGTGCACTAGAAACAAATGCACAAGTCATCGTTATTATTATTAGTCACTAAACAGAAAATAACAGCGTGCTATATCACTGCACTGTTTTATTTTTTCAAAGTTCATATGGAAAAACAGCACAAACTTTTTTATAAAAAAGGAAGAGAGAGAAAAAGAAAGAGAAAGAAGAAGAAAGAAGGAAAGAAGAAAGAAAGAGGAAGAAAGGTAGATGTCAATAGCTGTTCAAACAAAAGCTAAACTAGATTGTTATGCATTGTTGGAACTCCTAATGGTATTATTTATTTTCTGTAGGGTGCCAAAGTTGCAACTAAAAAAAAAAAAATTCTTTTCAATTATCTATTCAGGATCTCCAGCCACACCTGCTGCCTGCTAAAGCCACCAGCAGTTTAACAATTTTTTCCTGTTCGAAGAGCAAGCAGTGCCATCTCCAATGAGAGTGCTGTCCATTAGCCCACAGATGAGAAGGGCTGAAGAGTGGTGCTCGCGTTCCCCGGAGACTGGGCTCCTCACATCACACCTGATATGGAGCAGAGCAAATTGGTGTCTCGAGGTCATTTCAGAAAATCAGATTATGTGCATGACAACACAAGGCACCGCGGCGATGCCATCTGCCTGGCCCACACCTGGCATATTTAACCCCAAATGCTTTTTCCGGAGTCGTATCAGTGTGCTGTCTTGAACCAGGGTTTCAGGCTCTGGCAGACAAAGATCAATTGCGTGTCATGGCTCAGGCTGGCAGGGCTAAGTAAACAAATTCATGGTGCTATTAGAGATTAATATGATTTAGCAAAACATACAACTGTTCAATACTTCACTATACTTGGGGAACTACCTTGATTTCTTAGCTATAAGAGAAAGCGGTCCAAAATATACACAGCACTAGAGGAGGGTCCAAGATGGTTACATGGGAAGACGATGAACTGACCTTCTCTATGGACACAGTGATTCTTCACCTACATACAGAGTAATTTCTCCGGAAGAAGAATGAGGGAGGACTGAATGAAACAGCTGCTGAACAACAAAGACTGAGAGACCACATGGAGAACAGCAGGAGAGACAGAGGCAATGTTATGGTGTGAACCTCCACCCACAAGGCTGCAAATTGCTGTAGGCTGGGAAAGTACGAAGGGACAGGGAACAGATTCAGCTGCCCTGGGTCACAGTAAAAACAAGCAAGCAAACAAACAAACAAACAAAACTTCAGTTTAAAGAGCAGCTGGAATTAAAAAAAAAAACATCCCTGAGTGTCTACCAAATGGTAAGGGGGCCACAGAACACTCTCTGAAGTCAGAGGGACTGGTAGGTGCCACTGTTTATTTATCCACCTCCGCTTCGCGAGCACAGACAGGAAGAGTCTGGTGTCCTAGCTGACCTGACACTTCAGTGAGCTTAGGCCCCTAGCCCACAGCAGCTCCAGGCATGCCCCAAAGGCAGCTCCCCTACTCACTCCTCACCAGCTCAAGCTTTCCCATCAAGGCAGCCCCTGTGCGGCATACACCGAGCAACCCCTGGGACACCATTACAGCTCGAGCCATGTCGTCAAAGTGACCTAAGTGCAAAGCATGCTGGAATACTCCAGGCCTAGACCCTCTTCAGCTTCAGGCAACTTAGCAAGGCACCCCTTGTTCTGAGTACCCTGGGATTACCTAACCCACATTCACTTCAGCTGCAGCTGTCTTGCCACAGCCCCCTATAGGCAGAGTGCCCTCACACCTCCTGGCCAGCGCCTTCTTTGGCTCCAAATGTCCTGCTAAGGCACCCCCTGCACAGAACACCTCAGGACTCCCCAGGCCCAGCTCATGCTTTGGCTTCAGCCATCCCGCTAGGGTGTTCCCAACACAAAGTTCCTTGGGACCCCAGCCTAACCTCAGTACAGCTCAGGCCAGCCAGCTAAAGCTGTCTCATAGGGGATGTCTGTACGAAAGACTATTCCATCAAGTTTATGAAAAGTAACTGATTTGTCTAATGAACAGAAAAAAAAAATACACAGAAAGTCAAATTAAATGAAGCCACAGAGGAACATGGTTCAAATGAAAAAATGAGGGAAAAATAAAAAACCTAGGAAAAAGAGCTAAATGAAGTGGACATAAGCACTCTACCTGATTAATAAAGAGTTAAGAATAATGGTCATCAAGATGCTCACCAGACTGGGGAGAAGAGTGGATGTATTCAGTAAGAACTTCAACAGACAGATAGAAAATATGAAAAAGAATCAACCACAGCTGAAGAATACAATAACTGAAATGAAAAATACACTAGAGGGAATCAATAACAGATGAGAGGATGCAGAAAAATGGATCAGCAATTTGGAAGACGGGGAAATGGAAATCACCCAAGCTAAAGAGAAAAAAAAAAAAGAATTTTAAAAACAAGGATAGTTTAAGGGACCTCTAAAACAACATCAAGTATACTAACATTCACATTACAGAAGTAAGCAAAGGAGAAGAGAGAGAGAAAGGGGTGAAAAAAATATTGGAAAAAAATATAAGAGCTGAAAACTTCTTTAACTTAGGGAAGGAAACAGACACCCAAGACCAGGAAACCTAGAAAGCCCCAACCAAGATTAATGCAAGGAAATCCATGCCAGAACCCACAGTAATTAAAATATCAAAGATTAAAGATAAAAAGAGAATCTTAAGAGAAGCAAGGGAGATACAACTAGTTACATAAAAAGGAAACTCCATAAGGCTATCAGCTGATTTTCTAGCAGAAAGGAAGTGGCATGAGAAAAGTGTTGAAAGCGGGAAAACATACAAGAAAGAATACTCTACCTGGTATAGTTATTCAGAATTTAAGGAGACATAAAGGGATTTCCCAAACAAAAGTTAAAGGAGTTCATCATGACTAAGCCAGCCTTACAAGTAATATTAAGTGGACTTCTTTTAAGTGGAAAAGTAAAGGCCATAAGTAGAGTTAAGAAAATTATGAAAAGAAAAAAAATTACAAGTAAAGCAAACACAAAGTACAGATAGTAGAGCAATCATTTGTAAAGATAGTATGAAAGTTAAAAGATAGAAGTAAAATCAGTTCTACCTAAGAAATTAGTTAAGGGAACTCACAAAATAAAAAATGGTGTAAGTATGACAACATACACTTTAAACATGGAATGGGGGTAAAGATAAAGTTCTTTAAGAATGTGTTCAAATTTAAGTGACCATCAACTTAATATGGACTGCTATATGTTTAAGGTGTCATATATGAGCCAAAATCTATAATATGTACACTAAAAAGTAAAGAGAAAGGAACATAAGGCTAACCAAAAAAGGACATCAATCATAAGGGAAGACCAAGAGGAGAAAGGAGCAGAGAAAAACTATAGAATAACAACGACAACAACAAAACAATCAATAAAATAGTCATAAGGGCATACCTCTTAATAATTACTCTGAATGTAAATGGTCGAAATGGTCCATTCAAAACACATAGGGTAAACGAATGGTTAAAAGCAACAATTACAAACAAACAAACAAACGACATGCTGTCTATAAGAGATTCACCTCAAACCTAAAAAAGACAGAAAAAAGAAAGGATGGAAAAAGATATTCCATGCAAATGAAAGCCCTGCCCCGCCCCCCGCAAACAGGCTAGCAAGACTTGTATCAGACAAAATAGACTTGAAAACAAAGACTGTACCAAGATACAAAGAAAGGCACTATCTAATAATAAAGGGATCAATCCAACAAGGGTTATAACAGTTGTAAACATATATGCACCCAAGAGAAAGCATGTAAATATGTAAAGCAATTATTAATAGAAATGAAGGAAAAATTGATAGTAGCACTTTAGCACCTCTCTTACATCAATAGATAGACCATCCAGACAGAAAATCAGTAAGTAAACAGTGTTACTGAATGACATACTAGACCAGAATCATATATATATTGAACATTCCATCCAGAACAGTAGAATGAATACACATTCTTTCCAGTGAACATGGAAAATTTTCAAGTAGAAGTCACATGTTAGGCCACAAAACAAGTCTCAAAAATTTAAGACGACTGAAATCATAACAAGCATCTTTTTGAACCATGACAGTGTGAAACGAGAAATCAACAACAACTGAAAAAAAAAACAACCACAAAAACATGGAAGCTAAAAAACATGCTACTAAAGAGCTAATGGGTCAACAAACAAAATCAAAGAGGAGATTAAAAAAAAAATCCCAAAACCAAAAAGCAACAACAACAAAAAAACCCCACACACACATATGGAAGCAAATGAAAACATGATGGTCCAAATCTTTGGGATACAGCAAAACCAGTTCTAAGAATTTGTAGCCAAACTCAAGAAACAAACAAAAAATTTCAATTAAACTGTCTAACCTTTCACCTAAAGGATCTAGAAAAAGATAAACAAACACAACCCAAGATTAGTAGAAGGCAGAAAAAGTAAAGATCAGAGAGGAAATAAATGAAATAGAGACAAAAAAATCAGTGATTCCAAGACATCCAAGAGCTGGTTTTCTGAAAAGATAAAAATGATATGCCTTTAGGGGCACCTGGGTGGTTCAGTTTATTAAACGTCCGACTTCGGCTCAGGTCATGATCACAAGGTTTGTGGGTTCGAGCCCCACATCAGGCTCTGTGCTGACGGCTAGCTCAGAGCCCAGACCCTGCTTCACATTCTGTATCTCCCTCTCTCTCTGACCCTGCCCTGCTCATACTGTTTCTCTCTCTCTCTCTCAGAGATAAATAAAACATTAAAAAAATGATACGCCTTTAGTCAAACTCATTAAGAAGAAAAAAGATGATTTACTCAAATAAAACAAATGAAAGAGAAGTAATAATGAACATCACAGAAATACAAAGGGTTAAAATAGACTATGAAAAGTTGTATGCCAACAAATTGGACAATCTAGAAGAAATAAATTCCTAGAAAAATAAAGTCTTCTAAAACTAAATCAGAAGGAAATAGAAAATATTAAGTGACTGATAACTAATAACAAAATTGAATCAGTAATCAAAAAATTCCCAAAAAACCAAAGTCCAGGAGCAGGTGAAATCATAGGTAAATTCTATCAAAAATTAAAAAAAAAAATTTAGTACTTACTATCTTCAAACTATTTCAGAAAATGTAAGAGAGAGGAAAGCTTTCAAATTCTATGAGGCCAGCATTACCCTGATACAAAAACCAGACAAAAGTACACACACACACACACACACACACACACACACACACACACACACGGTGAACTACATGCCAATATCCCCAGTAAATATAAATGCAAAGCCTTCAGCAAAATATTAGCCAATCAAATTCAATTAACATTAAAAGGGCCATTTACCATGATCAAGTGGGATTTATTCCAGGGATACATGGACAGTTCTAAATCCCCAACTCAGTCAGTATCATACATCACATTAACAATATAAAGGATAAAAACCATATAATCATACTAATATATGAAGAAAAAGACTGACAATATTCAACATCCATTCATAAAAATTCTCAACAAAGTGGTTTTAGAGGAAGCATACTCTACATAATAAAGGTCATATGTGACAAATTTATAGCTAAAATCATATTTAATTATTCAATGATGAAAAGCTTTCAGCTTTTCCTCTAAAATCAGAAATTAGACAAGACTTAAGTAAGACTCTTACCGCTTATATTCAACATAGAATTGGAAGGCCTAATGTCAGCAGACAAGAAAAATAAATAAAAGGAAGGAGTAAAAAGTCACTCTCTGCAGATAAAATGATACAATAGATAGGACAGCCTAAGCACTCCACCACAAAATAATAGGTACTAATAAATTAATTCAATAAAGTTACAGGATACAAAATTAACATATAGGAATCTACTGTAGTTTTATACTTTAATAAGAAGTAGCAGAAAGAGAAATTAAGAAATCAATGCCATTTATAACTGTACTAAAAGAATAAAGTATCTAGGAATAACTTTAACCAAGGAAGTGAAAGACATGTACTCTGAAAACTATAAAAAGCTATTGAAAGAAATTGAAGATGACACAATTAGAAAGACATTCCATGTTCATGGATTGGGAGAATTAATACTGATAAAAAGTCCATTCTACCTAAAGCAATTTACAGATTCAATGCAGTCTCTATCAAAATACCCAATATTATTTTTCACTGAACTGGAACAAATAATCTTAAAATTTTTATGGGACTACTCCAAATAGTCAAAGGAATCTTGCAAAAGAACAAACAATCCCAGGATTTTCAATATATTAAAAAGCTATAGTAATCTAAACAGTATGATACTAGCATTAAAATGCACACATAGATCAATAAAACATAGAGATGTTCTCTGGATAGAGAACCCCAGAAATAAACCCTCCTTATATGATTAATTAATCTATGACAAAGAAGGCAAGAACATACAATGTAGAAAAGATGATCTGTTCAAAAAATGGTGCTGGGAAACTGGGAAAGCTCTATACCAAAGAGTGAAACAGGACTACTTTCTTAGACTATATACAAAAATAAACTCAAAGTGGATTACAGACCTTAATTTGAGACCTAAAATCATAAAATTGCTTAATGAAAACATAGGTACTTATCTTATGAACAGTGGGATTAGCAACATTTTTCTAGATGTCTCCTCAGGCAAGACAAACAAAAGCAAAAATAAACTATTGGTACTATACCAAAAATTTTTTTTTTTGCACAACAAAGAAAAGCATCAACTGAATATAAGACAACCTAGTGAATATTTTCAGATGAGATAACTGATAAGGGCTTTACATCCAAAATATACTTAAAAACCTTGAACAATTCAATAAGAAAAAAAGAAAAAAAAACAATTAAAATGGATAGAGTACCTGGATAGACATTTTTCCAAAGAAGACATACTGATGGCCAACAGACGCATGAAAAGATGCTCAACATCACTCATCATCAGGGAAGTACAAACCAAAACCACAGTATGATATCACCATACATCTGTCAAAATGGCTAGCATCAAAAAGACAAGAAATAACAAGTGTTGGTGACGATGTGGAGAAAAAGGAATCCTTGTAAACTCCTGGTGGGAATATAGATTGGTACAGCTACTGTGGAAAACACTATAGAGATTCCTCAAATACTTAAAATAGAAATATGATATAGGATCCAGCAATTCCACCTGGGAGTATTTACCTAAAGAAAACAAAAACACTAATTTGAAAAGTTTTTGGACTCCTATGTTTATTGCAGTATTATTTACAATAACCAAGATATGAAGGCAACCCAAGTATCCATTAATAGATGAATGGATAAAGAAAATAGGGAATGCGTGTCTGTATACACACGCGCATGCACACGCACACACGCACACACACGCACACACAGTAGAATATTACTTAGCATAACAAAAAGAGATTTTTGCTATTTGTGATATTGTGGATGGAACCAGAGGGTACTATGCTGAGAGAAGTAAGTCAAGGAAAGGCAAATACTATATGATTTCACTCATATGTGGAATCTAAACCAAACCAAACCAAAACAAAACAAAAAAACAAGAAACCAGAAAACCAAAAAGCAGAAACAGAATCATAAATACAGGGAACAAACTGGTACATGCCAGAGAGGAGGGAGTTGAGGGATGGGCAAAACAGTGAAGGAAATTAAGGGGTGAAAAAACTTCCAGTTATAAAATAAATCACAAGGCTAAAAAGTATTCCCTATAAAGGGAACATAGTCAATAATGCTGCAATAACATTGTACCATGACAGACGGTAATTACACTGATCATGGTGAGCACAGCATAATGTATAATATTGTTGAATTACTATGTTCTACACCTGAAATTAATAATAATGTATGCAAACTATACTGCAATAATAAATTAAATATACGCACAGCACTATAACCTGTCTGCACCGTAAGAGTGCTCTGAGGTCTTTGGAACTTAAAGTGTACGTCCTGTGTAACCACCTTAAAAACATGGCTTGGTTCTTAGGCTATTCCCCAGTGTAGTTAGTCCACAGGAGGGCACCTAAATGTGCTACTACTGAAATTCTCCTGAGTTCTGGGTCTTAAGAACGGGAGGTCATGGAGTGAGAGTAAGAGGGTGAGGACATGGGACACGTGGAGAGGAAAGGAGAAAATCAAAGAGGAAGTAAGAAGAAACAGGAGTTATCTCTTCCTCTTTCCCTGGAGACGTAATCAAACCAACAGAATGCCCGTTTTTCTTCTACACCAGTCTCTTACTCTATTAGAAGGGGCCTGTCCCAGGGAGTTAGGTTGGAAGGGAAAGAATAGGTTAAGGATGGGAGGAGACTCAGAGGAAGTAAGGAAAGGGCGATAAGCCTAAGTGTGGTGTACATGTGTGCGCACGGGCGGTGATAGGGATGCAGCCGGGACGCGTTCCGCCATCGGGAGCAGAGCATCCGCCAATTGTGGATAAACTGAATTGGGTGTTTCCAAGTCAAGGGGTTGCTTGCCTTTGGAATAGCTGCCCTGGTTTCCTTGCACTTGACAGTGAGGACCATGAGGACAAACCATGAAAATACCTGGATAACAACTTCGAACTCTCTGCTCAAGTGCGGCTCAAGTGTCAACCGGGAAACCTACAGCATGATTAAGGCCCAATGCTATAGGGAAGCCTGCTTTGTCACTAAAACCTTGGATTAAACAGCAGGAAAAGTGGAACTGCAGCTGGCACTTAGAACAGAACAGGATCTAAACAGTGTGTCCCGTTGCTTAAGGACGTTTCCAGCCAAGGAAGTGTTGGTTTTGGAGGGGCCTGACAGCCTCTTTCTGAGCAGGTGCTGGGAAGGAGATGCAGCTGCTCTTCTCCGAAAGGAAAGCATTTAAAATGCCAAAATTTCAGGGGAGCACTCCCGGTAGGGAAAAGCTTCTGTTCCACTGGTACAGACAGATCATTGGGGGTCACCGCCTTTGAGGGGAGAAAAGTTTTCCAGATAAAACAGAAGGTGACAAGGGATCCCCAATATCAGATGCTCTCCATGCTCAGCTTAAGGGGATTCTACTCTCTCGGGGTCAGAACGGTTTGCTGACCGAGGGAGAAAAAAAACAAAACAAAAAAACATATCCCTGATAATCTACCTCACATGTGATCAGCTTTACAAATCGTATCTGACCCCTTAATTCTTTGCAGATCACTCTGCAGATCAACTTCTGAGGGTAACTTAAGTCATTTGCCTTTGGAACCTACAAATAAAAAGGGGGAAAGCAGAAATATTTTTATAACCAATCAAGTATATTTTATTATATGTATGATACTGTTTCGTCTCTGTATTAGGGTTTCCAAAGTGCCCTCACATTTCAAACAAGAAAAGTGAAGGTCAGAGAAGGGGAGCTGACCAGACCAGCCAGGGACCATCGCCCCCTCCTCCACACTGCCCCAGGTCTCATGCCCCCAAACAGCATGGGTGTGTGCTTTCTATCCAACTGGCCAATAGAAAACAGAACAAAACAAAACAAAACAAACACCCTCTTTATTCTGCTTTATGCACTATTGCTCTACTCTCTCACCATGTCCCCTTTATTTGGCCTATGAGATCACCCACCTGATTCTCCACCCTGGAGGAGTTTCTGAATGATTTGAGCATTCAGGAAGAAGCATCCTAACCCACCCGCCTCAGGCTGGACTTCCTCTCACTCAACTGCAGGGACTGAACAACTCCTGCCTCCCTCTTTCCCCTCCTGGGCCAGGCGTGCGGTGTGAGGAGCCAATTAGACCTAGTCTCCGCAACCCAGTTTACCCAAGTTGCACTCCACTTGGTCAATGTCAATGCTCTCTTCAGGGAGGGAGACACGGCATCTGCTGGCAGCCCAGGGAGCAGCTGGGGAGAATACCTGCTGATTCCTGGGAGGCATCCTGGGATGCCTGGGAGGGGTCCCAGTCTGATGCTCCTTTGGAAGCCCTATCCCTCTCGACTTCCCCCATTTTACTGTAGACCTTTCCATTAAGTGGTCCTGCTTGACTGTGGCCCATTCAGCTTTTTGTTCTGCATTTGACCCCAGGGGCTAGATGGCTAAATTAAGTTTTGAAAAGTGTTTATTATTATTCTTTTTTGTAATTTTAGTTTATTTTTTTAATTGTGTCTGAATTTATTTTATTTTAATTCAGTATAATTAACATATTTGTTATATGAATTTCAGTTGTACACTATAGTTCAACAATCGCTACATTACTCGGTGCTCATCAAAACAAATGTACTCTTAATCCCTTCACCCATTTCACCCATCCTGCTGCCTACCTCCCCTCTGGGAATCATCATTTCATTCTCCAAGAGTCTGTTTTGTTGTTGTTGTTGGGGTTTTTTATTTGTTTTTGTTTTGTTTTTTACTTTGTTGGTTTGTTTGGTTTGTTCAATTCATATTTAACTAATTTAAATATGGGAGAAACATATGGGCGATCTGTAATGATATACAATACTAATAAGTATTAATATTATTATACATTACCTTTTAGACCACTTTACTTTTTTTAAGTTTATTTATTATTTTGAAAGAGAGAGCACAAGCAGGGGAGGGGCAGAGAAAGAGAGGGGAGAGAAAGAGAATCCTAAGCAGGCTCAGCACTGTCAGCGTAGAGCCCAATGGGGGAGGGGGTTTAGATCTCACGAACTGTGAGATCATGACCTGAGCCAAAGCCAAGAGTTGGACGCTTAACCAACTAAGCCACCCAAGTGTCCCTTTTATGCCAGTTTCAGAGCTACAGCTGAACTGAGCAGAATGCAGGGAAGGATTCTCAGATAGCCCTTCCCACACATAAATAGCCTTACCCTCATCAACCTCTCACATCAGTGTGGTGTATGTGTTACAATCGATGAACCAAAATTGACACATCATTATCAACCAAAGTCATAGTCTCATCGTGGTGTTACATATTCAATGGGTTTTGACAAATGTTTACTATGCATCCACCCTTCCAGTATCTTATAGGATAGTCTCATTCCCTAAAAGTCCCTTGTATTTCACCTACCAAATGAGGTCTTGCATCAGACTGCCTGAGTCTCTCTGCAATATTAAAGATGTCACCGCCTAAGAATTATTGATGCCCCGAGATCCTGGCTGATATGCCCCATCTTCTGGGATTCCAGTAGGCATTGTTAGGTAGGACTGTTACCCTAGCTGTTTGACATCAGTAGGCACCGGCCAACCCTGCAGATGGGCCCGCAGGTCATCTTGTTCTCTTTCTCTTCTTACTTATGCTTGCCTTGCCCTGTGGCTAAAGCTGAATGAGTTATAGCATCCATGTCCTCAGAACTCCTATAGCTTGCAATAATTGAGCTTATCATCACAGACTCCATCCATGTTAATGTTGGTTTGACTGGATTGTCTGATCAATCCATTAAATTGCTGGTTTTTTTCCTTTGAACTCACAGAGACTTAAAGAAATGTTTGAGATGCTCATGGTCATGAGCGGTCTTATGGAATAATTAATTCTTGTACTATCATGGAGAGAAAGTTTTAGGACTTGGAGCCTGAGCAAGAAAATCTCCTTTCACGGTGTTGGGACTTGTCCCATTTCTTCACTGCCTCCGGGCCCCGAAGCCCTCCCTGATGGAGGTCTGAAACAGCTGCCTTTTCTTACCACCTGCCACCGCCAGCAAGGCCCGAACATGGTGCCAAATCTTTAAGGCACCACTTGCAGCCAAGTCCCTAAGTCATTTTCTGCTGCAGTAATTTCTTTTCTTTGATTGGCCCAGAGAGGGCAGCTGGTGACTCTGTGAGGTAGGCCAGGAGCCAGGTGTGGGCAGGTGGGCAGGTCATTAGCTGCGAAGCCCCCAGGTGAAAAGTGCCAACAAGAGATCAGGGGCACGGAAAGGTGGGGCAGGGATTCCCCGTGTCCAAAGTGTCAGGTCAGCCCTACACATTTAGGTTTGTCTCTCAGAATAAATCTATCTCCCAGGGACTAAAGAAGGGTGAGGCCCTACTGGGGATGCATTAGCTTAAGAGAACAAACCGGCAGTGTCTGGAAGATACCCAGAGCACTTTAGTTCTAATGTTTCCTGAAAGAATAAAAAATGCATTTTTGAGTAGAGTAGCTGTCTTCTGTTATATGTAAAAAATAAATACATATGGGGCCAAACAGAGGATATAAACACATGAATATGATCTCCGGGAGAGCAAATTTGATTATACTAAGTAAGCCAGAGAAGATGACTGCTTTATGTTTCCTTTCTACCTATATTTCTCAGTAACATATAATAAACATTTGATTTACAAAATGGAAGCAACTGAAATTTATAGGGTGCAAATATCTCAAGTGTATGAACATCTGATTGATTATACACAGACCAACCTGTCCAGATTTGTACTTTTTTCAGCCATGGCCACAAAGCACACAGTGACTTGGGAGTGTGTATGTTTTTACAACTCTGTGCCTCTCAGAATCTGCATACATTTTTTCCCTATAAGATGTGGATTTTTTTCGTTAAGTGTTTCAGGGAAAATGATCTCTTTAAAAGAAATATAATTAAAAATCACTAACACCAAAAATAGAAATGCTTAACTTTCTATGCTGTATCATGCCTACAATTTTTATCCTTTTCTAGAAAAAGCTCCCACCTGAAAACTTACATATTCTATATCCCAAGGGGAGAAAAAGAAACCCGAGGCCCATAAAGAATACATCCCAGCCCCTGATATTTTTTTTATAGTGTTCTTAATGTTACAGCAATGACACCAAGTTCACGTACATAGTTGGGGACAAGTCCCTTTCCTTCCCCACGCCTCCTCCTCTTTGTCTGAGATCCTCCTTGAGGGATGTTTGTTTTTGAATCACGTGTTCACAGAGGCCTGTGGTAGGCAGGCTAACTCGCAGGTAAACTCTCAAGACTTACAGTCTAGTTCTCCATCCCTCATTCTAGATATAAGGTGCTTACAGTCACTAATCATATTCCTCCTGCACCTCTTACTGTCCATCTGCCACGCCTTCTCACTGTACCACAATTTCTTTTTTAGCGATAGAGTGGTTACACCGAATTATCAAGAAATAGCTAAGAACTTCCGCTGCATCCTTTCAACTTAGGTGCTAGACTTTATTGCTAGGCATTTTCGTGAAATCAAATAGGTTATGTGTGTGTAACAAAGCGGCCCCAATTATTATATTCATAATTACATTTCCAAATTTAAATGGAAACAAATCATGAGAGATGTTGCAGGAAATTCATTGTAATGCTGTCTGTTTGCTTATGACCATCCGTTATGTAGGGGGCATCCACTTATAATCATCAGAGAACTTTAGCCCTCTCCATTACATCTACCAGAAGGGTAGACTCTTGGAGTTGGGAATGGCCCCCTAGTTCAGTGTTTTTCAACCTTTGGATCATGATCCATTATTGGGATGTGAAACCAATCTAGCAAAATGTCATAATATTAAAAAAACTGAAATTCATACAACTGGACTAGAGAGAATTTATGAATGAATTGTGTATAATGAGGGTATTATTTTATAAACATTTTATTTGAAATTCTGTGTACTAACTTGTGTGAGTACTCGTAATGTAAAATGTCTTTCTTACAGTCACCATAAAAGTAAATAGTCACTCCCTTGTCCATCCTTCTAGGTAATGCTTTCCTCCACTGTGTAATGCCCTCCTCCACTATGTAATGTCTTCCTCCACTATGTAATGCCCTCCTCCACTATGTAATGCCCTCCTCCACTATGTAATGCCTTCCTCCACTGTGTAATGCCTTCCTCCACTATGTAATGCCCTCCTCCACTGTGTAATGCCTTCCTCCACTATGTAATGCCCTCCTCCACTGTGTAATGCCTTCCTCCACTGTGTAATGCCTTCCTCCACTGTGCAATGTCCTACTCCACTATGTAATGCCTTCCTCCACTGTGTAATGCCTTCCTCCACTAGGTAATGCCCTCCTCTACTTTGTAATGACTTCCTCCACTATGTAATGACTTCCTTCACTATGTAATGCCTCTCTCCTTCCTTCCCCCGACAGGGTGGTGTTTCAATCTCTACTTGAGTCTTACCAGGGGCAATGAATTTATCTATTCAGGGAATAGGCAGTTCTATTTTCAGATCTAATTGTAATAGTTTTTTCTTGTGCTGAGCCAAAACTCTATAGCTGTATAGTAGCGGGTGAGGTTCTAATCTTTGGAGCACCACAAACTAAATATTTCCCCTTTCACATATTTGTTCCTTAAATATTAGATGATCACTATAATATTCACACTGAATTTCATCATCTCGGTTTTCTAAGCAATATCTCCTGGGGTATCTTCTATAATTCTCTTAAGCATATCACACCTGTTGTCTGGAAGCACCAAGTATTGCAATGCCTTCTTGAGAAAGGATACTTAGAACTAAGTATAGTCCTTCATATTTGACCTGTCAAACTGGGTACAAGAGGGATTATCATCTCCTTGATTCTGATACTATACTTCTATTAATATAGTCCAAGAGAATATTAATAGCTTTAGTTTTATCATACAGTTGGCTGTTACTGAATTTATAATCAACTAAAATCTAATTCTCATGAATATTTCTGCCGAGCCTCCTTGACTAATCCCTGAAATTTGTTTAATATTTTTGGGGGGTAGAGAGGGTGAATATAGGTTTAGGACTGTATTTATTATTGTTAAAGTATATACCTATTGTTCAAGCTGGTGCAGATCTTTTTGGATCCACATGCTACCATCATTAAAATTAATTATTCATCACAGTTTCCTATCACCTATAAACTTGAGGTGCATACCATGAAAGACATTAAGGCAGTGACTGAAATTTTGAACAGGAGGGAGAGTACCCATTTTAAAATTGTTGTATTACACAATGATACTATTCAGGCGACTAAATATCAGAATGTTCTGGAGCACCTGGGTGGCTCAGTCCGTTAGGCATCGGACTTTCAAGATTGGCTCAAGTCGACATCATGCATTTTGAAGCTTCAAGCCCCATGGTGGGCTCTACTGAGAGAATAGAGCCTTCTTGGGATCTTCTCTCTCTTTCTCTGTCTCTCTTTCTCTGCCCATACCCTGCTCTCTCTGTCTTTCAAAAATAAATAAACATTAAAAAAGAAAGAAAATCAGATTTTTTTCCATTAAGAAAAACCAACATTATAAATGATGGTCTTCCATATCATCCAGTTTCCCTTTAGAAGCCTACCTACCATTGAAATAGAAGTAATATTTACTGACCTTATTCTTAGTTAGCAGTAAGAAATATGGAAGGGTAACGAGTAGAAAGCAAGAAGTGGGACGGAGCTTGCAGATTTATAATGTTCAATCATTAAAATTAGCAAGCAAATAAATCTTCTATTTAGTGAACTATAAAAGACATGGGGTACTGATGCTTGAGGTCAAAAGAATAATACGCCTCAAGTTTCATCATTTTTTTCCTCATAGGATTTGAAGATCTTTCCTTATTTTTCTCTTGTTTCATATTTGAAAGTCTGGACTTATGACGATTTTATCTAGGGAATAAATCCATTACTCCTGGTGTGGCTCCAACAAATGGCTTTCTTTCATTTCAACCCTTTCTTTTTTCATCCATCCCAAGCCCCTAAACACCTGCAATTCTAAACAATTGTCACTAGAATTACACACACACATACACACACAAACACACACACACACACACAGGAAAGCTGGGTTAGGAATGGGAAGAAAGAGGCATGTTGTGTACCTTCTATACGGTCAGATGTTTCAAAGCTCATTTTATTTTATTTTTTATGTTTATTTATTTTTGAGAGACAGAGATGGAGTGCAAGTGGGGGAGGGGCTGAGAGAGAGAGAGAGAGAGAGAGAGAGAGAGAGAATCCAAAGCAGGCTTCAGGCTCTGAGCTGTCATCACAGAGCTCGACACGGGGCTCAAACTCACAGATGGTGAGATCTTGACCTGAGCCGAAGTTGGATGCCCAAATGACTGAGACACTCAGGTGCCCCTCAAAGCTGTTTTTTTTTAAAGAGATGTTTGGCAGCTTCATTATAATTTTGCTGATTAGAGAGCTGCTGTCAAAGAGAAAATTACTCCAAGATCATGTAAGTGAGCCACTATGAGTGTCTATGTCTATTTGTGAGCCTCTGTGTGAACATGTTTATTAGAATGAAGAATAACTGCATAGACGGGTATATGTATATCTCTAATCATGTATCTAGTCTCAAGGAAATGTAAATAAAAACTCCCAGAAAAAAGTTCTCAGCAATTTAAGATCTTCACTGTAAACATTGGCCATGGAAACCATGTCTAAAGGCTGTAACATTTCACTGAATGTGTGGGAGGCCTACCATGAATGCCATTTATAACTGGAATCTAAAATACTGAATGACTCTTCAATGAAACTTATAAATAATAGTAATTTCTCCATATATAGGGGGCTAGAAATTTTTACAGCCCACTAGATTGCTAGACAAACCTTTGATTATCAAGATACAATTAACATATGAGGGTAATATGTGTCATTTATCCTCAGGGCTCATAAGTATAAAAACAGTAACACACTGTGAAAGTAATGGTAACACTTAGAGGTCCCACTATTATTAATTCATGTGACATTCACTGTAATCACACTGGCCTTAATGAATTCATTTGGCATGTGAATATTGCAACTACTCTCAAGCACACTCCCATTGTAAATCAGCGCTAATAAACGTGTTGAATTCAGATAAACCACGATTTTTTTAAAGGAACCTTTAAAATCATACATTGAAAAGTTACGACTGATACTTTATTTTTATGGTAAGAAAGAGTCTAAATAAAGAGCAGTGAAATAGTTTTATTTTATCCTAAAATATATATTTTATTAAATCCTTAATGGCATGTGGGCTCTGGGTAACTGATCTCTAAAGGAGTGCACTTAAATAGATACACATGTGGAGAGCAAAATGTTCAGGAAGAAAATAATGCATGGATGGAGAATGAGGGATTTTAATTATAAATAGACACGTGCAGTGAACATTGAAGTGATGGGTGAATATTGAAGAGCGTTCAGATAGCGCATGGTCCAAGATGTAATTTTGTTTACCAAATAAATAGCACATTTGCCAATGCCAGCCTCTTTTTCTGCTCCCCAAGCTGAGGTACTTCTATTCCTTATTATTTTTGTACCTTGGGCCTGCTCAGATTTCTCTGAGGCTCAGCGTTCATTTTTATGACAGGTCTAAGTGATCACAAAATATATTCAATGCCCGCTCATTAATGACTGGGACTTAACATCCCCAGTTTGTCATTTTCCGGTCATTTGCTCTAGCAGCTTGCTGATATTTTGCTGGTAGCCACCCTGAATTTATTTGGGGGATATTATATCTCCAAAACAGAACAGTCAGCCCCTCAAGTCAACTGGATAAGCAGTTTCATGGTTTTCTTTCTTTGTCTTTTCCCAGTCTTCTGTCTTTCCACAGTGACTGCTATATTGTTAGACATTTTCTAGCTTATTGTTGGCTCCCTATTTTTTGTGTGATGGATATGTGTATTAAATAAAACATCTTCTCAACCACTCCATTTTTCTCATGATAATTTTTCTCCTTATTTCTAACCTGGATCCTTTTTTTTCTTTTTAAGTTTTATTTATTTTAAGATAGGGAGAGGGC
This sequence comes from Hyaena hyaena, assembly GCF_003009895.1. Lineage (NCBI taxonomy): Eukaryota > Metazoa > Chordata > Mammalia > Carnivora > Hyaenidae > Hyaena > Hyaena hyaena. The sequence continues at coordinate 1,784,817 of NW_024081010.1, forward strand.
GAGGGAGAGAAAGAGAGGGAGGGAAGTGAGAGAATCGCACTGTCAGTGCAGAGCCCAATGCGGGGCTAAAACTCATGAACTGTGAGATCATGACCTGAGCCGTAGTCAGATGCGTAACTGACTGAGCCAGGCAGGCACCCCAAACATTGCTCCTTTCAAAAGATTTAGCTCCTTTCTCATTTTACATGCACACACAGACATACAAAATCCATTGCACCCCTTCAATCTCCTTAAATTCGTGTTTTTACTTTCATTCTACATCAACTTTACACACAAAACCTCAGTATCCTACAACGTTGCTGAGACCTCAATATCTTCTAAAATCAATCTGTGTATCTCAGTGATATGTACTAAATGTTTGTGAGGCACCTGCCATAAAGGGGCTTTCGGTTTAGTGAGCCAATAAGTGGTGACTCCATGTAGTGACACTTTACCAGGACAGAGGGAAAAAAAAGGATAGATTCTGTAGGATCTCACCGGAGCACAGAAGAAGCGAGTGCAAGGAAATTTCTTCTAGAGTTTTCAAACTTGCATTAATTGTTTCTCTGAGATACAAAAGGCCTCCAGAACATCGTAGGCATTGTCATTGAAGTGAGAATGGCTATTTTCTAAACTCCATGACTAACTATTCTTCACTCCAGGAAGCCTTCAGTTCCTCTCCTCCTAACTTTGTGTTTAATGACCATGGTTCTTCAACTTTGCAGTTCTTACTCTCTAAAAGCTTGTTTGTCTTCCCTGTAGTGTTAACTAAAACAATGAGCTCAGGGGGAAAAAGACAGATATCCATGTTGAGTATCCTTGGATTCTTAATATTTATCTAAGTGTCTGAAACTTAATATACTCTCAATACGTCATTTTAAATGGTTGAACTGACATGTCTTTTGACTCAAGCATCCAAGAAAAAAAAAAAGCAATAAACAAAGAAAAAATAACTGGTTAGAACAAGACGGTGTATGAGATTGAGGAAGAAGAATGAGATGGGACTTAGAGGACGATTTAGAAAGATGGCACTTGCAATGGCAAGAGGGGCTTCTGATGAAGGGTCAACAATATCTTAAAGATCAAGGGAAACCACTGAGGTATTTTAATTGGGTGAATGACTTGAGCACATGTATTTTATAAAGTTGACTCTAAGCATGTGTATGGAGGGTAGATTGAAAAGAAATGTGGGGCTACCTGGTGATAAATTCAACAAATTGTTAGCTCAGGAAGGAAATTACAAAGACTTTAACGGGGAGGCAACAGAATGAGATGAGACAGACAAAGGGGGTTTTTCCAAGGGAAACTCCTCACCCGCTGATTAGATGTTGAGGTTTATGTACGAGACAACTGAACAGAATGTGATTGCCTGTATAAGAAGAGCAGGAGAAGCAGGCTTTGATAGGTTTGGATTTTTAGATGCTAAACTCTTAGCTGGTGTTTATGTCAATTAAGTGATCTATGAACGACTGAGGGAAAACATAGCACAGTCATAAGCAGCAGTAGTCTGGAAGCATACTGTTTGGTACAAGTCTTGATTCCACTACCTATGACCTGTGTAACTCTGGTCAAGTTACTTAACCACTCTGGGTCTGTTTCCTCATTTATCATGGAAATAACACCATCCACATCGAAGGTTTGCTTTGGTGATTAAATTGGTTGGCATGTGTAAGGCCCCTTGAATAATTCCTAGCACATATTAAATTCATAAGGTATTTGATATTGAATTGTTGGTAGTGTATTGGTTTTTTCTATAGAGACAGTGAGATCTATAGAAAAGTCTGGAAGAGATATACAAATTTTGGACCATCAGAGTATAGATGGATATCAAAGCTAACTTGGTGAAACAGATCAAAATAAACAAAATATAACCTATCTGTATAACTTTAAACCACTCCTTCTGTCCAGAGATTCCTAAGTTCCATAGGTCAAGAAAGTAGTGACACTATTCTCTTTTGATTACCTTAATCTTCCTGCATGCTTACATCTGGAGACTCATATAGAAGGCATTTATGAGTGAGCTCTGATTTAGAAAGAAAAATTTTTGCACATTTAGATCCATGTCTCCCTAGTGTCTGTCCTTTATTACGTATCATATTCATTTCTCTGAGTTTGGGCATTCAAAAGTTTCTTTCTCACTATGCACTAAATGCATGCTTACCTTTACCTCTATTTTCATTTCTGGAGGGAAAACTTGGAAATAATCAAATGGATGTGCCTGTGTGTATATATGTATACATACATATGGCTCATTTCTATTTGATTACCGCAGCCAATATATATAATCTCTCCTGGCTCCCCACCTCGAGTTAAAAAAGACTTTATCTCCGGAGAGAGAGGGCAAGATGGCGGAGAAGTAAGGAGCTCCGTACTTGCACTCGCACCCATACATCACACAGAAAAGATCTGAAGCCATTGGAAACCTTACAAAACCTGAGAGATTGGGAGAAAAAAGACGCAGAATCCACTGA
>NW_024081011.1:0-181728 GCF_003009895.1 Hyaena hyaena
TCCCAGGCAACCCCCTCGGGCAATCCAGGCTCCCTGCCGAGCTCTGGGGGCGGAGTCAGAATCGCTGCTTCCTTCTCTGGGTCAGGCTGGTGCGCAGGGGCGGGGGCTTGCCCGCAGGGTGCTCTGAGCCCGAGTCCGGTTAGAAGGCTCTCTCAGTGGATTCTGCGTCCTTTTTCTCCCAATCTCTCAGGTTTTGTAAGGTTTCCAATGGCTTCAGATATTTTCTGTGTGATGTATGGGCGCGAGTGCAAGTACGGAGCTCCTTACTTCTCCGCCATCTTGCCCCCTCCCGTATTCCATTGAGGCCCCATCTTAATCTACAAATATATTTCTGTCATGAAAAACTTACTGAAAATTTGTGTTTTAAATGAGAAGTATTAAACTTAGAGCAAGAGTGCTCACTTCAGCAGCACATATACTAAACTTAGAACAAGAAAGAATCTTATAGATCCCTCAATTTGCCTTTCTTTCTGTTTTTTTTTCAGTGTCCATAAATATATTAAGATTTCTTATAAATTAACAACTAATATTCACTAACAAATTAAATCCAATGCACTGTATGAACACTTACCTCCATTATCCCATCTAGTCTCTACATCCGCCTAATAAAACATATCCAATTATCACTTCCATTTGATAGAGAAGAAAATTTAGGGAATCATGCTGCTCATAAGTGACAACAATGGGATTCAAATCTACTCTGTATGACACCATGGCCTGGTTCTTTACACTAGTGTGCCTCCAAGGAAAACAGTAACATAAACATATTTCAAAACCTTCAGAAAATAGGAAATAAAAAACAACCCATTAAGCCACACCAACACAACACGTTGGAGCATTTGGTTATTTTCTTCTATGAAGCTCTCTCCTTACCTGTACAATATTATTACTTTTATTATTAAAAAAAGATTTTTATGAATAGTTTCCCTTTTTCTTTTTCTTTTTTTAAATATAATTTACTGTCAAGTTGGCTAACATACAATGTCTACAGTGTGCTCTTGGTTTGGGGGGTAGACGCCTGTGATTCTTCGCTTACATACCCAGTGCTCATCCCAACAAGTGTCCTCCTCAATGCCCACCACCCATTTTCCCCTGAATACTTTCCTTTTTTCAACTAACATTATATCAAATATTTTCCACATTACTGTAGAAACTTCATGATAGTCCCCTTTTTTTTAATTGGGTGCATAACATTTCACTGGGTAGACAACCATAATTTATTTAACTGTTATCCATTTGATTTAGCAGTTCTGTTGTTTCAGTGTTTCACCCAATATTAAAAAACATCATTGAACATCTTACTGTACATACATTCCTTCTTAGAACATGCTTAGAATTGATTCTCAGAAACAGAATCACTGTGTCAAGGAGAGTGGATCTGTTAATAGCTCTTACTAACCTACTATATTCCTTTCCAAAAATTTATACCATTATCTGAGACTGCTTTTTTTAAATCACATCCACATTAGGATTAGGCATTATCTTTTATGTGTTTGTGCTGTTTTAACAAGTAAAAATGAAAATGGCAATTCAGTGGTGTGTACAATTGCATTTCTATGATCACTAATGAGATCAAAGATTTTCCGTGTTTAGGGGCCTGGGTGGCTCAGTCAGTTGAGAATCCTACTCTTGATTTCAGCTCAGGTCATGATCCCAGAGTTGTGGGATTAAGCTCTGCATTGGGCTCTGGGTGCTAGGTGCAGAGCTGGCTTGGAATTCTCTTCCTCCCTGTCTCTGCCCCTTCCCCGCTCATTCTCTCTCTCTCTCTCTCTCTCTCTCTCTCTCTCTCCCCCCCTCTCACTCCCTCTCTTTCTCTCTCTCTCCAAAAAACAGTTTTTCCATGTTTAAGTTATTAGATGAAATTTGATAACTCTCATTTATCAGATGAGGAAAGAGAGGCTCAACATAAATGACACAACTAGCACTAAAATTGGTTGCGGGATCATTTTTTTCCAGTCAGTATTTGTTAGTTAAATAAATAAATGAAAGAGTAAATTAAAAAAATGAATACCTCATTCCAAGTTCCTGCCAGTAAGCACATTGCTTGTTCTCTTAAATTCTAAATTATTATTTCCAAGCCTGCCACAATCAAGTAAGAGTATTGTGAGTTATCTCCCCGCTTCAGCAGAGCAGTGCCTCTGACATCATAAACAGAGTAGTGGAATGACCTAAATAGGCCAGACTCAGTCTGATTCTTTCTCTGTCTGTATTGAGCTGCATGACCCTGTGGCACAAAGCACGTGCCACATTTTCCTCGACTATGAAAAATGAATAAGAAATCATTTCTCAAATCTTTATTTCCAACTGATTATGGTTATAAACTAGCCACACTGGGCATCAAAACAGATCATAATTATCCTTATATCCAAATAACACGAAGTCACGCCACAGAACAGTGAGACACAAAACATGTTTTGAAGCCCAGCACCTTTTCTACCAGACTAGAACTGGAATGCTTTCTACCAATCACTAATAAAAAGGAGAGATACTTAGCCAATCAGTGCCTAGTAACGCTACTTCCTGTGACTACGCATAGTCAGTGGATGGATTAATCTCTCTTTGTCTGAAAGAGAAGAATGTGACCTAGCAGAATATCGACCTGGGTCAGATGGACTTGGATTTGAACCCAACCTCTGGATCTTCCCAGTAGGAAGTCCCTGGGAAAGGTCTTCATCCAGCTGAGACTTAGTTCAGGTAGGTCCAACTCTCAAATATATGTAACATATGGATTATAAATTGTACCTCCTTATGGAGTGTTTTTAAACATTCAAGGTCATAATACTTTATAAATTCTTGCCACATGGCATGCATTGTGTAGCATGTTCCGTAAAGGTCACCGATGGGTGCCATCTTCACTATTAACTAGTAAACCAGAAGATATTCCTTAGAACCACACAAGGAAGAGTGACAAATGGACTCTTAAGAGATGACTTGGCTGCCCTCTCACCAAACAAACTCTTTCAGCCAGTTAGAAGTGGCCTGCCTCCTCCTTTCAGGGAAGTCAGGCCTCAGCAGATGCTGAAGCACGGCTTTGGGGCACATTTTCTGGGGCTGAGGTAGCTGCTCTCTCTCTTACAACAAATACTTCTTGGTGCTAATGGAAATTTAATCAAATCTTTTTGGTAAACCGAGCCCTGCATCCAGGACCCATTCTTGGCTCATTCTTTCAGACTCCAACGGGCTCTTTGCACTGCTATTACTCTGAGCCTTCTACTTGGGCTCCAGAATGTGGTTGAAGGTGTTTTCAAAGGAAACCACTAGAAGCTGATTCTGGAAACCCTCAGCATAATTAAATACCAGAGATTCAGTGAGAACCAGAGGAGCTCCAGGTCACAAATTGCCACAGCGACTGTTTACACGATATTTCACAGAATATTCATTCCTATTCCACAAAGGCAGAAGTATCCCTTTGTTAGCAAACATGCCTGCCTTCATTGCTTGGCCAAATTATTTCTTTGGATAATTGGGAGACAGAGAATTAGAGAGAAGAAACTTGGAGGTGCGTGCTGATTAATGATTAGCTGCAGAGAACAGAAGGACGTCTACTCAGTGGCAGAGGCCAGAGGAAGATAATAGGCAGACAAATCCTCCTCAGTCTCACTGAATAATAGACGCAAAGGCTGCAAAGGGACTCGGCTGCGAGGGTTTTGTTGTCATTGTTTGGGTCTGGTCTAATTTGGTTTAGATTGATAGAGCTTGGTTTTGACTTTTTATTTGTTTTATTTTCACCTATATGTAAGTTCAGTGTCTGCTTCACTGAGTTCCCCTCCTGCCTGCTTTTCTCTTAACATAGATTGAGCACCAGCGTTTTGAGCCCTGGGGCAGGCACCTGCCTATGCTTACTCTCCATTGCTTCCTTCCTGAGTATGTTCAGCACCATAATGACTACTTTGCAAGGTACTGGTGAGGTTACAGTAACCACTGAAGGAGATGGAATAGAAGAGCCAGAGTCAGGATTCACATCTAGAGCCTTCTTCTTTCAACCTCCAGCAGGTGGATGCCCACATAAGAATAGGAAAGAAACAAGAAGAATACTGTTCCAAACTTCATATATCCAAGTCATAGCACTTTTATATCTACTCAGATATAAAGCCTATAGCCGGACTAGATGAGAATGAGAAAAGACCCTTGAAGTCCAGAAGGTGAGGGGTGAGTAATCCATTATTGTGTCCTTCACAGTGGTCAGCACAGAGCCTAGGCACAGGCTTCAAATGTCAGAGCAGATTAGTTGGCAATAATTGCCTGAAATCCTACCTTGAGAAGGATTCTGGAGCCTCTAAATGGCTCAGTGGAGAGGAATTTTGTGATCATTTATTGATGGCTGCTATGGGAAACGGGCCAAAGGGAAAAGACAAGAACCAAGCATGTCATATATTTGCCACCTACAGGAATCAAAGCTATGTTACACTCTAAAAAGACCTTGAAGCTTCCACTTAAAAGAGAAATAATTTCTTATTTATTTAGGGATATAATTTACAGCATGGTGACGACAGTTAATAATACCATATTACATATTTGAAAGTTGCAGTACACCTGAAACTAATATAATGCAATAGGTCAATTATATCTCAATAAAACCAGAAGAAAATCAATTAAATTAAAATAAAAAGGCCTTTAGGTACGACTAAGAATGGTGAGAAAGGTAATTACCTCCTTTATCCATTCATAAGAGCAACTCTTCAGCTAAACTCTGTCCCACCCCCCCAGTACATAGCTCCTTGGCCTCATGCCTTAGATCAGTCTCTCCCTCTCTGGCTTTTCAGTAAGTTTTTCAGGAATTTTACTCAGGGCAATTCTTTCCTCCAGCTGAATTTCTTAAAAGTTACTTGCAAAGCAGAGAAGAATCAGGGGAAGTAGGGAAGAAGAGAAATGTTTTTGCTAAGTGTAATACACAAAACTACGACATGACTTTGACATCCTACTATTGAAATATTTTTTGGATTATAGCAACTCAAAGAGTTGGCGCCTTAAGCCAAAAACAAATGGATTGCATTTCCCTGTCCCACTGTAGACATGATGCAGGCTTTAATTCATTCAACAAACATCTATGGAACTCCTGTGGCTGCCCAATATTATCTAGGAACTAAGGACACAAAGACATATATTGACAGTCCCTTTCCTTGAGGAGCTCATGCCTTAAGAAGACAGATAGCAAACAGAAAACCAACTTTGGTAAGGTAAATGCTGTAGTGGAGTCTGTCCCTGTTAGAACAGCGAGAAGAAGTCAACCTCCTCTGATCTGATAAGAAGAGCCAGGGAAGGTTTCACAGAGAAAGAGATCATAAGACCCATGGAACTACATCTTAAAGAATCACAGAAATTTTCCAGATGATGAGGAAGGATGCACATACTGAGAGGAAGAAACAGCATGTACAGAAGCAGGGAGGGATGAAAGGAGAGAGGAAAAATGAATTTGTTTTGGCTGCTATTTATTTTCTCCTCTTGGGAAGGGATTGGATGGGAACCAAATTGGACCAACTTATAATGGGCACTTAATCAATAGGTGAGATTTAACCTTTCTCCACTGGAGTTCTGTTAAGTCCTCTGCTGCATGCCCAATCACTTTACCCTAAATACCTGTAACAAATCTGAGAAAATAAAATTTACCAGGATCCCTTTGAGGGACAGCAGGGCAGGTGTCCAGAAGAAATCCCTTGGTAAACTGCTTGAAGCTAAGATCCCAAGGAGCTCAGTAAGTGGTGAAATTCAGGTGCAAGAGAATGGGAAGATTGGACTAGAGAAGAGAGGGAAAGAATAAGGGAGAAAGAGCCAGCAGCACATAGATAGCCCAGTGCTCTGTGAGGAGACCCTCCCACCATGTCCCATCAGTAATGTATACCAAATGCTAAAATAAAGATATAGATAAATCCTTAAAGCAGAGCAGATTCCTTGGAAAAGTTGAGCTCTGTTTTCTGGCAACCGAGGCTGGAATCGGAACAGCCCATAGGTGGAGGTAGAGAGAAGCATGAGAAAGCAGGAAGATGCCATGTGCCCCACGGGCTGTGGAATTTCACCAGGTCTCAAAGGGGCAAGAGACCTCAGCTGACATCTGAGTTATAGGTCCTGTCCTCTGAAGCGTGGACATTACAAGCGAGGAGGAAGCAGGGTGCTAATCTTGCCAACCTCCCCGTTTCTGTCTGAAACCTCAAAAAAGGTCAACTGCTATCTAAAGTGAGCAGGCATCCACAAATATCTTAAAACAGCTGGGTGACTTAGGCTCACTCACTTAGATAGACAGTGAATCCTGGGGATGTCAGGCCCTGGGGAAGTAGTGACCACCTAGGCAGCGTCACTAAAGATGTACATCTGACCCAGTAAGCAGGACAATACGATGAAGAGATTGATGTCAAACTTCCTAGAGACCGGGCCACATGAGGCCTAGCCTCGGAGACGCCCATTTTCTATTCTAAAGAACTGGCTTCCTCCACCAGTGCTAACTGTAAGAACAAGTTCATTAAAAAGCAATGAAACAAACAACCGCAAAGACTGTTGTGGTTAAAAGGTCCGCTGAGTTCTCTTGCTGGTTGGCGCTGGGACCCGCCAAGAAGGAGGCAGGATCCGGAGTAATGAGGATTTTTAAAGCCCTTTGCAAATTGCCTCAGATCAAAATACTTTATTATCATAATCACTCCCATTGCCAACTTGGAAATGACAGTCTGGAACGACAAAGTGCTCTTTAAATGTTTAAAAAACAAAAATCACAGGGAGGAGGGGCTTGGCAGAAATCTACATTCTGCTTAAAGCTGTAAGTCGTAGACTCTGCCTTCCAGAACGTCTATGGGGTGTTCGGTTGTATTGTACTGCTAGCAGCTACGTATCTTTCTTTCTTCCGTTTTTCTTCCTTCTTTGGCAGCATTCCCACAGTTCAGGGGCCCTTCTCGTTTGTTCACTTTCACATGGTCTTAAATGCAAAGATTTGCTGCAGACACTGTCGCCTCCTGGCTTTCCCCTCTTTCTCCCAGAATGGCTGAGCACAGGCGAGAAGAAGAAAAAGGAGGAAAAAGGAGGGCAAATAAGGTGGTTGGTTGAAGGAACTATGGTGACAGAGGGCTAATGGGAAAGGGAATTTTATTAGGATTCTGCTCTGTGGCGAGCAGCATGATTCCTCTTCCAGATCCCTCAAATTCTTGGTAAAATCTCCATTTCTTATCCAGGCATGTGGCGGTAGCCCTCTAAGGCTTCAAGGCAGGAATGGGATGAGAGAAACTGCCCCAGGGAAGGTCTGCCACCTCCGGATTATATACACTGCGTACGTGACGCTGAGGGAAAGCCCAAACCCACAGCCTGACACACAGGGCTGGGCCAGTGCTGGGTGCCTTGCGGGGTGACATGGTCCCAACCTCACAGGCAAAGTCACAGCCTGATCCCCTCGTGAAAGAAAGCCCAGTGGCCAACATCACAGCCTCAGAAACCAGCCCCGGCTCTGCCTCCAGTTTGTCCTTCAGGATGGACTCCGTCAATCTTACCCTCCACTCCCACACTTTATCCACTTCAGCCTATCTTTCTCCTCTTTGCTTCAGGACCAGCTTTCCGCTTTCCCCCTAAGATCAGAGGCCTCTATGTACTGTCCCCGGGGATCAAGCCTATACTGCCGACACTTTTTAGAGCAGGGAAATTTGTTTTTAGTATAGTTGACACACAATGTTAGTTTCAGTTGTATGACATAGTGATTCAACAAATCCGTATGTTTTGCTTTGCTCACAAGTGTACTCACCATCCATCGCCAGACAACTGTTACTATGTCCCCTAGGCTGTGCCTTTGGTGCCTATGAATGACTCATTCCCTGACTGGGGGCCTGGGTCTCCCATGCCCCGTCACCCATTTTGCCTCTCCCTCCACCCCCGTCCCTCCGGCAATCATCAGCTGGTTCTCTGTATTTATCTGATTCTGCTTTTTGTTTGTTTATTCATTTGTTTTATTTTTAGATTCCATCTGTGAGTGAAATATGTTATTTCTCTTTCTCAGTACGACTTATTCCACTTATTTCATCCATGTTGTTGCAAATGGCAAGATCTCACCCTTTTTATAGCTGCATAATATTCCATTATATAGATGGATCAATCTATCTATCTGTCTATATGTCTATCCATGTCTTTATTTCATATGTATTTTATATATATTATATATGTATATCTATATTCCATGATATAGATCTATCTACCTTCTTTATCCATTTGTCTATTGATGACAGTTAAGTTACTTCCATATTTTGGTTATTGTAAATAATGTTGCAATAAACATAGGGGCACAAATATCTTTTTGAATTAACATTTTCATTTTCTTTAGGCAAATACCCAGTAGTAGAATTATTAGATCATAAGGTATTTCTATTTTTAATCTTTAAAAATATTTATTTATTTTTGAGAGAGAGAGCATGAGCAGGGAAGGGGCAGACAGAGAGGGAGACAGAGGATCTGAAGTGGGCTCTACACTGAAGCAGGCAGCCTGATGAAGGGCTTGCACTCATGAACTGTGACATCATGACCTGAGCCGAAGTCGGACACTCAACCCTCTACTTAATTTTTTGAGGAAACTCCATACTGTTTCCCACAGTGGCCGCACAAGTTTGCATTCCTGCCAACAGTGCACGAGGGTTCCTTTTTTCCTACCTCTTTGAGACAAAATTGTTATCTCTTTTATTTTAGCCGTTCTGACAGGTGTAAGGTGATATCTCATTGTAGTTGTGATTTGCATTTCCCTGATAATAGGGAAGCTCATTTGATCACATACTCTGTCCAGACCACCTTTTTCATTCTCTGATTTTCTTCCACTCTAGATGCCACCTTGAATTACCCCTTTGCAAAACTTTGCAATCACGGACCAACCCCGTTTAGTCCTAGCCACCCCCTAACTATGATCCTGACCTTCAGTCCTCTACTTAGGAGGAAGGCGAATAGAAAATCCTCAACACTCCCCTCCAACCTTACCTCCTAATTCTCATGAGTGCATTATTGTGCTCAGCCACATGCTTTTCTTCCAATAAATAACAATCCTTCCCAATTCCAAGCCTTCGCACACTCTATCATGCCAGCCCAAAACACCCCTTTTCCTCCCCTTTATTTATCAAAATCCCATTTATCTTCCACAGTGAAGTATAATCCTGATCACCATCACTGATCATTTCCCAATCAGTCCGTGTCTGGCTGTTGAAACTGACTTCCTAGGAAATGCATCCAAGACATGTCACTTCCTGTTAAGAAGCCAATGGTCTCTAGACCTTGCACTGAAAATAGCAGGTAGATTCTAGTCTGTGGCAGGCATTAACCTCTTTCTTCAGAAGCTCACTGTCTACCAAGAGATGAGAAACACAAGTGTGCAGAGGACACTGGTGTGTATACAAAAGAGGAAAGGTTTAAGTTAGCCACTGATGTGGAATTGTATCAAGTGTCTATGGATCTTGGGAAGGAGAAGAAATACTTGGTTAGAATAAGAGGAAAGAATCGACTACCTCTTATGAAAATGACTGTTCTTGGTATGCCTGGTTCAGATAAAAAGAGAGGCAAGAGGTATCAGGAATGCAATGTTGTTAGAGGCCAGGAAAAAAATGATGTTTAAGCCCCAAGTCCTGCCTCTCTACATCATTTCCTTCCCATTCTCTATTCCATGAGAATCTTAGCTCACTTGTTTGGAAATAGTTGTATAGACAGTTGATGTGGGCCACCTGTCACTCCCTGGCCCTCCACCCCCTGATCAGTTGGTGCTGAACAAAGGGAGATAAGAGCTATGAACCCCCACTGCCCTTCCTACCCTGCAGGAAGGGTGATGCACACACACCCAGCAGTAAGCCATTTTAAAATGAAGGTTGTGGTAAAATATACTGTTCCAACAAGTCAAAGTCGCTACTAATTGTAGCATTATAGGTAATAATGATTAGACTCATCATGCTGTACAACAGTACTATTTAACTCACTGCCAAGGGCAAAAATATTAGTGAATGTTCAAAAATAATTCCTCTTCCACTCACTCCCCTCCATCTCCATCACCTTCCTTGCAGTCTCTCAAACTCTCCAGGCACTCTCAGATCTCAGAACAATTGAACACATTCTCTCTACCTAGACAGAGCTAGCTTGCACAAGTCCCGCATTGAATATTCTCTGTCCCTCTGTCTCCACTGCTCACCCCTCAGCCTCAGGAGCCTGACCCTTACAGACAACATTACTCACACTCCCTCACCCTCTGACTTCTAGTTGGGTTGGCCAAAGAGGAGCATTGGCAAGAATTAGAGGTTGGAGAGAAAGAAGGTTGGGGTATTCTTCCCTCCACTCCCTCCCTGTCAGACACAATTTGGCAATGGCTATGGGGATGCCCCATTCAAGGCCAGAGCTCATGCAAGAAGGGAGAGAGCAGGCTGAGCACTGACCATGAGAAGCTTTGGTAAGCTTCTTACTCAGAGATACTCAGAGATGAATCCAAGGGTACGCAGTTGTCCCCAAGCCAGAATCTTGTATTGAAGAGTCTCTTTAAGAACCCTCCAGTCCTGTGAACAAAAAAATTTATAAACCAAAAGTTCAAACTGGATTAAAAAAAGGATTAAAAAATTACAAAGGAACTTTGAAAGAAGTACTCTTCTTCCTCTTTGTCCTTGAGTTCATCATTGTACTCATCCAAGACTAAATGAGGGATGCCAAATACCCAAGTATCTACTCATTCGTTCATTCATACATTCATTCATGTATTTGGCTGATATTTATTGAAGGCCTTTCTTGTGCCACACACTACGATAGTCATTAGCAATATATTGGTGAATAAAGTAGACATACACCCTGCCTTCCTGGAACTTCCAAACTTGTTGGGGATCACAGACATTTTTATCTTTTTAAAATATAAAATGATAAATGGTGGAAATGATGTAATAGCCAACACCTACTAGGTTTGTCTGCCTGGCATCCATCTTCCCTTTTGATAGCTGTACCTCCTCCCCCATTCACAGTCCCTGTCATTTGGGGAGCTCCCACCCCAATATTCTAGGAGTGGCGTGGGAGCCCAGGCTTGGCCAATAAAGATATGGCCTCACATCACCTCAGTGATTCGTTCTGTTCAAGGTGTGCACATCACCCAAGCCAGGCTCTTCAGAGCCAAGAGCATCAGGTGTGGGTACTATAATATTGGAAATGGTAGCTCTATTTCCACTAGGATTGCTGAACTGGTGGGATGTAAATGTGAAGGCATCATGGGACCACCTATTGGGAAGAACTTTCAGGGAAAGAATCAATGTGAAAGAAAGTAGAGCTAGAGTTAGAAAGGGGATTTAATATCCTACATCCAATCATCCCTGAACTGCCTAGTTACACAAGTTGATTTCCTTTACTGAGTAGTCTAGGTCAAGTTAGGTTCTATCATCACTGTGACTAATACTGTCCGAGGGCAGGATGCAGGAAGCTAGGAAAAGATGACAGGTAGGGGACTACATTATTTTAGGTAGCGAGGGGAGGTCTCTGCTGACTTAAGAATTTGGAGAAAGACAGATGAAGGCCCCTAACACTGATTAAGTACCACATAAAAATTCGATTGTGTATAAAAGCAATTACAGTTCAGATAACATTTACTTTTCTTTGTTTTCTAATTTGGGATCTATGCCCTGTCCCTGCCAAACTGCTATAACTTGGGTTAATCATTCCTTCTCTGCTGTCATGTTTTCAAGTCACCAAAAAGGAGCACTCAACTGGAGCCAATAAGTTTATCTGAGTGGCCAGGCAAATGGGCATGAAGCTGTCTTCATGTCTGAGGGCTTACTTCTTTTTTTTTTTTTTTTAAGTTTATTTATTTATTTTGACAGAAGGGGCTGGGGAAAGGCAGAAAGAGATGGAGAGAGAGAATCCTAAACAGGCTGTGCACTGTCAGCACGGAGCACCACTCAGGGCTTGAACTCAACGAACTGTGAGATCATGACCTGAGCCGAGATCAAGAGTCAGTCACTTAACCAACTGAACCACCCAGACGCTCCTAGAGTGCTTAGTTCTAATTTAAGAATTCTCCAAGGACCTGGCACTCAGCAAGTGGGCATTTTTAAAACCTCAGGGAAGGACAAATAAAAGTAAGAATGCCTGGCTTCACCCATACTCTGCTGCTGGCAAATACATCACAACACTTCACCACTTGGGCAGCTTTTTAAAGCTGCTGACATCTGGATAAGAGTTATTATAACAGACAAGAAGCATATGGTTGTTTGATTTGTATCTACCCCAGATTTCTTCTGGATCAAAGATAGATGGATGGGTCTCTCCTGTGTGTGCATAGCATTCTTACACATACACACACACACACACACACACACACAATCACAATCACAATTACAAAATGACATTTTACTTCTCGGACTTGAGATTGTACGCCTGGTAGCAAGGAAACCATCATTTTAGATCCCTTCCCTAGAGACTCTTTGTCCTGAGTAAGAAAGCAACTAAAATCCACATAAAGTCAAAAAGCCAGCTCAGGGCCAGCCCAGGGAGGGGGACATTGCTCTGGATGGTTTAGCACCTGCACACTGAAAGCGGGTTTCCCTTCTTGATAACCTAGAGGGTGGTACATGAGTAGTGCTGGAATCTTTCCGGCTCAAGGATACATAGTCTTCTCAGCGACAATGACTCCTTTTTCTTCGCATAAAGAAAGCCAAGAAGCTGAATTCAGTCACAGGTCAGGTGCTCCAGGCCCAAGTTCAACATCGATTGGGAATAAATATATTGCACAGCCCCAGGGACTGTTCCCAAGGTGACACAAGGATTCCCACATGGCTCTCCTCCCTAACCAGTGTCCCCAGAGCACATCAGAGACACCTGACAGTGAATAGATTGATGTGCTCTGGGGAGAACAAAGACTGCTTTAAGCCAAGAATTCCTCTCTTCTAGCCAATCAATTGTCAGTTATAGTACATTGATCTACACATTTCCAATGCAGGGTCACTCACCCCGGGGAAATGCAGACACCTCATGGACACACGTGGCTATAGGAATCTTGCCAACATCAAAGGCTCACCACCCCTTGAGTCTATTGCTGAACTGCTTCGCTTACAGCAACTCCTAAGGCATCTGCTTTCACATTCCTCATACAAGCTCCTGATAAGACAGACCTGGGACCATGTCCCCTTCCAGCGCTTACTGACAGAGACCATGGGCAAGTTAACTAATATGACTGAGCTTCAGAGTCTTCCTGTGTAGAATGGAGTTCAAAATACCTGCCTCATGGAGAGTTATGTGGGTTAAATGATGAACACAGGTAAGTGTCTAACAGAAATGGCCATATAGTAAAGGTTCAATAAAGATGAGCCTCCCACTTTTACCTCCTTCATCACTATGGAAACTGACAGGTTTACCCCAATCTGAGATAGTCACAGCCATGTGACTTGCCTGTATGTCTAGCACTAAGATCTTACTGGAGTGTCTGGGAGAGCCGGGGGGGGGGGGGGGGGGTAGGTGGGGGGGGTGGAGTGTCTTGTTGTTTCACATGTTTTTGGTCAATAGTGACCCCAAAGCCTTTTAAATAATAGGAGAAATTAGTTGGGATCAACACTAACAGTATCAGAAGTACCAGTTGACTTTCCTTTTGAACTGGGCCCAGCAGGATGGTCCAGCAAAGAAGGCTGTTGAAAATAAGGACCATTCTGACACCAGTGATGGAGTGGCCAGGGAATACACCATCAATATTCGCAAGTGCATCCATGGAGCAGGCTTCAAGAAGTATGCCCTCAGGCACCCAAAGAGATCCAGAAATTTCCCACGAAGGAGAGGGGAGCTCCAGATGTGTACCTTGACACAAAGCTCAACAAAGCTATCTGGGCCAGAGTGAGAAATGTCCCCCATTCCATAGCCCTGTATGGTGGTTCAGAAAAAGTGATGAGGCTGAAGAGTCACTGAACAAATTTCAAATGTTATTTACCTAATGTACCAGTCACCAACCTCAAAAACCAATGTGGATGATAACTAACCCTGATTGTCAAATGAAGTTATGAAACTGCCAGAGGGGAGAGGTTGGTGGACAGGCAAAATGGGTGAAGAGGAGTGGAACAAATGGGCTTCCAGGTATGGAATGAATAAATCACAAGGATAGAAGTCACAGGGAATATAGTCAGTGATATTGTAACAGCATCATATGGTACCAGATGGTAGCTATGCTTGTGGTGAGCGTGGCCTAACGTATAGAGCTGTCCAGTGACTGTGTTGTACATCATCTGAAACTAACATAACATAATGGGTCAGGTGTACTTCAATTTTAAATAAATAAATAAATAAATAAATAACAAGGCTAAATTTGTTATGAAACTGCCCAAAAAAATTAGCTTGGGGTAGGGGGTGGGGGTTGGTGCCTGGGTGGCGTAGTCGGTTAAATGTCTCACTTTGGCTCAGATCATGATCTCATGGTTCATGAGTTCAAGCCCTGCATCGGTCTCTGTAATGAAAGCTCAGAGCCTGAAGCCCGTTTCAGATTCTGTGTGTCCCTCTCTCTCTGCCCCTCTGCTGCTCACTCTGTCTCTCTCTCCTCCAAAAATAAATAAACATTAGAAATATTATTTTAAAAAATTAGCTTAGGTACACAACTAGTTGCTCTCCCTGCCACCAGGTGTATATTTGTTCACCAAATTTCTTGATAGGGTGAGATTTAGAAATTTTTCTGGCTTCAAACAGCTTCACATAAGCTCCTAGTCCTGATTACATTCTGCATGTGACAAAGCAGGTTGGCCCCTGCTGAAGTAGGAGCCAAAATCCAGTCCACGCTCCACTTTCCAAGCCAAGAACACCTGCTCCAGGTTCTGTATCCAAGAAGAAGGGGCTCCTTTTTTCTACTTCACGCAAAGGCGCTGCATAGACCAGCAGCAGCGCTGGTGTGGGCAACAGGCTTGCTCTCTCGTCATGGACATTCCTTGGTCCTTGGGTCTACTTTCTGGTGTCATGTGGGCCCACACCAATTCTTTTCTGGAGTCCTGGAGGTTCTTGGGCACCGCTCTGTTTAGACTTGAAGCTGATATTTTCCAGTAAAAGAACCTGTCACCATTAACCCACACACACAAACCCCCTCCTGCTCCCCCATCTCCTTGTTATAGTATATCTGCCATACCTCAGGGCCTTCACACACACTGTTCCCTCAGCCTGTAACAGGCTGTCCTCCTGTGGTGGAATCCATCTTGTGTTCCAAGTATTGGCCTAAACATCAACTCTTTAGAGGGACCTTCCCAGTCACCCTAATCCCAATGGGGCTCATCCTCATCCGTACTTTCTGTCACTTAACGCCACTTGTGCTAGTGCCATGTAATACACGAAAAATAATTTATAATTATATACTGATTATTTATTTATTTTGTACCTTATGCTTTAAACTCTAAACTCTCTGGGAAAAGCAGCCATGTCTGTTCTGTTCACTACTTGGCATTGTATTTCTAGCACATTCCCTGGGACAGCCTCACCTTTCTATTTATGGAATAATGAATGAATGTTGGAATTACTCTTCCTCAAGAAATCTTCCCTGGGCTGCACTGTACCCACTTTTAAGGCAGTTCATTCTCCTTGGATATATGAGACTTAACTCCCACAAATAGGCAACCAAACTCCAGCAGAGCCTCCCCACTATGTCAGTCAGGCCCAGTTGGGAAAACAAAGCACGCTAAGTTGTATGGAGATAAGAGTTTATTAAAGAAACTAGAATCTATGCACACGTGGGAGGAACTGGGAAAACGGGTATCTGGAAGGAAGAGTCAGAAAAATCAGAGAAATAGTTACTCACCAGTCTCTTAACACGCACCTACATCAGGTGGACAAGTTAGAGCAAACAGGATATTCAAGAGGCCAAGACCACCGAGCCACTGAAAAGGACCCGGAAGGGGGGAATTCGTGAAAAATCTGTGGAGCTACTGCCTTGGGGGCTCAATGCCAGGCACCTAGCAGTGGTCCTGGGCCCACTAATGGTCAGAGAGTCCAACAAACAACATAGAGTGGGAACATGGCCAAGGCAGAACCCAGGAGGCCTTGGGGAGTCCATCTGTCACCAGGGACAACCACAACTACCCTCCAAGAGGAATGCTCCCCACCACCACCTTTCAAATCCATGCAAAATCCTCTTGGGCCCAGACTGACCCAGAACCCCACAGTAGAGGGGATTCAAGAAACATGGCTCCAACTTTGGCCAGGCTAACATGACACTAACATAACAGCTAGTGCTAACATAACAGCAAACCCACCTGGCCCTGTCGATGCCAATACTTCTCTGACCACATCCCTGAGGGGCCTGCTGACCTGTATGGGCCAGTGCTGGTCACACAATGACCAACAAACATCTTTCCCTGCCTCTTGTGACTGGCTTCCACAGCCTCTGTGATCAAGTTCCACCATGATTTCTCTTGAGTCTGCAGGTTACCCAGCCTGCCTGAGCCCCACTGGGAGCAGGAGGTGTTTAGCTCATTCCTGTGGTTTGGAGAAAGAGCAATGCCTTCTGGGTAGAGTGTCTCTGAAAAGGCTGAAGTAAATGAACATGCTATCTTAGGGGAGACATGATCTTTTCCTATTTCCTCATCAGAACTACCCCCTTAGCTGCACCAGGTAAGCAAGGATTAAATCCACACTTCTGCACTAATCACAGGTTTTCCTGGTCTGTTTGAACAACCTCTGTTCCTTCTAAAGTCTCACTGACCTTCCCAACCCCACTGTCACAAGGTAGATCAGGTCCCTACTCTCAGGGAAACCCAGATAAACCAAACCTTAGCATCTGTCTGGTGCTTTCCCCTGCTCACCTGTGCATCCCTCCTGAGCCCTAGGATGGAAGGGATTTTGGTACCCGTTCATCAGTTCTGCCCTTCAGCTACTGGGCACAGGCTTTGCTCTTCCTTCTTGGCCTCCCGGAGAGCACACGACAGCACCCCTGATGCTCAGGAACAAATGAGAGCTTCCAAGGCAGCAAAGCACCCTTTCATTTCCAGGGCTGCTGCTGTGACCCCTCTCACCTTCTCCGGAGGTGACGAGCTGTTTGGCTCAGTCTGCCATCCAACTGCTCCAGAATGTAAATCACAGGAGGTCTCCTGCCTGAAAAAAACAATTAACAAGAAATACCAGGATTACCGTCTGCCACATTCACAAATCCCTCCAGCTCACGTTTGTCTCTCTCAACAATTTATGCCTTCACAGTGTCAAGCTGTTCAAATACCCCGTGTTTTCTCTAAACGGACCGACTCGTGGTTCTTGGCCCTGTTGGTACCATTTGCTGTAAAAGGCAGAGCTAGCAGCAGCAGCAATGGCCCAGCAGAGATACTCATGCATGGAGAGGGTCAGCATGTTTATCTTCCTCTGTCCCACCAAAGGGAAGGCTCATGTCCTCTTTCCGGTGAAGGGGAAACATAAGCTTCCAAACTTTTCTTTTTTTTTTACCATATGGTTTGCATAGACCTTTCTGAGCTACTCCACACAATCGACTCTCCATGCTCTAAGTCATGAAGGTAAGAAACCATCATCACAATGGGTGTGTAACAATAACCCAGTGTTTCCCAACCAGTGGTGATTTTGACTCCCTGGGGGACATTTGGCAATGTCTGGAGAAATCACTGACTGTTCCAACTACAAAGTTGGGAGCTGGAGTTCCTTCCACTGGCATCTAATGGGTGTAGGGCCCAGAGATGCTGCTAAGCATCCTGCAACGCACAGGACACCTCCCTCCGCCTACAACAAGGGGTTGCCTTCCACAACATGTCCTTCGTGTTGGAATTGAGAAACTTCACCAAGAAGCCAACATGGGTTGCCTTCTCTCATGTTCTGCTTTAGGTATCGGAAAGCTTTGTCTCAAAGCAAGATGGCATTTGGAGGAGAATGAGAGAGAAGGTCCCAAATTAGATAGCTCACTGCTTCCCGATCTTTCTTATACCTCCAAGATACTTCCAGGCATGAAGTGGAGAAGAATTCTCTCTTCTTCTCCCTCTTCCTCTTGGTCCTTTGAAACACATGTGTACTAGCACACACACACAGACACATACACACGTACACACACACACACATAATTGATGAGTGCACTTCAAGCAGAAGAATCATAAAGCTTTCAGAGGAGAACTGTGAAAGTACTCTGCAGAGGACCAAGAGGAGAAGTGGTGTTCCTCACAAGGCAGACTTGGCTGGACCTAGATGAGGTGAAGAACGCCATAGAGTGAGATGGGTATCTTAACACAACAATGCCAACTTTTCCATTTGAGCTTGTTCAGGGGTGATGTAATGTGAATCCACCTACTAGCCGGTCCTCAAATTCACATAAATACTTTGAGAAAGTGTGTGTGAATGTGTGTATGTGTATGTGTGTGTGTGTGTGTGTGTGTGTGTGAGAAAATGAAGTGGAGTTTCACAGCTGAATCAACACAATGTGGAGCAGAGGCAAGAGTCACGAACATAGGAAAAGCCACGAGCATGTAAGTCATTCCCTCCACACACATGCACACATGCACACATGCATGCGCACGCACACACACATACACACATACTCACTCACTCACCGTCATAAATATCTTGACAAAAATCATAAGAATTTAAGGAGGAAGACGTTTGAATTAAGGATTCCCAGATCATAATAGGAACAAGAAATCACTGTGCTTAACTCTAGGTGTATTGCGGGCATAAGAGTAGGATGTTTGTGCATTTTTCAGTTATTCTGCATTCCGAGCTAGGCCATGGCACACATCTCTGGTGCACCAACTCCCTACCACCAGGTGCATTGGATAGGTCACTGCAGAGATGCCAGTTACAAAATCTTTCAAAGCATATTGAACCAAAAAAGTGCCACATGGGTTTTGTCAGTGCAGAGAGCCTCTCCCTCCCTGAGGAAGAAATAAAAGAATTCTTGAAACTCCAGTTTTCTGCCTGTCTCCAACTAGCCTTGGATGGACTTGATGCTATTCGTGATTTTGTCTAAGGAGCCATTGTTGGTGTTAATTGGATGGCAGCCAAGATGGCCTTTAAAGGAAAAAAAAAGTTTTTAAAAGATCAACATTCATTAGTTTGGTTCTACATTAAGTGAAGCACATGTGGTGAAGGGAATAATTAGTGAAGTTAATTGCAGCTTCTCAGAGAACCAAGGGGAATCCACTGAAATGTCCTGACATTCATGCAGAGCAATATGTTCAGTGCTCCCGCAACTAATTGCAATTAGCAAGTGAGAGAACATACGTACAGTCTCTATGTGTAATTAATCACACGCCTTTATCACAGTAGACACAGGCTGCTGAGTGACAGGAGACACCTGCCTTGTGCTGTGTCTCTGCACTCCTGAGTTGATCCCTGCTGTCTTTCTTACCTTGCTTGCACCTGTTTGGTGCCTCTTGCATATCCAGGTCCTGCCTTCGCGAGGCAGGGTTTCTCAGCTATGTCCCCACTAAAATATATATTTATAATCTTCCTGGCATAAAGGAGGTGCTCAGTAACTATTTGATTAATGAGTGAGCAAATGAATGAAAAGCTGGAAGGGTTTTCCCCCCATTTGTGTAGATTACAGTGGACACTAACCCTTTGAGAGCCACAGAAAGGCTGACTTCAAGGATATAGGGTGCAGACAAGGAGATTTCAAATGAAGGGGCCAGTGTGAGGCTGCTTGTCTGGAGGTGGTAGCTCCCAGGATGCTTGGGTTAAGTGAACAAAACGCCCTTGAAGACAGTCCCCTCTTGTGTTTTCTGGCACCATCTTCTCAAGCATGACTTTGAAGGGTCAAATGCTGGCTTTCTTGTGTCTACCATGTTTGCCCCCAAATTATCTCTATATCTCCCCACCACCAAGAGAAATGTGATCAACTCATATGTAAAATATAGATAACCGCTTCTTCATTGATTTTGTAAGTCTTAGATTAGCAAAGAAGGTAATGCACTGGAAAAAGATTGCATCTCGACTCTGATACCTGAAGACTTGAGTAGTGTATAAAATCATAGATATGGAAGAGGTGAACTTGGAATCAGCGTTTGTCCAACTTCTATATCTTCAGGGACCTCATGTGACCAACAAAATTGTCTAATTTTCTGCCAGTCAAGTGACACTTTTATTATTTTGAGCTACCCTAGAACTTCGAAAAAGCTGTGACTACTTAATTTGTTACAACAGAAGCTATAATAAAGAGATTCTCAAATTCAGTGGCTTAGAGTACTTAGAAGTTCATTTCTTTCTCATTTGCCAGTCTGGGGCAAGTGGCCAGTATTATTCCATGGAGTTATCTGGAAAAGCAGACAAGCAGGGAGATTCTGTTATCCTCAACAGTGCCTTCCAAGGTTGCTTGGCATTGCCTTTCCAGACAGAGGGGAGGACAGAGTGGAAAGTCATAGCAAGGGA
Organism: Hyaena hyaena; assembly: GCF_003009895.1. Lineage (NCBI taxonomy): Eukaryota > Metazoa > Chordata > Mammalia > Carnivora > Hyaenidae > Hyaena > Hyaena hyaena. The sequence goes on from NW_024081011.1 coordinate 20,269, forward strand.
TTTCCTTTAAAAGCAAGGGACACAGAAGTTGCACCCATCATTTTTGTTCAAGTTCCAGTAGGGAGAACTCAGTGACACCAAGCTGCAATGAGACTGGGACATGCCATCTTTCTCCAAGGATACTTTCTTATCCCCAGGGAAGAAGGGAGGATAAAGTAGGGTGAGGAACAGGTACTAAAAAAAGAGAGGTCTTAAGATATTTCATAAAAGTAGTTATATCTCAGGGCGCCTGGGTGGCTTAGTCGGTTAAGCGTCCGACTTTCGCTTAGGTCATGATCTCGCGGTTCGTGGGTTCGAGCCCCGCATCGGGCTCTGTGCTGACTGCCAGCTCAGAGCCTGGAGCCTATTTCAGAGTCTGTATCTCCCTCTCTTTCTGACCCTCCCCTGCTCACGCTGTCTGTCTCTCTCTCTCTCCTAGAAATAAATAAAAATATTTTTTTTAAAAAGTAGTTATATCTCCATCATTTCCATTACATAGAGACACATATCACATGGCACATAGTTAGCATTACACCACTCTATCATGAGCTCTTTGAGGCAAGGATGGACATAGTGCCCAGCACACAGAAAGTGCCCAAGGAAATGTCTGGGCATGAATGATTAAATGGATTAGTGAATTGATCAAATACCACCTAGATCCCTCCAGCCTTGTTTGGAGGACATATTTCTAACCATCTATGACACTTTTTCCCTTGCAATGCTTCAGTTACCTCTGAATAAATGAGGCCTGGAATCTAATAATCTGGCAATCCCTCAAAGATTCACTCAGTCTGGAGGTTTCTGGACTCTGCTTACTCTCCATTCAACTGGTCCCTGCACCCTGGTGTCACTACAGCCTCACTCTCTTCTCAGCTCTATCAGCACTTGACTTCACCTAGAAAGTCCTGTGATAAGAGAAATCCTGGGAACACTTTAATTATTAGCATCAAAAGAAAATAAATGCAAAACAAAACACAAAAAGACCTGACATCAAACACAAGAGGAAAAAAAGAGAAAGGGACATTTATTGGGTCCCTGTGGCATTGAGTGTGATAAACGTGAAGATAAATCCTGAGAGGCCAGAATATGCACATCATCCTGAGGAGGCAGTTATTATTGTCTCCAACTTGCAGATGAGAAAATGAAGGCTTAGAAAGGCTGATAACTTTCCCATGGTCACCAATTAGTAAGAAACACAGCAGAGTTCAGACCCAGAATTATCCAAATGAACCAGCTTGATTCCCACTGAACACAACCACTCACTGAAAAGCCAGCAAACCCAGAACTCATTTCCCAGCTGAGCTAAGTAACAGTGACTCATCACGTTCTCTTAAGGCTAAAGACACAAAAACTGCCCCTGCAAAAATGGCCCAAGCAGAATATAATAAGAGACCTTTGCTTCAGTCTTGTAGAGGGGATTTTCTTAAAAGGTTGGAGATACCACAAAAACCCTCCTCAAAGTCATCAGAGCCTTTAGACCAGGGGACTTTGGGAACACATCATAGTGCAGAGAATAAACAAGACAAGATGTTCTTTAGTAATCAACCCAAGAGTGACAGGTGGCATCTTCCCAGCTGGAGGGACACCCTTCAGGAAGCAGACAGTCTGATTATTTTAAGAGACAGCCAGCCAGGCTGAGTAACAAATCTTGTTCCTTTCTTACTTAGTTAGGAAACTACTATTTTTTTTTTTTCAAAAATTCCCATGGCACAGGATAGCTGACGAGAATGAGAAGGCACGAAACAAAATAGCATCTCCTTGGGTATTTAGAAATAACTCCTAAATGCCAACATTTGCATATTATCCCCAAGTATAGGTGTCATGACACTGAAAATAAGGAAGAGGGAAACAAGACGTTTCCAGCCGAGTCTACTGGCTACGGGGCTGATGAACCAAGGCCCCGCTCATCTACCAAGGCATCTTCCACCATCTAAGACTGGATTAGGGATGACAAATATCTGACACACATGCGTCACTCCTACACTCTTAGACGTAATTTATGAATCGTAACCAAGCTTTAGAATCAACATATTAATCCCTCAACCACTAACAATCAATCTACATTGACCAAAAATAAACCCCAAAAAACAAAACAAAACAAAAAAAACCCTAATTATCACCTTTGGCCTAAATCACTGCTTTGTAAAGAAGCTCCAATTTAGGGGAGCCAGCAGAGCCCTAGAGAGCAGGGAGCCCTGAGAAAGTGCAAGGGAAGAGAAAAGCTATCCTCCTACAGACTGGTCCACAGTTGCAAAGCATGCTGGGTAATAGTCATAATTCCAAACCTCTAAGCAAAATCCAAAAAGCCAGCCACAAGGTTTCCCCCCAAGATTGTCTAGAAGATAAGTGACATCAAGAGTATGTCCATGGGGCGCCTGGGTGGCTCAGTCAGTTGAGTGTCCGACTTCAGGTCAGGTCATGATCTCCCAGTTCGTGGGTTTGAGCCCCGCATCGGGCTCTGTGCTGACCGCTAGCTCAGAGCCTGGAGCCTGCTTCAGATTCTGTATCTCTCCCTCTCTCTGACCCTCCCCTGCTCACGCTGTCTCTCTCTCTCTCAGAAATAAATAAAACATTAAAAAAAAAAAAAAAGAGTATGTCCTAAAGCACCTGAAACTTTGAGAAACCAGAGAGAATTATCACATTGTTCACATTCTCCTAAAACCATTTCTAACCCACCCAAGACAGACTGATGACAAGCTTAGACTCTTTTTCTTAACTATAGGACTCCCTTGGCCCAGCATTCTTCTCCTACACATGTTAATCCCATTCACAGAGTTCTGATTCCTAAATGGCAGCTGAGTCACATTTTGCTTGGATTCTTCTAATCAATTTATCTGCCAGGAGCCAACACATTTTTAGAGAGTCCATGCGGCAACCGCATATGAAAAAATACTTATTAAAACTTATCATTGATGTCCCTTTAACTTAAGGACCAAATTTGTGCTAATCCCCAACTGTCTAACTCTGTACTTTAAGTGTTATCCTTAAATTAGCATCATTAGCATTACTGAGTGCTTGTTAGAAATGCAGAATCTCAGGTCTCCCAGAAGCCAGCTGAATTAGAATCTGCATTTTACAAGGTCTTCAGGGAGTTCTGATGCACATTAAGTCTGAGAAGCACCCAACTAGCAGAGAGCCCATTTGGTCTCAAATATCTAATTGTTCTGTCTCCAAAGCTTACTGACTCTTGTGCATCACAGTGTGCTAACTGGTTTGTAACCCAGCCACAGAGACTAAATGTGCAAATTTGAAAGAAAAACTGCAGCAGGCAATTAGTAACAAGAGAAAAAGAACAAGACGATAAGAAGAGAAAGTGATGAACACACAAAGAGGCATACACACACACACACACACACACATACACACACAACTTCATTATCAGACAGTACTATCACAGAGCCCCTTACTAGCATCCTGATTTTGGTGAAGTTCCCACACACCATTGTCAAAACAAATATTGATGAGCTCTTGGTGATTAAATCACATTTGCCCATGGTCAGCCTCTTTTTTAAGAAGCTAAGAAAGTTAGTCCCAAATTCATAAAGAATACCGTTAACCATTAGCTAGAATGCAAACCATTTGGAATATGTTAAATGTGTGCTAAATGAATTTTGAGAAACCTAAAGGTGGCTACTTTATTTTGAGGATAACTGGCACCTTACAACACACACACACACCCCAATGAGTAAGCAAAATTTTTATTTTAATGACCTGAAATGTTTTAAATGACCTAAGTAGAAATAAGGAAGAAAACTAAAGGGAAGAAAATAGAATAGATTAAAAACTAAAAAGACTGCAATCAGCTTTTGTTACTACATGCTGATCTAAATTTATGAAAGAATATGATAATCATACTTCTTTTTAAAAAATGCTTATTTATGTATTTTGAGAGAGAGAGAGAGAGAGAGAGAGTACATGCACAGCAGGGGAGGGACAGAGAGAGAGAAAGAGAGAGAGAACTCCTAGCAGGCTCCACGCTGTCAGCATAGAGCCCAGTGCCAGGCTAGACTGCATGAACCATGAGATCATGACCTGAGCCAAAATCAAAAGAGTTGGATGCCTAACCAGCACCCCAATAATCATATTTATTAAATAGCCACAGACTACAGACCCTCATTGGATATTTCTCTGTGTTCTATGGCTTCTCACTTGAGGATTAGGGGCATTTCAATACTCGCAGACACCAGTCATTGTGGATCCATAAGTCTTTTGGGTTTCAAGGCCTCAGTTCTATGTGACTTTGGTGCAAGCTCTGCCCGGGCCAAACTCTCAGAGGTGGGATGCCCACACACATGTGCACATGCACAGTCCTCTACGCAGAAGCACAAGCTTCGCCACATTAATCTCCTTGGACTTCTAGTCACCCTTTGAGAGTGGATCTTTGCCACCAGGGAACTAGCTCTTCTCATTTCTGTGCCGTTCTCTATAGGCACAGAGGCAAAGAAGACATGGTTCTTGCCTTCAAGATCTATGGAGCGCTCATAATAGAGCCACATTTAAGGTAGTCTGAGAACACTGGAGAGGCAAATAATTTATCTGGGGGGTGGGAGAGACATGGGTCTGGGATTATATGACTCTGCCATCCTTTCCAATATTGAATTTAATCGATATACACTATCCTATTAGTTTCAGGTATACATCTTAGTAATTCAATATTTTTATATATTACAAAGTGACCTTCATAAGTCTAGTTACCATTTGTCACCATACAAAGTTATTACAGTGTTACTGATTATGTTCCCTATGCTGTTCATTCCATCCCTATGACTTATTTATTTTTATAACTGAAAGTTTGTACCTTTTAATACCCTTCAACTATCTTTAAATCAAACATTGATAGTACCTTTTACACTCCAGTGTTGAAGAGTAACTCAGTCAATATATGCTCTCAAAAGCTTCTCTTCAAGTAAGTACTTACTCTTCCTTTCTCCTCAAAGAAAACAAAAGCCAAGGTAATGAGAAACAGAAACGTAATTTTCAATTAAGCCAAAAGATACTGTAAGTCCAAACAACAGGATATGAAGATTGAAAGCTGGTGGAGGATAGATCAGCCAGAGTCCCAACAGAACTCAGATATGTCACACAAATAGAGCTACTGAGTTTTTTTAAGGAGTAATTTACAAAAGCGTCTACCGGGTTAAGGGAAGACATCAAATACCAAATCAACTCAAAATGGGTCATAGAGAAAAGCTAAAACTACGGAAGAAAATCTACTAAAGAAAACATAAGGCAAAATCCTTGTGACCTTGAGTTCAGCAAATTTCTTAAATGAGACAAAAGGGACAAGAAATAAAAGAAAAACTGACAAACTGAACTTAATAAAAAAAATTCTTCAAAATGCAGATTTTGTACTCCACTCCCAGAAATTCTGACTTAATAGCTCTATGGTGATGCCCAGAAATCCTTACTTAGCAAGATCTTCAGGTAGTTCTGATGTAGGTGGGCCCCAGAACATGCTTCCTATCCCTAGTGTGGTGTTTCTCAAAGCCAATCTGTCCCCTGGCCCCTGCCGAGAAGCTGGTGATCTCATAGGCACTGCCAGTCGGATGACTTCCAACATCATTTGCTTTACATCTCTGAACCTCGGTTTTCCCATCTTCATAATACAAATAATAAAACCTAACTCAAAGAGTTTGGGAAGTATTAAATAAAATAGAATATGAATATATGAGAGTGCTTTGAATAGTGTCTGACCCACAACAGATGCTCAGAGGATTATTTCCAGTCCATCTTTTTTCCCTAATCAGCAAGGCATACCTTATCCTATACCTTATGCGATTTCATCATTTTTGTAAACCTTATGTGACTATTTTTAATCCACATGTTTATGACCTATGTCCCTGCGTTGCCACCTCCTTCAAGGCACAAATATGGTTTGTGTGTTGCCTCCGTATGAGAGAATGTATAGCATGGTCACTTATCTTAACTCATTGATTATAAAAATGCTAATATAAACTTCCCATCCATCCACCTGCCCCAGGAGCCTGCCTGAAATCCCTCCATCACCAATTAGTTCCTCAAGTTAAGCCAAAGTTGCAAATGAGAAAATACCCATGGGTGGAAAGGGGTGGGTGGTAATTCTCAATCTTCTCTACCTAATGAAGGAGTCTTTCGTCATTTGTGGAGTTCTTCCTTGCAAAGCTAGAGATCCAGATTGGGGAAACCTTGAGGAGGCAGGAGAGAACAAGAGATGAGGTGCATAGATTTAAGAAGGGGAAGAGGTCAAAGCCTAGGACCAGTGAAAGGAAGATTATGTCATAAGGGGGAGTTGGGTACCTGAGAGACAATTTGAGAGTGAGGGTAATGTGGTCCCTGTGATCAGCCCAGGACAGCACAGAGTCCTGAGAAGAGATGGGGATAACTGGTAGCTGGGGGTAGTAGGAAGGGGAGGGGGAGGCTCTAGGAAGCGCGCTATGCTGCAGAGACACACCTCCACCTGCCCGTTCCCCTACCAGCCACTCGGGGGGGTTCTGGCTCCTCCCAGACTCTGAGCAGCAGCTCCATGTGGGTATTCTCACGGTGCCTCCTCCCACTAAGGCAAGAGGGCATCTGCCTAGAAATTTGGAAGCTTCCATCCTAGCACCACATGAGACGAGTCATCTGTCGGGACATCTAGTTCCCTCTGCGGTCAGTGCTCATGTCAGCATGAGCCTTTCTTCATGTTCTCTGAGCTCAGAAACCAGGGTATGGAAAAAACTCAAAGACTGCATTCTATCTGGAGAAAAGTGAATCATGGTATTTTCCAGAAAACTCAGCCAGAACCTTCAGGCCTGTGGGTACCAGCTGGGTCACATAAGTGCCATTCCCCCACCCCACAGCCTCACCATATGCTCACAGCCTCAGTGAAGGATGGCACTGAGCAGAAAGGATGAGGTCTTTGTTCAGGCTTTTGCAGGAGTCAGATTTCTGTGAAGAGGAAGTGCATACCCTTCTACATCTGAAAGTCAACCTCTCTAGAGGCTTCTCCTACTCAATGCCAGCCTGTGAATCCATGACTCTTTTGACCCCTGCCAATGGCTATAACTCTGTCCATATGAAGGCTGAAGGTCAGGGCAGCTCATCACAGAGGAGGTCTGCAGGGCATTGCAGGAGAGTTCGCTGCTGGTCATGCAACATAATCCAATTCTCTATTCTTTATTATATTTGCATGTATAAGATATTTTTGTTTAATATTAATACTCTACGAAGGATACATGCTTGCTGCTAAGGGATACAGAGCTAAATAAGCACAGTCTCTGCTCATATTCCAAGTACTGATTTTTAGGGAGGTTAATAAATAATTTACTGACCAAGTGCTAGACATCTCATTATGTTATAGTTTTAAATCTTTCATACACATAAATATATATACATATGTGGGAATATATGTACTTATATGCTTATTCAAATGGCTTTTTTATATATATGAACATATATATCATTTCTACATATAAACATTTTATACTCACATATATCTTATAAATAACAGATGCATTTATATATGTATCTTCATATGTAAAAGACATGTATTTGTGTTTTGGAAATGACAATGGCATTTTTTCTAATACTAAAAATAATAGAGGAGTAATTAATTTAATGTCAAGCTGCCTTTGACCTTGGGCAAGTTACTTATTTGTTAAAAGAAAGAATCATGCAATTCCCAAAAGGCACAGAGAAGGAAATGAGACTAAACCCATCACCCCAAATTAAAACAGCTAATATTTTGCTAAGTCCAATTCATGAGTATTTTCTATACAATTCACTTCCCTACACACAGTCATGCACTCTGCTTCTACAAAATGACATATTCTACTGACTGTTCATATCTGACTTTTCTCCCCGACATGGAGTAGACATCTTTATAAGTCAGTATACAGAGAACCCTACCATCTTCTTAATGATTTCATAGAGGTTCACAGTCTGTAAATCATGATATTGTCTCTTCTCCTCTATTTCTTTTTCTAATAGAGTTGGCACATCTGGAAAAATCACTACCAAATGACAGTTGTGACAATGACTAACATACCCTACCTCCCCTCGGGTATTTCTGGCCATTTACATCTTTTTCCATCTGAGGGTGAAATATTCACGAAGCCCTGACTTTAACAGGAGTTTTACCATTGCGCTGTGGCTACCCATGGGTTATAAATACATATTTAACGCTATAAGCTTTTCCATATTTTGATATTTTATTGAGAATTTTTGTATCAGGAACGGATATTAATTTTTATCAAATGTTTGTTCAGCATCTATCAAGATGATCAGTTTTTGCTGCTAATAACTCGAATTATATTGATTTCCTAATATTAAATAATTAATGCAGTCCTAAAATGAAGCTTACTTACCTTGTCATGGTGATTTTTCTTTTAACATACTGCTGGATTCTATTTGCTATAATGATTACAGATGCCCAAATCCCGAAATAGATAGCAAATATATATATATAGTCAATATATGTAGTATATAACTATTATATACAATATTATAGCTATTATATAATATATATATAATACAAGCACAAGGAATACACAAAAGGATTATATAATATAAATATGTTTTCTATTTTTTGTGTCTTTTTTGTACTTAATTGGAGTTAATGTTGTTTTTTATAATAATAACTAGAAATATTTTTGTTCAATCTTTATACTTACAAGACTAGGTAGGTCTGTCCCCTGAAGGTTGAAAGTAATCTCAAGGAAAATAACCCTTTGACAAATGTCTCTAGATACTAATGTACTTTAATTTTCTACCTCCCTTAGTGTATTTCTGGTCATTTACATCTTTTCCCATTTGAGGGTGAAATACTCACAAAGCCCTGAGGCTTTTCAGCTGTTTGGTGGAGTCCGAGCATTTTCCTCCACCAGCCATCTTTGTCTAGTGGTGTTTCTAGTTCCCCACTCTCCCATTATTTGTTGAACCCTCTGGGTTGGAGAATCATCCCCTGTACGACATCAAACTAAAATCAGGTGGTGGCTGATGAGAAGCTGAATCAAACAACAAAACTAAGCGTGTGATGAGGTGTGACCTTGAGCTATGATCTCTGTCCCCAGTCATAGTAGCATTGCTTGCCTCTCCTGCCTTTCCAGTCCTTCGGTCCATCGATCCTTGAATTCTAGCAATCTATTGTGTCTTACTGAATGCCCACCTTAGGAGGACATTATGTCCTCCATTAGGCAGAGTGACATGAACGTGGGAAATTTCACAGCCACGCTGAGCTCACACTTGTAGTCAGGAGTGCAGATCCAGGACTTGAACCCAGGGCTGTCAGCCTATCATCCACAGCCCTCCCACCACTCTCACCAGCATATTCAGGGTCTGGGCTCCAGTGACTCTTGAAGCCTTACTATACTCTGTGCTTCCTACAGAGTTGGGGACATATGCCTCTCAGAGACAATTAAGTTTCCATCCCTTAGAGCCAAAACAAGCCCAATTAATGAAGCTGCTAATGTGTATGCCCATCCCGACTCAATTATAAATTCCTTTAATGGTGCACTGTGCTTTCTCTGTAGAGCTTGCCTATCACAAGGAGTCCTGTAAAAACGCAGCCAAAATAATCAAGTTCCAGTAAGTCTACCATCATTAGACTGATTCTGAGTTCTCACTATAAATCATAGGAAAACAAATGTAAAATGTATAACATAACTAAATATTAATAAATATGATATGTAAATGGAGACAGAGAGCAAGCTAGAGGGGCCGAATCTTAGCAATCTACCCACGTGCTACATGGTCAGGTCTGGCTAGTTTGGTTATCTCTTTGAGCTTTAATTTCCACAGCTATAACATAAATCACTGGGCTCATGTGGCATCAAATATATGTGAATCCTTGAAGATTAAAAGGTGCTGGATGTGAGGGGTTCTGATTCAAGACGATGAAGACTATGAATTCACCTCCTGCATGGAGCACAGCAAACTATACCTATTGATAGCATAGTTCCTCCTGAAGGAGCACTGAGGGCTGACTGAAAATCTACTGATTAGCTGAAGAGAGAGAGAACCGCAGAACTCTCTATCTCTGAAGATAGAGAGAACGGAAGTTGGAGACACGGTAACAAAGGGAACCCCCACCCCCGATGTTGTGAATGGCCCTGGGGAGGGATAATACTGAGGAACTAAAACAGATCCCTCTGTCCTTGGGCACAGAAAAAAAAGAGCCACAGTTTAAAAGAACAGCTAGCACATGAAAGAGACAAAATTTGAAGTCTGCCAAGGGATGGAGGAGCTGAGAGAAAGCTCTCCAGGTGAATTTTCACATCATAAGTGTTCCCAGAAGAAGAAGAGAGAGAAAGGTAGAAAATGTATTTGAAGAAATAATAATTGAAAAGTTCCTTAACCTAAGGAAGGAAATAGACATCCAAGTCCAATAAGCACAGAAAGTTCAAACAAGATAAACCCAAGGAGGTCCAACCACAACACACAAATTTTTAAATGTCAAAGATGAAAGATAAAGAGAAAATCCTAAAAGCAGCAAGAGAGAAACAAAAAGTTACCCAGAAGGGATTTTTCTGCTGATTTTCCAGCAGAATTTTGCAAGCCAGAAGAGAGTGGCATGATATAATCAAAGTGCTAAAAAAAAAAAACAAAAAACAAAAAAAAACAAAAAAAAAACCTACATCCCAGAATACTTTACCTGGCAAGATTATCATTCAGATCTGCAGGATATGGAGTTTTCCTGAAAAAGAAATGATAAAGGAGTTCATCACCACTAAACCAGGCTTATGAGAAATCTTAAAGGGAGTACTTCAAGTGAAAAAGGAATGGCCATAATTAGACATAAGAAAGATATGAATAAAAACATGTAAAATACAACAACATATACATAAAATGTGGAGAAGGGAGTAAAAAGTTAAAAGAAGGCAAAAAAGAAAAAAATAGTTTTTAAAGAATGTATCTTACTTAAATGACCATCAAATTAATAAGGACTGTTATTTACTTAGAATGTTAATATATGGACCTCACTGTAACCACAAACCCCAAATCTATGGTAGATACACAAAAAATAAATAGAAAGAAAACAAGAGAAGAAGAAAGAAGAAAAGAACTACAAAACCAAATAGAAAACAAAAAAATTTAAATGGTAGTAAGTACATATCTATCAATAATTACTTTCAAAGTAAATGGCCTAAATGCTCAATAAAAAGACATAGAGTGGTGATGGATTTAAAAAATTAAACCCATCTATACATTGCCTGAAAGAGACTCACCTCAGACTTAAAAACTCATACAGACAGAAAGTGAAGGGATGAAAAAACTTTCACCACGCAAATGGAAAGAAACAAACAAAAAAGCCAGGGTAGGGACATCTGAGTTGCTCAGTTGGTTAAGTGTCTGACTTCAGCTCAGGTCATGACCTCATGATTCGTGGGTTCAAGCCCTGTGTCGGGCTCTATGCTGACAGCTCAGAGCCTGGAGCCTGCTTTGGATTTTGTGTCTCCCCCTTTCTCTCTGCCCCTCCCCCACTCATTCATTTTCTCTCTCTCTCTCTCTCTCTCTCTCTCTCAAGAATAAATAAACATAAACAGAAAAAGCCAGGGTCATAATACTTATATCAAACAAAATAGACTTTAAAGCACAGACTGTTAACAAGAGATAAAGACAGGCATTACATAATGATAAAGGGACCAATCCAACAAGAGTCTATAACAATTATAAATATCCATGCACCCAACACTGGAGCACCTAAATATATAAAGCAAATATCAACAGACATAAGGAGAGAAATTGACGATAATACAATAATAGTAGGGGACTTTAACACTCCACTTACATCAATGGATAGATCATCCAGACAGAAAATCCATAAGAAAGCAATGTCTTTGAATGACACATTAGACCAGATGAACATAACAGATATACAAAGAACGTTCCACCCAAAGACAACAGAATACACTTTCTTTTCAAGTGCACATGAAACATTCTCCAGAATAGATCACATACTAGGCCATAAAACAAGCCTTAAGATTGAAATCCTACCATGCATCTTTTCCAACTACAACAGTATGAAACGAGAAATAAATCACAAGGAAAAAACACTGGAAAAAACAAACACGTGGAGACTAAACAACGTGATACCAAACAATCAATAGGTCAACAAAGAAATCAAAGAAGAAATTTTTAAAAATACATGGAGACAAATGAAAATGAAAACGTAAAGTTCCAAAACCTTTGGAATCTAGCCAAAGCAGTTCTAAGAGGGAAGTATAAAACAACACAGGCCTACCTCAAGAAATAAAGAAAAGCTCAAACAACCTAGCCTCATACCTACAGGAACTAGAAGAAGAAGAACAAACCCCAAGGTGAGCAGAAGAAAAAGTAAAGATCAGAGCAGAAATAAATAACGTAGAGGCTAAAAAATGATAGGAAAAAGTCAATGAAGCCAAAAGCTGATTCTTTGAAAAGGTAAACAAAATTGGCAAACCCTTAGCCAGACTTATCAAGAAAAACAAAGAGAAAAAACCCAAAAGATAAAATCAGAAATGAGAGAGGAGAAATTTGTGATACCACAGAAATACAAAGAATTATAGAATACTATGAAAAATTATATGCCAACAAACTAGACAACCTAAAAGAAGTGATTAAATTCCTAGATACATGTGATCTTCCAAAACTGAACCAGGAAGAAATAGAAAATCTGAATAGACTGATTATAAGTAGCAAAACTAAATCAGTCATTTAAAAATAACCCAAAAATAAAAGTCCAGGACCAGATGGATTTATAAGTGAATTCTACCAGGCACTTAAATAAGAGTTAATACCTATTCTCAAACCATTCTAAAAAAATGAAGAGAAAGGAGAGCTTCCAAATACATTCTATGAAGTCAGCATCACCATGATACCAAAAGCAAAGATATCCCAAAAAAGAAAGCTACAAGCCAATATTCCTGATAAATATTGATGCAAAATCTTCAACAAAATATTAGCAAACTGCATACAACAATACATTAAAAAGATCATTTGTCACAATCAGATGGGATTTATTACTAGGGATGCAAAGATGGTTCAATATTTGCAAATCCATCAACATCATAAACCACATCAACGAAACAAAGGATAAAATCATATAATCATCTCAATAGATACAGAGAAAGCATTTGACAAGATTCAACATCCATGGAATCTTGTCAATGGATGGAGAGTTTTTATCCATTTATCCATGATAAAAACTCTCAACAAAATGGGATTAGTGGTAACAAACCTCAACATAATAATATGCTATATATGAAAAACCCACAGCTAACCTTATCCTTAATGGTGATAAACTGAGTGAAACACAGAACTTTCCCCTCTAAGGTCAGGAACAAGAAAAGGATGTCCACTCTCACCACTTTTATTCAACATAGGCCAGAAGTCCTAGCCACAGCAATCATAAAAATCAAAATAAGAGTTAATTCATATTGGTAAAGAAGAAGTTAAATTGTCACTATTCACAGACAATATGATACTATACATAGAAAATTCTATAGATTCCAACCCCATCTAAAAACAAAAACCTACTAGAAATAACAAATGAATTCAGTAAAGTGACAGGATATAAGATGAATACCCAGAAATTGGTAGCATTCCTATACACTAACAACAAAGTTGCAGAAAGAGAAATCTTAAAAACACCATTTATAATTGCACTAAAAAGAATAAAATACCTAGGACTAAATTTAACCAAAGAGGTGAAAGACCTGTACTCTGAAAACTATAAAATACTGATGAATGAAATAGAAGATGACACAAACAAATGGAAAGATATTCCATGCTCATGGATTGGAAGAATCAATATCATCAAAATGTCCATATTACCTAAAGCAAGTCACAGATTCAGTGAAATCTCTATCAAAATACCAACAACATTTTTTTTTTTGCAAAACTAGAATAAATAAAACTACAATTTGTATGGGACCACAGAAGACCCTGAGCGTCCACTTGAAAAAGAACAAAGCTGGAGGTTATCACAATTCTGGATTTCAAAATACACAACAAAGCTATAGTAATCAAAACAGTATGGTACTGGCACAAAAATAGACACATAGATCACTGGAACAGGGTGGAGGCCTCGGAAATAAACCCAATTAATGTATGACAAAGGAGGCAAGAATATTCAATGTTGAAAAAACAGTCTACTCAACAAATGATACTGGGAAAACTGAGTAGCTACATGCAGAAGGGTGAAATTGGACCACTTTCTTACAGCATACACAAAAACAAACTCATAATGGATTAAAAACCTAAATGTGAGACCTGACTGTAAAGATCCTAAAAGAGAACACAGGTGGTGATTTCTCTGATATCGGCTATAGCAACATTTTTCTAGATACATCTCCTAAGCAAACGAAACAAAAGCAAAATAAACTATTGGGACTATATCAAAATACAAAGTGTTTGCACAGCAAAGGAACTTATCAACAAAACAAAAAGGCAACCTAGTAAATGAAAGAAGATACTGCAAATGATATATCCAATAAGGGGTCAATGTCCAAAATATATAAAGAATTCCTACAACTCAACACCAAAAAACAAAACAAAAGAAAACAAAAAAACAACCAAACATTCCAATTTAAAAATGGGCAGAGGACCTGAGTAGACATTTTTCCAAAGAAGATATCCAGATGGCCAACACACACATGAAAAGATGTTCAACATCACTAATTATCAGGAAATTCAAATCAAAACCACAGTAAGGTATCACCTCCCACCTGTTAGAATGGCTAACATCAAGAAACAACAAGTGTTGGCACGGATGTGGGAAAAAAGGAACCCTTGTGCACTACTGTGGGAATATAAATTGGTACAGCCACTGTGGAAAACACTAGGGAGTTTCTTCAAAAAATTAAAAATAGAAATAGCATATGATTCAACAATTCCACTATTGGGTATTTACCTAGGGTAAACAAAAACACTATGCACCCCTATGTTTATTGCAGAAATATTTGCAATAGCCAAGATATGGAAGCAACCTAAGTGTCCATCAATAGACAAATGGATGAGGAAAACTGGGACATGTACACAATGGTAATTACACAACCATAAAAAAAAGATGATATTGTGCCATTTGAGACAACGTGGATGGACCTAGAGGGAATTATGCTAAGTGAAATGAGTCAGACTGAGAAAGACAAATACTATATGATTCCACTCACAAATGGAATCTAAAAGAAAATGAATAAACAAAAAAGCAGAATCAGAACTATAAATACAGAGAACTGATGATTGCCAGAGGGGAGGTAGGGAGAGGGCTGGGCAAAATGGGTGAAGAGGAGAGGGAGATAGAGGCCTCCAGATATGGAAGGAGTTTAGTCATGGAAATAAAAAGGAGGCATAAAGAACCGAGTAGATGATATTGTAATGGTGATGTAATAGAGAGATGGTAGTTATACTTGTAGTGAACATAGCGTAATACATAAACTTGTCAAATCGCTAAGTTGTGCACCTAAAACCAGTGTAACATCATGTGTCAACTATACTCCAATAAGACAAAACAAGTGCTAGTTGTAACCAAAAATAACAAAAGAAAAATTTTCCACAAACAGCCCCTAAATCTCAGGTTCCCTTGAAGCCAGCAACAACATGATTAAGAAACCTATTATCACCATTTATTGGATGAGGAATCTGAGGTTGGGCAAATTTCCTTGGTAAGTTGGTCTATCTGAAAGAACACAAGTCGTATCTTAAACAATTCCTGACTTCCTCAGTGTAACAGAACCTAAAACCTCCAGAAAATTCCATCTCCCTTTCTCCTTTTTTTACTCATCTGGATTGGTCTAGATACCTTACGCGTGTGCAAAATCAATGCTCAGGGAACGCTGACATTTTCCCAGGGTTTTCTCTTCTACTGTGCAGGTATTTTCATGTTCAGAGTTCTCTGTCTTTTCTTCTTAGAAAGAAGAATTTGTCATTCAGAGGCACGCTGCAGTGTTTCGTGGTTCTCATTTTGCTGACCTTGCTAAGCACTGTCATTTCCTTTAATAATATTATTCATAAGAACAGCAATTGCCTCTAAAATGGCAAAATGCCCTATTTTCCCTGACAGAGTAACAGTGCTCTAATGAAATGTGCCCACCTCCAAACAATGAAAGGAGACCCTTCCCCACCTCCCAGAGAATCACTTGGAGGATATTTAATACCACTGGCTCACTGTTAACTACAAATGTCCGAAAGAATCATAAAACAGTGCTGGTTATTGGATTTACTCATTAAAACCGTGTAAGATCTGCTTGAAAATTGAACAGCTGTTTCTATTTCTTATCTTCAGGTTTGAAAAAAAAATTTCCTTGCAACTATTCCCGAGCTTCACTCATCACCTGATGTGCTGGAAATTAATTATGCACCAAAGGTTTCTGCTGCATCAGGGCTTTCTCCAATTCTAAGACATAAATGTTGTCTATAACTATATAAAAGGAAAAGATTATAGGATGAGCTCAGCTTTCTTTCACCAATATCTGCAATGGAAAGAAAATAAAAAGCCCCTTTTTCTTGAAAAACAGTTCATCTCCAGGGGCTAACACCATATTCTCTATGCCTGGAATAATAAAGGGGATGTTGCTGGGGAAATCAGGAGGATGTCCTTGCCTTTTTCTGGGAAACAAAACAAAACCACTATTGAACAGAGCTCCTAAGCTGCATTCTGAAGTCAAAATGTGAGTCTAGCCATTTTGGTGGGAACTTCAAGGGGAAACAAGATTTTCTCCATATTCCTCCCCCACCCCTGCCATTCCCCAACTCAATGCCCATCTTCTGAGTGATAGGAAATCCAATCCACCCTGTCACCATCTATGATCTTCCTCCTACAGAAATAACCTGGTGATGGAGAGCCTTCTGTGGGCTACGTGCCAGGTCGTTTGTCTGTGTGACACTGAATGTACTGCACAGGGGAAGAAAGTGCAGTTAACTCTCTCAGCCCCTGACCCAAACTACTCAAGGGTTAGAAAGAAAGAAGGCAGCCCCTGACATCCGGTAACTAACAGCTGAGCCCTAATGATATTACAAACAGATCTGATGCTTATGGCCAAGTCATATCAATCTCCTGTTGGTTATAATCTCACAGAATGTCTACTCAGCTCACTGCATACACCAAACACCAAATGTCCCTCCTCTCCTTGGCTAAATGAGTTACTGCTGCTTCTGTACCAATTACAACTTTATGCTCTCTAGTCTGCCCTCCTTATAGATGAGATATATTAATCAATTATAGAATAATTCCATCAAGAGAGAAACTCTACTTCCTTAGACACTTTCCAAATGTAAACCCTCTAAACCCAAAATCGTAGAATAGCTCTTTCCAACACGCTCTTATTAAGAAACCCCACAATTCCCCAAGGTGTGTTTTCCTCCACTCTCACAATGAGGAATAGACTCTAATTTCTCACCCCAGGTATGTGTCTGCGGTCTAAAGCTCTGGTTTCTAGTCACTCTGCCATGTCTTCACTTGTTCTCTGAACTGGCCTAAGCCTCTATTTTTCTCATGTCTAAAATGGGAATGATCAAAATATCTCATTCCTGGCATGGCTGTAAAGATTAAATGAAATGATAAGCTTCATGAATGTGAGCTCTGCTTACTACCATTTCCACCACAATCATAATTACTGTTGTACTTATGTACAATAGTATATGTACAATGTATAATTGTACTTATGTACAATGTACATTTCATTACATGACCCCTTACTGCCTCGTGGAGACCTTTACCAAGAGCCCAGTTTCAAAGGAGTCTCAGTTTTTAAACTTTACCCATGTATTAAGCTCCTACTACATGCAAAACACTTTTCTCTACCTCTTGGAATTCCTTTTTGCTGAAAACTTAAAACTATCAAGAAGTAGAAAGTCTTTGCTCACCATTAAAAATGCGTTACATGTTGCCTTGTATATTATTTCTATTTTTATCCTCTTTGTCTCAAACAAGATGGCTTCCGCTTTTAAGGAGCTTACCATATCCTGGAGTTATAACCTCCATAGCTCCTGGCACATAGTAAATGGTCAATAAAACAGGTGTTGATTGAAACAAAAGGCAAGTATGGACAGAAATGTACCACTGAAAGTGTAAAGGAGCTAGATTTTTTAAGCAAATTCTACCCCCAATGTGGGGCTCAAACTGATGACCCCGAGATCAAGAGTGGCATGCACTACCAATGAGCCAGCCTGGCACCCCTAAAGGGGCTGACTTTTTAAAACTGTAGGCTCTGAGGCCTGGGGACAGGTAGGAATAGGAAATTCAGGTGCCCTTTGGCTTAAGTCCAGCTCCTTACTGTTTCCCTCTTGCTTGAGGGGGGTGGGGGAGTCCTGGTTTTTGCATCCTTCAGGCTAACAAGATCACACTGCTCTAAGGGTTTTTCTCATCTAGTTAGGAAAGAGTCTTACAAAAAGAGTAAATTCCACAGTGTTCCCTTTCAGGATTTTTTAAATACTCCTTTTCTTTCCCACTCTACCACCAAACATATTTTTCTCAGCTCCGGTTAGCATAAATTTCTATTAGTAATGAGGAAGTTTCTTTCTGATCACTCATTTTTAGGACAGGGTCATTGTTATTATTTTTTTAATGATGGGGTGGAGTTGGTGGGGGCAGCTTTCAGTAGAATATGAGTGTTTAATTTGCTTTATGTGGCAAGCATTCTTTTGATATCCTAAGACTACCGTGTTAGATTTTTAGTTATTTCTTAGAAGGTGGGGGTAGGGAGACCCCTTTCCCACTAGTAAATATATCATTTTCTTTGAAAATTAATTAGCTCTACTACTAGGGTAACAATATTTTTTTAAGTTTATTTATTTATTTTGAGAGAGAGAGAGCCCAGGCATGTGCAGGAGCATGAGCGGGGAAGGAGCAGAAGGAGAGAGAGAGAGAGAGAGAGAGAGCGAGCGAGCGAGAGAGAGAGAGAGAGAGAGAAGCCCAAGCAGCATCTGCACTGTCAGCACAGAGCGCAATTAGGAGCTCGATCTCACCAACCATGAGATCACGACCTGAGTCAAAATCAAGAGTCAAGGGTTGGAGGCTTACTCGACTGAGCCACCCAGGTGCTCAATAATATTTTCTTTAAAACTGAAGAGCAATGCTCCCACCTCAAACCCTGAGCAATGGTGAAATACCATCCCAAGTACATCCTGGCTGGGCGAAGATGCACCACCACTGTTGACCCAATTCCAGTGACAAAGCCTGTACTCCTTTCCCACTCCCCACAATACCTACTGCAAGAAGGATACCCTCTCTCCTAATCCCCCACTGTTTGCATTTCTTCCTCACTCCGTTCCAAGTAGCAGAAGCTTGGAGGATGGTATCCCCATCACGGCATGTCCTGCGGCTACCTGTGTGAATGCATTCCATCAGTATCTGTGCGTCTGAGATGGCCTCGGTATATTATTTATGTGAGATAAGCAAGATGCAATTATATGCACAGTGTGTTTCCACTTATGTAAACTCTGACAACCCAGATTCCTACATATGTGTATGATTCAATATTCATGTATGATTGTTGAACATGAGGAAAGTATAGCTAGGTATATAATAAACCATATTGGTTAGCCCTGGGGCAAAGGACATGGCAGACCAGGGGGAATAAGACAGAAATACTTTTACTTATATATTTTTTAATTTTTTTTTCACTTTTTGGAATAAAGAATATGATTTTTTTAATAACACGTGAAAAAATGCAAAAGCTCAAAAATATCTTGTAGTCCTTTCTGACCGTTGAAGTTGTCCCTGCTGTACTCAAAAACTCCTTCTGGCAAGAGTAAGAAATAGAAATCTCCGAAGGCCACAGCCTGATGAAGAAAAGGGCCCTGGGCTTGAATTAAGAACATCTGGGTATAAGGAGATTTGAAGTAAGCAAAATAGATTACTGGGTGACTCCAAAGGAAAATTATGCATTGTTTTGCTCATACCCCTCAGGGTTATCTGATTTTCATTGCCTTTGAGCAACTTTACAACTCTTTAAGTTGTCGATAATTGTGAACAATGCAAAAGAATTTTTTCAATAGGCAAGCAATTGTGGTTTTTTCTGCCAGAGGAAGAGAGTCTCATTCCGGCCTCCACATTTTCCTGCAGTCAGCATCTGTTCTTTGGATTTTTATTTGAACTCCTTATAAAATCTTACCAGTTGCCTCATTAGTGATGATTTAAATGAAATGCTTATTTTATATTTGAATGAGAATTATCATCATTTTACTTTTTTTTTTCAATTAGTCCTTAATATGGGATTGAATTCCATGGTGGCTGGGGTCAGTGGCCAGCTCCTTCATTACTCTGTCCCCACCCATCCATCTCACTGCCCTTCTGTCTGTTTCATTCTGTTTCTCTATTGCTCATATTTCTCTGTCCACATGGGATCAGAAGGCAACATTTGTCATGAGGCTTACATCTGTCTCTGGTGGTGGAATCTGAGGAAATCTGTAGCCTTTTTTCTCTTATCTGCATTGCTCGAATCTCTTATTATTGATATCTGTCATTTTTATAAATCAATATAGCATATGCAAGCAAAATCTGACACTTGTCCAAATTTGTTCAGTGCTTTCTCTCTCTCTCTCTCTCTCTCTCTTAATTCTTTATATCTTTGATCTTCAAAGAACAAGAACAGTGAGAAATCTGGCATATTAGTAGTGGCCAGTGAACTTTATCAAAGGGGATATTAAAAGATGGGCAGAGCTCACAGAGTCCCTGTGTACCTTAGAAACTGGCACATCCATTCTATAAGAGCAGTTACCAAAGGCATTTGAGGGAAATACACCACTCTGAAAAGTATGTGCAGCACACCCAATTTGCCAATGACATTGTAAGAGGTTTAGCAGCACCCTGATCCTCCCCTACATGCCAGTAGCACTCTCCCCTCTTCTTTTTCCCATTTGTGATAAGCCAATGTCCGCTGGAGAGCAAAATTGTTCCTAGTTGAGGAACCACTGGTCTAGTGCATTTGAGCCTGTGTTCTAACCAAGCACTGTGCTAAATTCTAGAAGTAGAATGTAATCACCAGGGTGTTCTACATTTGTGGATCCTGATCACCATTTAGCTGCAGAAAGTAAGTAGGACTTGTCTTTCCATAGGACTCTTTTTGAAGAATAATATCCTGCTGCAATTCCAAGTGGAGACACAGACTCTATGATGCTGTCTGGAACACAATGCCAATGCTACAAGAAAAAAATCCCTTCTGACATCATTATGAACATTCCATAATTCAGCACTAGATCATGCGTGACTTTCTGACACCAAACCAGATGAAAATAGTACACGAAAATAAAACTACAGACCCATATCTCTCATAAACATGGATGCAAAAATCCTTACTGAAATCTAAGCAATTTGAATCTGGCAATATAGGAATAGAATAATATATCATGACCAAGTGAAATTTTTCTCATAAGTCCAACCTTGATTTAACATTCAAAAATCAATTGATAGAATTCAATGTATTAACAAATTAAAAATTAAGGGCACCTGGGTGTCTCAGTCAGTCAAGCATCTGACTCAGTTTTGGCTCACGTCATGATCTTATGGATCATGAGTTCAAGTCTTCTGCCAGGCTCCGCTCTGGGGATTTTCTTTCTATCTATCTATCTATCATCTATCTATCTGTCTATCTATCTATCTATCTATCTATCTATCTATCTGCCCCACTCCCACTCACTCTCTCTCTCTCAAAATAAACAAACATTTTTTAAAATTAAAATAATAATTTACATATTTTTCTTTCCACATAGCTGTGGGAGAAAATTCTGCAAAACTTCTGCCACCAGGTAATAGGATCTATCTTCCTCTAGTTTCCAAAATTATGTTTCTCACTTTGTTCCAAGTACTTGGCCTTCTCAATGTCTACTACTATGTAATATTTCCTCTAAATGTCCCAGATGACTAGGACATTTTCTATTTTGTTCTTTGGAAGCCTTCCAACACCTCCCTGATTCCAAAGCTGCTCCCACATTTTAGGTATTCCTTATGGCAGACACCACTTCCAAGTATCAAAATGCATATTAGTTTTTTATTGTATGTAAAAAATGTCCACAAACATAGCAGCTTAAAATAGTATTAAAATACTCTTTTAATACTTCTGAGTTATTTAGGTCAGAAGCCCAAGTAGGCTCAACTTGGTTCTCTGATGAGGGCTTCCCAAGACCAAAATTAAGGCCAAGTTGGGCTTTTCTCTGGAAATCTTGTGGAAGAATCTGCTTCCAAGTTCCTTTAGATTGAGGGAAATCTTTGTGTTTGTAGGACTGAGGTGCCTGATTCCTTGCTGGTTGTCAGTCAGAGGTCACCCTAAGTTTCCTAAGGCCACCTGCGAGTTTCTTCTCATGTGGCCTCCCCCATCTTCAAGCAAGCAAAGGCAGGTGGAGACCTTCTCATGTTTTAAATTTTTTTTTTAATTTTTTTAAATGTTTTATTTATTTCTAGGAGAGAGAGAGAGACAGCGTGAGCAAGGGAGGGTCAGAGAGTGAGGGAGTCACAGACTGAAACAGGTTCCAGGCTCTGAGCTGGCAGTCAGCACAGAGCCTGACGCGGGGCTCGAACCCACGAACCGCGAGATCATGATCTAAGCGAAAGTCGGACGCTTAACCAAGTAAGCCACCCAGGCGCCCCGACCTTCTCATGTTTTAAATCTCTGATTTATTCTCTCTGCTTTTAAAGGGTCATGTGATTAATTTAGGTTAAGCTGAATGGTCTCCCTTTTGCTGTATAACATATATAACCATTGGAATAACATCTCAATATTTGCAGGTTCCATACACACTCAAAGAGGGGAGCATTATAAGGATTAGCTCCACTAGACACTATTGTTATAATTCTACCCCCCAACAAGATTTTGGAGGTGATGGAAATAGTCATTATCGTGACATTAGAGGTGGTTTCACAGCTGGAAACAATGAGCAGACTCACTGAATTATACACTTCAAACGGACGCACTTTATTGTGGGTAAACTATACCTCAGTTAAAGTTTCTTACCTCACACCTTATTGAAGGATGAATATGTAAAACATTCCCCCAAATGGTAGAAGCAAGATAAGGCATACTCTATTGCCCTGTGCATCCAGGATTGTACTAGAAATCTTAGCTAGTACAATAAAGGGAAAATAATGACATAAAAGGTACAAGGATTAGAATGAAAGAAGCACAAATATCATTTTGTGCAAATGACATGATTATGTAAAAATCCCCACAGAATCTACAAATGTGTCATTGGAATAAATAAGTAAATTTAGCAATGCTTCATGATTAAGGACAATATACTAAAATCAGCTGTGTTGGTATACACGAACAAGAAATATTTGGGAAATGAAATCTTTTTAAAAAAATGCGATCTACTGTAGCATTTAAAAATACCAAATATCTAAGAATAAAGAAATGTTATGTATAGCTCTAAAATGAAAGCAGCAAAATATTACCAAAAAATTAAAGTCCTAAATAAAAAGAGAAAAATCCTGTTGTTATGAATTGCAGGAATCAATATTATTGAGGTGTTAATTCTTCCCAAATACAATTCGCATCAAAATCTCCAAGTTTTTTTTTTTTGTGGAAATTGAGAAGCTTATTATAAAATGCATATAAAAATGCATAAATCAATAACCTAAACAAAGTTTGAAGAAGAAGAAATTTGGGTACTTACACTATCTAATTGTAAGACTTCTTAAAAATGCTATTCTATTAATGTGTTACTATCACATGGATATATGGGCCAATGGAATAGAATAGAGAATCCAGAAACAGACCAAACACATCTAATCACTTGATTTACAATAAAGACATAATTGCAATTTAATGGGGGTAATGCTTGGTCTTTTATACTGAATGGTTAGTGCTTGAACAATTAGATATCCATATGGGAAAAAAATTTTAATCTTATCCCTATTTATGCCATATGTAAATCTCAATACAAGAATAGTCCTAAAGGGAAAAGCAAGATGGATAGAACTTCTAGAAAGACATAGGAGAAATCCATATCCCCTTAGAGTAGGCAAAGATTTCTGAAACAATAAGACAAAACTGGACTTCAACAAATTAAAACCTTTATTTAACAAAAGTAATCCTCAAGAGAAGTAAAAGCAAACCTTAGACTGGAAGAAGATATTCTCAATACATGTACCTGACAATCTAATAAGAAGAAGGGGCACGTGGATGGCTCAATTGGTTAAACATCCAACTTTGGCTCAGGTCGTGATCTAATGGTTTATGGGTTCAAGCCCTGCCTCAGGCTCTGTGCTGACAGCTTGAAGCCTGAAGCCTCCTTCAGATTCTGTGTCTCCTTCTGTCTCTGCTACTTCCTTGCTCATGCTCTGTCTGTCTCTTTCAAAAATAAACAAACATTAAAAACTTTTTAAAGAGAGAGAGAGAAAAAGATAAGCAACCCACATAAAACAGGCATAAGTCTTGAAGAGACAGTTCACAAAGGAGATACACCCAAATAACCATGAGATGGTGGAGATGGTGCTCAACATCAAGGAAAGATTTAAACTACAATGAGCCTGCCGATATATACCCCACCGAATGATTCAAATTAAAAAAGACTGAAATACCAAGCGTTAGGAGAATATGGAATCAGAACTCTCTCCTACACTGCTGCCGGAAATTGGCACTACCACTCTGGAAAACTGGCGCTATTACCAAAGTTTGACATAGGATTACTGTATGATCTAGCTTCTAGGCATTTACCTAAGAGAAAACGTATGTCTAACAGAACACGTGCGCAAAAATGTTTATAGCAGCTACATCCACAATAGCCCAAAACAGGAAACAATCCAAGTATCTGTCAAGAGATGAATAAACTGTAGTCTACCTATGCGATGGAATAACTCAACAACAACAACAACAACAACAAAAAACAAAAACAAAAAACTGATAGGTGCAACCACGAGGATGAAGCTCCCAATAATATGATGAACCAAAGAATCCAGCCATAAATGGGTCCAAACTCCAGCCACACAGTGTAGGATTGCATTTCATGTAGCTTCAGCACAGGCAAAATACATCAACAGTTATGGCGTCAGATTTAGTGCAGTGCTTCTTAGTCATTTTTTTCCTTCATTCCCCTCACCAGCAAGGATTCTTTTTAGACTTTTTCTCCCTAAAACACCTCCCCCATTAAATGTTAGCATCACAAGTATGTTGTATATTAGCTTATCTACTGTGGCCCTTTGGTGGAACACAAACCATTATAATAGCCGAGGGCTTTTTGCCTCCTCCTCCCAAGAACCAATTCTCATCCTCTTGGTTGGTCTCACCTCATTGAGGACACGTGGATTAGCAGTCCCTCTGGGAAGCTTTTATTTGGGAAGGAGAATGAGAGAACCACCTGGCGTGCTTGAAATAGTCTATGTTTTGATCTGGGTAGTAGTAACACAAATGCATACGTATTTTCAAATATGCAGTTCAGACATATTGAGTTGACCTCTTAAGATTAGCTTACTCTATTATATTTATGTTATACTTAAATGAAAAAGTAAAATAATAATAATGGTAACAAAGAAAAAGAATCAGGATTTAATTTCTTTTTACCATCTCTCAAGTGTGCTTTCTCTGTTCCATTTTCAGACAGCTCCCCCATCATGATGGCAGGGTGGAGCTGTGAGGACACAAATCCTAGAAATATTAGCAGCCAATCCAACAGGAAACATCCCTTCTTTCATACTTAAGTCAGAGTTTCTGCACTGATTCTCATTGGTGTACATTGGGTCATATGCCCTTTTCCTAAACCATTAAGCTTGATCCAGAATGGGAATGAGAAGCTGATTGGCCAGGCCTGAGCCAAATGATCATTTGTAGACCTAGAAGCAGAATCAACAGCATCCAGATCACATGGACTTAAAGTCAAGGAAGAGTGTTCCCAGAGGAAAATTAGGGTGCTGTTTCTGGAAAGATAGAAAAAAAGAAAGAAAGAAGGAAGGAAAGAAGGAAAGAAGGAAAGAAAGAAGGAAAGGAAGGAAGGAAGGAAGGAAGGAAGGAAGGAAGGAAGGAAGGAAGGAAGGAAGGAAGGAAGGAAGGAAGGAAGGAAGGAAGGAGAGAAAAAGCCAAGGGGAAGATAAAAGACTTCAGCTGTGTCAGAACCAACAGCAGGCCTTCTCAGGGCATCACCAGCAAATGGCCTAATGTCATCTCTTCCTAGGACCTTAGGACCAGGGAAAGCTCAAGAGGCAGACTGGAATTTATTCAAATGCTCTCTTTGTCCATCTCTCTACCACATACCCCCCAAAAACTCTAGAAACAAAAATAAGAACATTATTTGGGATAATGTATAAGCAATCTTCAAAAAAGAGGAAAGAATATTGCATCAAAGAGTCAGTTCACACGGGTTTCAGCACATTCACCTGACTCAACCTGTTTCATTGTCCTAAAATCTGGCAAGTGCCCTGAGTCCAGCCTCAGCACAGGAGGTGAAAAGAGAAAGACAGTATAATGAGAGTGGCTTTAGGGATAGGGAGAAGGGCTCTGGGCTTTAGGATCAGGGATTGTCCCCTCCCTCTGCCACTCTGGACTAAGCAATTCTAGAACACGGTGGCTTGCATTTCCCTGTTTAATAAACAGAACCACTGAATTGTTACTGATTTATTCTACACAGCTCCCCTAGCTGATAGTCAGATTGTTGGGTAACCTTGGACATCTGCCTGCTGAAATATTAATTCTGAAGAAGAATCAGAAGCCCACAAGCAAAGATGTCTCATAAACGCAAATTCTTTGGTGTTTATGCTCAGATACTGAAGATGCCAGGAGTTCACAGGAGAAGGTGGGCAGGGAACTCCCAGGTCGAATGTCAAGGTCATTGCAACAAATTCAGAGATCCAACTCTCCCATTAATTCTCCCTCTGATCTCCTGTCTCTCATCCTGCCTCCTGGTGATATTCGAGGAGGGAGTAGAAATGTAGGAAGACAATGGGGAAGTTCAGCTGAGAGAGTGACTTTCAATGTTATCCAGGTCAAGCTTGAACCAGTACAGCAGTATACCCCATAGTTGACTCAACTATCACTTCTTAGATCATTTGCCAACTCTGTCTTAAGTTCTCCCAGAACCCAGAAAGACTTGCAATACTTGAAAGACAGTTCATACATAGCGGGTATCTCTGAAGTTAAAAGCCAAAACATCCCAGACATGGGGGGCAGGGGGGCTTACAATCATATTTCCTTTACCTGCACGTACATTTTTCCCAGGGTAGAAAGTTGCCCTCACATGCTGGAGCTTGCACCAAAGTAACATCAATGACTGAAGGGCAGAAGGTCAAAGAGAAGGAAGGACCAGTCCTGACCTTGCTAGCTCTTTTCTCCCACTGGTACAATGGCATTCCTAGAGGCGATCCCTCTGCCCTTACAGCCAGACAGAAATACTCTCCTGAAGCTAGATTCACTGTCTCACACACTGACAGCCTGCCCCTGGTGGCCTCCAGGGGCCATCGCCTTTGACCCTCTAACAGAGACGCCTGCAGGAGGTTTTATGAAATGAATAAAATCCTATATACCCAGAGATGTGTGGCATGTGGAGTGGAGGCTGAATGGAAGGTAGTAATTTAACCACAAGGCTTGGGTTTTATATAGAGATGAGTTTTCTTCCTCCATGAGCCAATGACTCCATGTACACTGATCTGTCTTCATTTCTAGCACAGAACCTGCTACAGACTTTAAAATTGCCATCAGGGACAGGAACTAAAGTGGAACATGAACCAGAAACCGGAATGAATATACTCATTTGCTAAATCCCACAGCGAATCCAAATATTAACTTTCTAATTGAATTGAAAGTTTTTTAAAACCAGTGGACAAGCTCAAATTGAAACTGAACCTATATATTTTCTAAAACGACTAAATGGAAAAAAAAACCTACGGAAAGGGAAAAAAGGGGGAATTTAAAAAGTCTCAGGGGTATCTACCCCAAAGAAATAAAAACAATCGTCCACAGGACTATTTGCGGGCAAACGTTCACAGCAACATGACTCAGAATAGCCAAGAACTGGAAACAATTTAAATGTCTGCCAGTGATGAAGGTATAAAAAAATGTAATATATCAATAGGATGGAATATTATTCAACAATGAAGAGAAACAAAATACTGACATATGCTATGTGTATGAAATGCAAACACATTGTACTAAATTAAAGAAGCCAGACACAAAATACCACATGATATATGATTTCCATTCATATGAAATGTCCAGAAAAGGCAAATCCATAGAGAAAGAGAGTAGAATTGTGGTTGCCTAGGGCTGGAGGTGGGAACACATGGGTAAAGGGGATCTTCCCAGGTGGTGGAAATGTTTAAGAACTGGACCATGGTGATGGCTGCATAACTACAAATCAACTAACTACTTGCTTTAAAAGTCTCAGAAGCAACATCTATTGTTTCAAGTTTCAGATTCCTGCATCTGCCTATTTGGAAACATATATCTGGGCATGTTTTGCTCCAGTAGGGCCTGCCCATCAAATCTCCGGCTGCAGTAAAGACATGCTGGAGAAATAGTTGACAACTGTTTCCCCAGCGGTCACACCTTCTGGTAAAACACTAGTTCCTCTATGTGTCCATCAGGGTGGACACATAAGCAATGTTAAGCCAATCAGCATCTCTCGGGCTGGACTCCAGGATCATCCAAGGAGTGAGCGTAGAATCCAAACCCAGCCAGTTAGAATCTTGGCCTAGGGTTTTTAAATTTTTTTTTAATGTTTTATTTATTTCTAGGAGAGAGAAAGAGAGACAGTGTGAGCAGGGGAGGGTCAGAGAGAGAGGGAGTCACAGACTGAAACAGGCTCCAGGCTCTGAGCTGGCTGTCAGCACAGAGCCCGACACGGGGCTCGAACCCACAAACCGCGAGATCATGACCTAAGCGAAAGTCAGACGCTTAACCGACTAAGCCACCCAGGCGCCCCCAGCCTAGGGTTTTTTAAATAGGAAGCTGGAAGCATCTCATTTTCCTCTCAGCCTGAAGCTGGAAGGTGTGAGTTCAAATCTACCTGGTGCCATTTTCCCTGCCTCGCCACGCAAGTCCATTTGCAATGGAAAATGAAACAATCCCTAAAGGGGCACAGACATGAAAACTAGCAAGCTAGAGGCTGAGTGCATCCAACACCAGGAAGCAAACCAATGTCACACCATTTCCACCCCTGTCTTCCCTGAAATTTGGTTACATTTGCCAACAAACCCTACCCCCACCTCCCTGCTTTATTTGCTTGAGCTGGTGTGATTGGGATTCCGTTGCTAGTAAATAAAACACCAGAGACATAAATAGAACTCAAGGTGACCTCTCTGAGGGAAGCTTTTGAGTAATTCCTTCCCACTAGAAACATCTTTTCAACCCCAAGACACTCAGGTATCAACATTTTCTTGTGTCGACCCCGTGACTAGAATCCAGTGCTTGTCATACTCATCTACTATAGCACAAGTTGGCAAACGTTTTCTGTCAAGGCCCAGAGAGTAAATATTTTAGGCTATCTGGGCCATTTGGTCTCTAACACAGTTATTCAATCTGACTATAGTCATGCAAAAATGCCATGGATAATACACAAATGAGTGTAACTGTGTTCCAATAAAACTTTATCTACAGGGCAAGTGGTGTGTCAAATTTGGCCCTTGAGTTATAGTTTGCCAACCCCTATTATATGGGATTCTATCATCTATCTATCTATCTATCTATCTATCTATCTATCTATCTATCTATCTATCTACATATCTATTTAACACCAGGTTCCTAGAATTGGATTAATCAGACTCTTTAATTCATGACACACTGAATTGGTTGCTGATAGGTTTCTTTTATTTGAATTATTGATAGATTTTAAAAATATGATGAACACTAGTGAAACCACCACCCACCTAAGACCTGGAGCATTGTTCAGAAAACTGACCCAGGTCTGAGGATCAACAGAGGCTTGGCTCTCTAGGCAGCAGGAACAGCATGGGTGAAGACTCTAACATAAAGACAACGGCTTGCCTGAAGGGTACAGTGAAGTATGGGAAACAGGTGGAAATTTGGTCCCAGGTAATAAAAGTTTGCCTAAACATTGCTATGTATATAGCAGGTGGGCCCTACATGTATATTATATATAATTATATAAACACACACACACATACACACACACACACACACTTCCCTGGAGGACTACAAAAAGGGGTCGGTGCACCAGGCCACCCAACCAAGAAAATCCTTTGGCCCCTGTCCTTCCTGGGAGTCTGGAATTTGAAAACTTGAATCAGGAAACTGGAAAGTGAAGATTTAAACAGGTGGACCCATTCATTTGCGGGGTAACTCCCCCTCTAATTCCAACACGTTCTGGCAACAGGAAGTCAGGGCTCCATACCAAGCATGCTGAAGGCAGCAGGAGGGCTACAGAAATGCTGGCCTAGGCCAGGCCTATGGGAGGCAGGCTGATCTGAGGATGCTGAATGAAAGGCAGGAAGCAAGAAGAGATAGGGCATCTTTTGAACTCTGGCCTCCCCATCTGTGTGCTCGTTGTGCAAAGCACCCACCCCAGAATCCTGGTCCTCCCTCCGTGTGAATAAGATTACACTTCCCTATCCCTTTAGAATTATCTGTGACCATGTGTCTTGCATTGCCCAGGGAACAGTGAGTAGAAGTGACATGTGTCTCTTCCAGGCAGCAACCTCGAGAGCCATGTGCAGTTCAACCATCACCCTCCTCCTTGCCAAAGTGATTGATCATAGAGACTCTGTTGAGATGAAGCCACCATCATTCTGAGTCCCTGAGTGACCATGAGAACAGAGCTGTTCTTTTGACCTACCCTCGACATTCAGTATAAGCCCGAAATAATCCTTTTGCGTCTTAATGCATGAGATATGATGTTTGGGGATTTTGTTTGTTTGTGTCAAGAATAATCTCAACCAGGGTCAACAAACTATGGCTGACAGGCCAACCTTAGCCTACAACCTGTTTTTGTAAATAGTTCTGTTGGAACACGGCCACGCCCATTCACTTATGTATTGTCTGTGGCTGCTTTTACACACTGAGTCCTTGTGACAGACGCCATATGGTCCACAAAGTCTAAAATATTCACTGTTTTGCCCTTTACAGAAAATGTGCACTGACCCCTTGACCTAGACTCTTCAAACTGGGGATCCGGGAAGGATGATCCATTGGAGAAGCTTGTCCACACTCCCCAACCTCCTCTTACTTCCCTTGAGGTTTTCCTGACCACAGGTTGGGACATGATTCTCTCCAGAAAGGGTTTGTTGTCTATGATTCATATCTTGGTGGGAAACATATTTGAGGTGCAGTGTGACCTCTTCCAGGAGCAGCATGAGGCCAGGCCTTAAAAATTGACCCTACTAAAAAAGGCGTTAATGAAATAGTTGAAAGAATCATTTTAGGGAAAAGGTAGGGGTCCTTCCAGACAGTCCTGAAACTACATCATGCAGGTGACTGCTTTTGTTAACTCAGCACGCCAGGGCAGTCCTGGGAATAACCTAATAATGGGTGTCTTTCAAAATCTCACCCGTCTACCTTCAAAACAGATACATTCAGTTCTCTAACAGTTTCACCCACTGAGCACATAGCTAAGAACCAAAAGTAAACCAAAAATGCTGCAGGGAAGCCAAAAAATGGAAATTACAAACCCAGTATAACTAGAGAATGAGGGATTACATCTAGACAATTTACTATGAGTTTACACACAATGGAGGATCTGGTTTATATGATCTTATCAAGAACCAGCTCCCACAAATTCCCTCACTAACTCCACCCTTTCGTTTACAAGTCTTTGATTCATTCAACAACACATTTACCCAGTGACTCATCTATTTTCTCTCTTTTGTTAATGTTTCTTTATTTATTTAGAGAGAAGAGCATGTGAACAGGGAGGGGCAGAGAGAGAAGGAGAGAGGATCCCGAGCAGCCTCCGCACTGTCCACACTGAGCTAGACCTGGGGCTCAATCTCATGGCCTGCGAGATCATGACGTGAGCTGAAATCAAGAATTTGACATTTAACTGATGGACCCATCCAGGTGCCCCCAACTCCTGTATTTTCAAATACAACTTAATATGTGTAGAGCAATGTATAATCTAACACACCTACATGTGTGAGCGGGCTTCTGTGGGAAAAACAAAGATGTGAGACAGTGCCTGGCCCTCAAGGGGCCATTTAATACAAGACTAGAGCTCCTTGGCCTTCACGAACCCAAAGATATCACAATGATACAATACAGGACAAATGTTAATGTTTAGTATCAGCCTCTGTGCTTTCCGTTTGGAGAAGGACAAAACAAAGCCTGGCATGCAACAGGTGCTCAATAAATTCCACATACTCTAATTTGGGCAGTTCGGAAGAGCTTCATATTTCAGAAAGATTTCTAACCAGAGGCTCAATTATTTTAAGTCCTGATGTTTGAAATAGTAAGTGCCCATTTGAAAAATTGGGTCAAACCACATTAATCCCCCAAGGCTTCCACGCTCATCTTCCTCGGAGCCTGTGGGCCCAACGAAGTTGTTTGTGTTCATAAATGTCCCCACCATGCCTGTGCCCTTTCCTTGTCACCTGTACCCCAAATACTGCCGAGCAGAGAAGCTCTTTCAGTCCAAGAGAACAACACTGATTCAGGTGGGAAATGAATTGTGAGAACAGATGTTCTTGAAATCAAATCTCTGGTCTCATGCAAATATTGTCAGAAATAAACAATGAGAGAACCACAGAGGAAGTGCAATCGACACATAAACCTTGTTTCTAAAACAAATCTCTAAGCCACCCACAGGCCTGAAGTGAGCCTCCAGGAGTGTGATTCAGAGACAGCCTGAGATGCAAGCAAAATACTCAACTGCCTAAATTACACTCTTTTAGGGATTCCAAGAAGTTCTCCCTAATCTCAGATAGCCAGACTATCCCAGGACCAACACACTAGAAATTTCACAATTAGAAATTCACTCCTTTGGATATATTTTCTCTAGTCTGTTTTTTAAAAATGGCAGAGCTGGGGAGATGCTATCGTTCTTGACCAAGTAAAACACTAACCTGGGGCACCTGGGTGGCTCAGTCAGGTAAGTGTCTGACTCTTGATTTCATCTCAGATCATGATCTTGCGATCTTAAAATTGAGCCCCATGTCAGGCTCTGTGCTAAGCATGGAGTCTGCTTAAGATTCTCCCTCTCGCTCTTTCCCTCTGCCTCTCAAAATCAAACAAACAAAATAAAACAAAAAAGCAAAAAACACTACACTAATATCATACAAAGTGTTAAATAACAGTAGTAATAATGTTTTATTTATACAGCATATTATAGCTTCTAAATTCCCTGGGATGTGGGTAGAATATCCACTCTTTACCCACATTTTATAGATAAGGAAACTGAAGTTCAAAGAGTCAAAGGACTTGTTTAAAGAACAAGAACAAATCAAGAAGTGCAAAGATAGAGCAGAAGCAGGTGTGCCAGCACAGTGCCTTTGCAGAGACGGCAGCAGAGGGGAGTGTGTTTTCAGCTCACCGAATAATGTTTATTAACCCGTCTTTGACCTACACAATGGATTTCTTAATTGCAGATGAAGGGCATTGCACACTGCCCCCTCCAGCCCTTTTGAGCAGATGATATCTGCAGAGAGGCTTCTCTGCACGGGCAGGACCACTGAGGGGCCACCGGGTCTGCAGGGGCCAGTGGGGAGGAGGGACAGCGAGCCCAGCAAGGGAAAGGAGAGGAAGCAGACCTGAGGCTTGAAACACATGTTTCCCCAGGGTTGTAACAATCATGGTGCTTCCTCTGTGGCAGGTTCATTTGCCTCCTGTGACTGCTCACATTTTCCCTGTGTGTAAATATCTGTTAATTCCCATATTAAAAAGGAGAAATTGAAGGGCGCCTGATTGGCTCAGTCGGTTGGATGCCTGACTCTTGATTTCTGCTCGGGTCATGACCCCAGGGTCACCGGATTGAGCCCTGTGTCTGATTCCCAGTTGAGTGTGGAGCCTGCTGGTGATTCTCTCCCTCTCTCTCGTCCCTCCCCGCTGCTCACACGTGCTCTCGCTCTCTCACTCTCTCAAACGAAAATTTTTTAAAAAAGAAGAAATTGAGACTCAGACAGAAGTGACCTGGCTGAGACTGTACAATGTGGGAGCAATACTGAGCTCAGGCCTTGGGCTTTCCATACCAGCTCTCATCCAGAAATAGTTTTATCCCCAAAAAACAAGAAGACGCTCCATCTCACACCTTCTAGGCAGAAGTCTTGTATAGAAACTGTAAAAGAGGGGCGCCTGGGTGGCTCAGTCGGCTGAGCGTCTGACTTCGGCTCAGGTCACGATCTCTCAGTTTGTGGGTTCGAGCCCTGCGTCGGGCTCTGTGCTGACAGCTCGGAGCCTGCTTTGCATTCTGTCTCCCTCTCTTTCTCTCTGCCCTTCTCCTGCTTGCTCTCTCTCTCTCTCTCTCTCTCAAAAATAAATAAACGTAAAAAATTTCTTAAAAATGTAGAAGAAAGATGGAAGAAAAAAAATGATAGTAAGCACAGGTTGAGCATGTACTGCACCTGATTCATTTCTTCAAATGCAAACAGAAGCCACATCTCAGCATCTACAATCTCCGTAGTTGGAAATATGCAGTCTCTTCCAGCCCCGGGGACCAGGGAGCAAGAGAACGATGTGCACACAACAGGCACGCCCATCGTTCCTTGCCATCTGCATATAGTATCTCAGTGCTCCATGGACACAGAATTCAAGTGGACCCAGGTTGCATGAGTTTAGCGAGACTCAAAGGGACTATAAGGTAAGCACATTACACCTAAGAAAGAGAAGCAGAGCGCTGACATCACTTCCCATGGGAACCAGAACTCTCTCTGAATACAGAGAGAGAAGGTAGTGGCATGCTCCAAAACACTACTGAGCAAGGCACCCCAGCAAGGCCTTTCTTAGCCAAGTGCTCGCACCAAACGCCAATTGGTATATTCCTGTAACTGCAGAGACACCACGTATCAAGCTCTCCCAGTGGTCCTGTGGCAGCCACGCTTAGACTTTGGCTAATGGGAGAACCACTCAACAAAGACCCTCTCCAGCATGAAACATCTTCACAACTGTTTCTTGAGAACCCTGCTCTCCAGTGAAAATGAAGTTCACACAAAAATAAACACACGAATATTTATGGCAAGTATGTAACAACAACAAAATGGAAACAATCCAGTATTCTCAACTGGCATGTGGAAAAACAAACTTTATGCAGCCATTCTGGAAAACAGTGTGGAGGTTCCTCAAAAAATGAACACTAGAACTCCCCTATGACCCAGCAAGAGCACTGCTAGGAATGTACCCAAGGGATACAGGAGTGCTGATGCAGAGGGGCACATGTACCCCAATGTTCATAGCAGCACTCTCAACAACAGCCAAATCATGGAAAGAGCCTAAGTGTCCATCAACAGACGAATGGATCAAGAAGATGTGGTTTATCTATACAATGGAATGGAGAAAGAATGAAATCTGGCCATTTGTAGCAATGTGGATAGAACTTGAGGGTGTTATGCTGAGTGAAATAAGTCAGGCAGAGAAGGACAGACACCATATGTTTTCACTCATATGTGGAACAGGAGAAACTTGACAGAGGACCATAGGGGAGGGGAAGGGGAAAAAAAAGTTAAGGAGAGGGAGGGAGGCAAACCATGAGAGACTCTTAAATACTGAACACAAACTGAGGGTTGATGGGGGTGGGGGGAGAGTGGAAAATGGGTGATGGGCATGGAGGAGGGCACTTGTTGGGATGAGCACTGGGTGTTATATAGAAACCAACTTGACAATAAACTATATTTTAAAAAAAGAAAGAAATCATACTGGAAAATTAAAAAAAAAACCAACTTTATTACATCCTTACCGTAGAATACTACTCAGCAGAAAAAAGGAATGAACTAGTGATGCATACAACACAGATGAATTTCAGATGCATATTTACGCTAATGAAAGAAGCCACGCTCAAGCAAATGATGGAAATCTTCTGAGATGGACTCCATCTGGAAAAACAGAGGCTCAGAGAGATTAAGCAGTCTTTCCAGAGTCAGGGCTCAGCCTTCAAGAGGCCCAACTACAGGGCTGGCAAAAAGGCAACATGCAGAAATCAGGTGAAGATGCAGGGAAAACACAGCCCTTGGATTGGCCCCTTTCACCCCAGGCAATCCTGAAGCAGAATCAGATGAATGAAGCAGACAGCAGTTCACAATAGCTACACGAGATAGTTCTCTGCTCCGTTAACTCAACCCATAGTGATCTAGCTCACAAGCCCAGAACTAGAACTTAGCCTTGATGATTAACTACAACTTGTCATGGTCAGTAACTAATACTCAGAAAATCTGCTGAGCAAATAGATTTCATTTTCCATCTCAGGGTGACTGAAGCTATTTTTATTCAGAGTAATTTGAATTCAGAGGCAACCATAAGAAAATGGAGAGAGACTCTTATTACAATTCATTTTTTAAAACGTATCAGAA
Source organism: Hyaena hyaena (assembly GCF_003009895.1). Taxonomy (NCBI): domain Eukaryota; kingdom Metazoa; phylum Chordata; class Mammalia; order Carnivora; family Hyaenidae; genus Hyaena; species Hyaena hyaena. Next base: position 56,549 of record NW_024081011.1, read on the forward strand.
ATTATGAGAAGTAATTCAACCATTTTAGTTAAAATAAGGCTAAGCTGAATCTTGGCTGCAGCCCCAGGTCCAATATACCTGCTGTCCTTAATCAGTTTTTTTAAAAATCTCTTTGAAAAAGGAAACTTTGTTCTTGGCATCATTAGAGTGTGCCATTCTCCTGACCTGGCCTCAGCCCAGCACTTTCCAAGCACTAGGCCATCAAACGGAAATTGGCACTGACTGTGTTCTTTCTCTGGGCTGCAACTATAATCAGTCCAGGACAGTCTACACCAAGTAAGCATCTTCTGTGGGTTGGTGCTGACCTGGGTGCGGGGGGCTGGGGGTGGGAGGTGGTTATGAGTCCTCCAGAACTTTATATACGTATCCCCTCATACATGGAAAACTTTTCTCCAAAGAGCAAATGATGAGTGACGATATAAACCCAAGTGCTAAAACTTCACGTTCAGGTAAGAATATTGAGTGCAGTTTACTGCACTCGAGCCTCACTCAGGGTGCTGGCTAAAAATTCAGACTTTGAACACCACTATAGAAGTTCCAGGTCTGTAAGTCTGGAGGGACCCTCAAGAGTCTGCATTTTTAATGTGCCTCCCAGGTCCGGTAATTCTGAGGCTAATGGCCCCAGACCACACATCTGTGGCCCTCCCCTGACTAGCGTTTCTGCAAACAAGAGGACCACTGCCAAGAATGTTCAGGAAAGGCCATGTGAAGAGGCTAAGCATCATTCGGGTAAGTTAGAAGTGTTTTTCTTATGAAACAAAACAAAACAGGACCTGGCAAAAAGAACACAAGTCATCACCCCTCCTTTCTCATTTCCATCGATTTCAAACATCCAAATCTCTGGTCTCATCTCTTTGATGAAGATGTCCTGTGATATGGGAAAGGTCAGCCTCTGGGCCTGCAGCTAAGAAAATATTTGCATGAGGAACATGATGGCCAAGAGGGAGGCCACATTGGAGCCCCAAAGGGCAGGGCTGCGGTTAGTTGATGCCACTGTTGGTTTGCTTCTGGGTGGAGCGTGCCTTGAGCTTTGGCTTTGAGTGAGGGACGTCCCCAGGAGGCTCATATAATTGTGGGAACCACCGTGCAAGCTCTCCACAGGCTCTGGGAGAGGCAAAGGAGGTTACAGGGAAGCCAGAACAGCTCCCAAGGATGCCGGCAGCCATCTTCTCAGCCTCGGTCGACGCGGTGGATGTCACAGGTCCCTCGCTCACCTTGAGGTTTCCCTGGCAACTGACTCATGAGAACTGGCAGGAAAATGGCTTCTCTGTGAGAGTTGCTCTAACAGATCTGCATACAAGCAGAAGAAGGGACAAATGAAGGAAAAGTCCAAAAGTCCCTGGAGTAGTTGAAACCAAAAGAAGAGTGGCAACCTGTTAGTTTCTGTCCATGCAAAGGAAGTTCAAGCACGTGATAGTTCACTTGTGAATATTTTTGCAGCATTTTGGTTTCAGGCTATGTGAACTGTCAGTCAAAAATAAGTAATAATAATAGGGGCTCCTGGGTGGCTCAGTCCGTTGAGCCTCTGACTTCAGCTCAGGTCATGATCTTGTTGTCTGTGAGTTTGAGCCCCATGTCAGGCTCTTTGCTGACAGCTCAGAGCCTGGAACCTGCTTTAGATTCTGTGTCTCCTTCTCTCTCTGGCCCTCTCCTGCTCACACTCTGTCTCTCTCTCTCTCAAAAATAAACAAAAGATTAAAAAATTTTTTTTCAAGATTCTCTCTTAGGGTGCCTGGGTGGTTCAGTCAGTTAAGTGTCCATCTCTTGGTTTCAGCTCAGGTCATGATCTTGCAGTTTGTGGGTTTGAGCCCCATATTAGGCTCTGCACTGTCAGTGTGGAGTCTATTTGGGATTCTCTCTCTGACCCTCACTAGGCCTCTGCTTGTGCTTGTGCTCTCTCTTTCTCTCTCTCTCAAAAAAAAAAAAAAAAAAAAAAACTAAAAAAAAAGGATTTTCTCTCTTTCTTCCTCTGCCCTCTCCCCCACTTGCATGCTCTCTCTCTCTAAAAAAATAAATAAAAGAGTAATAATAATAAGTATAATAATGCTTAACACAGTCTATCATGAAGTAAACCCCCATCAATCAGTAGGTCTCAATTCTGGCTGCACGTGGGATTACGTGGGAGCATTAAGAACACCAATGCCTGGGACACCTGGGTGGTTCAGTAGGTTGAGCATCCAACTTCAGCTCATGTCAATCTCACAGTTCGTGGATTCAAGCCCCACTTCAGGCTTGTTCCTGTCAGCACAGAGTCGCTTCGGATCCTCTGCCCCTCTCTCTCTGCCCCTCCTCTACTTGTGCTTTCTGTCTCAAAACTAAATAAACATTTAAAAAAAGGAGAAGAAGAAGAAGAAGAACACCAATGCCTGGATCCCACCACCAGAGAACATGATTTAATAAATCTGGCTGTGCCTAGGCATTGCAACAAATGTCACCATCTCTTTCAGTGCAGACAACTCTGCAAGTTCAATACCTTGAGCTCCGTTTTACAGGGAGAAACTCAGAGGTTATGAGATGTGTTCAAAGTTATTCACCTACTATGTGGGTAACATGCAAATGATTTGAACCTGAGTCTGTCTGACCCCCCAATACTTATTACTGTGGAGATATTTAGATATTGGTCCACTATGGCCACATTTAGAAAAAGAGGGACTTTGGGTCTGGGAAAAACCAAAGCAAATGAAGTGTAGCAGGTGTGGAGGTTTGGGCAATAAGGCCTGGAGAGAAATGAAGCAGGGTGGGGAGAGCGGGGCCAGGCCATAAGTCAGCCCACCAGCAGCCCCTCTGAGGGAAGGTGCCCAGCAAAGCCCTTCCCGTGCAGCTGTCCCATAAATTCTGCCTCCTCCACAGCTATTGGGTGTCTCTGCTTCTCCCCATCTCCACGGCTGCCACGTGCTTTCTCTAAGCTACCATTTTGTCTCTATCTAACCTACATTTGGCTGATTGCCACAGAAACCTATTTGGGGCTTGACCAAATAGAATCCCTCTTTCTCAGTCACCAGAGAGTCTAGAGGTTGGCTATGTAGCGGGGACAGCATCTACAAAGTTATCAATGGCCCAGGTACTCTTGAAGTCCCAGGCCTCACGTTCCATGCAGAAAGAAGAGGGGCATAAAGAAGGAACAGGTGGTGTCCATGCTGGGAGAGCCAAAACCTGACCAGAAATCCTTAGCAGATTTCAGCATTTGTCTAATAGGTCAGGTTTGGGTCACATGCCATCCTTATCTGCAAGGGAGTCGGAGTCGATGAATATTATATCAGATGCATTTTCACTCTGAAAATCAAACAAACCTGAGCAAACAAAATACTGAGGTTTGGTTGATTAAGTGAACTGCCTAAAGACGAGCTCCCTGTTTTCATCCTCTCCTCTCTCTGGTCCTTTTCCCAAACAGTAAACAATATGTATTTCTAAGGAGCAAATGAACCTACAACCACTCCAGAATAAAATCCTTCAAGGACTTCCGCTGCTTCGGAGCAAAAACAGGGTGCCATGATACAGTCTACAAGGCTGGAGCACGCAGCACAGCCCCGCCGCCCCTCCCCACAGGGGTAAGCTCCCCCCCTCAGCCTTTCCCATCTACCAGTTTTCCACCAGCCTCCAGGCCCTTGAAGATGCTCCTTCTGCCTAGAATCCTCCTAAATGTTGTTTCTTCCATTTTGTATCCCAACCCCCATGTCCCATGGGACTCTCATGGCATCCCTAGACTTGATCTGGTTCTTGTGGTGTGATCTCACAGCACCTTGTGCTTCTTCTATTTTGTCCTTCTTGCCACATCTTATAAACTGCCAAAGGAGCTGTATAAGGTCTGCTGTCCCTCTCACAACATGACCTCCATGAAGGCAGAGTCCTCATGGGTTTGGGTCTCTATGATAGTCCTAGCTCAGTGCCTCACCTATGATACGCACTTGATCTTTTTTTGGAAGAATGAATGGATGGATGAATAAATGAATGGATAAACTAAGTAGAACAACCTTGAGTTTAGGGAACAACTGAAAAAATATAGCCGAGACAAATAACCAAAATTTTTTGTCTCAAGAATCTAAGAATCAAGAATCTGAGCCTGGGTGGCTCAGTCCGTTAAGCATCTGACTTCGGCTCTGGTCAGGATCTCAAGGTTTGGGAGTTCAAGCCTCGTGTTGGGTGAACACAAGCCCCACTTTGAGTGAACTCAGGCCCCCCTTCAGATGAGCTCAAAGCCCGATTTGGGTGAGCATGAGCCCCACTTTGGGTAAAAACAGAGCCCTGCTTCTCTCTTTCTCCTCTCTCTCTTTAAAAAAAAAAAAAAAAGAATCTACGTCACTCTGTCCTCTTGGGCCCTTGGTGAGTCCCAGGAGTTGCCTCTCAGAGGCAGGAATTAATGAGTCCAAATCATAAAAACCAAAAGCACTGGACTTTCACATGGAGAACAAGACTCCTAAAAATTGCATCATAGGGGTGTTTTCTGTAACAGAGCAAAATAAATATATAAATATCTTGTCAAAATTGTAAGAAAATTTGCAACATTCCTAATAAGCAAGTGATGAGAAAAAGAAATTAATTATCCATTCAGGATATGTAAAATTTCATTGATATGCTCTTTGGTGTACAGTTGCTATCACTGGATTTTAACAAACATTAAAAAATGTATTAGGTGTGCCTGGGTGGCTAAGTCGGTTGAGCATCCAACTTCAGCTCAGGTCATGATCTCACCTTTTGTTGAGTTCGAGCCCTGCATTGGGCTCTACAGCATTGGTGGTGCAGAGCTTGCTTGATATTTTCTCTCTCTCCCTCTCTCTCTGCCCCTTCCCCACTTGCACACTCTCTAAATAAATAAATAAATAAATAAATAAATAAACAAACTTTTAAAAAATGTATGAGAATATTCTTAAATTCACTCCAGGTTTTGTTCTCACAGTTCCCAATACCCTCAAACCACCCGCCCCCCATCCCCAGAATCACATGCTCTTAAATAACTTGTTGTACACACCAAGCAGGTCTCCATGAATGTAAGCCTAAGACTTGGAACAAAACCATAATATTACTTTCAAGGAACTGAGATGAGGAAGGGTCAAGAGGTAACACTACTAGGAGAGGCCACAAACCAGATAGTACTTAGGCAACTTCAGTGATTATTTTTAATCAGGTTTGCTGAGGTACTTTACTTAAAATGCACAATTCTAAATGCATAGTTTGCTGAGTTTTGACAGTTGACTAGGGTTGTGAAACCAGCACTATGATCGAGTTCGAGAAAAATTCCTGCAGCACAAGAAGACTTCATAACCGTCTACAGCCAATTCTCTCTGTCAACCCAGGCCCTAGGTAACCATTCATCTGCTTTCTATTGCCAGAGTTTGCCTTTTATAAACATTCATAGAATCACGAAATGTGTAGTCTTTTTGTCTGGGTTTTTTTCACTTAGAATTATACTTCTATGAAACATTTCTGTTGTTGAATATATCAGCAGTTTGTTCTACTTTAAAGCTAAATATTATTTTACTATACTGGATATACCACAATCTATGTATCTATTCACCCATTGATGGATATGTTGGTTTTCTAGATTTTTGTGAGTATGAATAAAGCTGCTATGAGCATCTGAGTTTTTGTGTGAGCATGTGTTGTTATTTCTTGGGTAAATACATAGGTGTGGGATTGTCAGATCATGTGACCAATGAGTATGTTTGACTGTATTAAAAAAAAACTACCAAACTCTTTCCCAAGGTGGCTGTACCATTTTGTAAAAGCACCAGCAATATATGGAAGTTCCATTTGTTCCAGATTATAGCCAGCGTTTTACATTGTCAGCCTTTTAGAATTGTAGCCTTCTTGGTGACCATGTACAAGTACTTTAGCATGGATGGAGCTTGCCTTTTCCCAAAGACTAATGGTATGGAGTATCTTTCCATCTACTTATTGGACATTCACATATATTCTTTGCAAGAAAAGTCTGTTCAAATATTTTCATTGTAATAGAGATGTTTTTCTTTTTACTACTGAGTTGGAAAAGTTCTTTATATATTCTGTGTACAAGCACTTTCTCAGATGTTTTGCAAATACTTTCTCCCAGTCTGCAGCTTGAATTTTCATTTTTTAAACAATTTTCTCAAAAATCATGAGTTTTTAGTTTTGACTAACTCTTGCTTCTCATATCATATATAAGAAACCTTTGCCTAATCCAAAATAATAAAGATTTTCTTCTTAAAATTTTCTGATATTTAGAGGCACCTGGGTAGCTCAGTTGGTTGAGCATCCAACTTCTGCTCAGGTCATGATCTCACAGCTCATGGGTTCGAGCCCCATGTAGAGCTTTGTGCTGACAGCTCAGAGTCTGGAGCCTGCTTTGGATCCTATGTCTCTGTCTCTGCCCTTTCCCCCACCACCTCTCAAAAATAAACATTTAAAAAATTAAAATTTACTGATTTTTAGCTTTCATTACTAGATTATAATATAGTTTGTATTCAACTTTGTATATGATGTGAGATAAGGGTTGATGCTCTTCTTTTTCCCATACGAATACTCAATCATTTCAGCACGATTTGTTGAAAGACTGTTCTTTCCCTTATTGAATAAACTTTGGCACTTCTGATTTATTATTGGGGGTCAATAACTGGTTCTCCTCTCTGTTCCACTGATCTGTATTTCAACACTTAACTTTATTACTGTAGCTTTATGTAAGTTTTACAATCTGGTAATATATGTCTTGCAACTTTGTTGTTTTTTAAAATTATGTTCTCTATTCTAAGTCCTTTGCATTTCCATTTATTTTAGAATCAGCCTGTTAACTTTCTACATAGGAAAACATCCTGCTGATATTTGGATTGTGATTATGTCAAATCTGTATCAATTTAGTAAAAATGATATCTTAACAACATTGACATTTCTTAACAACACTGACATTGGCACATGAATATGGGGTATCTTTCTGTTTCTATAGGTCACCTTTAATTTTTGTCAGTAGTAGTTTATACTTGTCAGCAAACAGCTTCTACACATTTTTACCAAATTTTTCACTAAGTATATCATGTTTTTGATGATTTGCAAATGTTGCTGTTTTTAAAATTTTAATATCCAGTTGTTCATTATTAGAATATATGTAGTTGATCTTATATACTGACTTTGTGACCTTGTTAAACTCACTTACTAGTTCTAATAGTGTTTCTTATTTACTTGTTTATTTTTTTTTAGTTTATTTTATCAGGGAGGCAAACTCTGTTTTCTACACCAACAACCTTAGAAGTTTTACTCTTTTCCTTTCCAATACATATAACTTCAGTCTTTTGCCTTGATGTGTGTTACTGACTAGGACCTCTAGAATGATGCTGAATAGATATGGAAAGAGTGGTCACTCCTTTAATTCCCAAATTCATAGAGGAAGTATTCAGCCTTTAACAATTATGTGTGACAGCACAGACTAGATATCCTTTCTTATACCTTAGTAGTGAGTCTAAATTACCCTAAAGGCTGCTCAGGACCTACCTTAACAAAGCTGAAAAGCAAACCTTGTAAACACTACACTGATCCACAAGGAACTCACCAAGTAACTTACCAACTTACTAGAATAAATTCCAACACTCAGTAGCTTTTAGTTTAGGTTTGACATGCTGTCTCTCAGACACTCATTTACGTGACAAACACATATGGTTGTACAGTTTATTTACGATATGAATTGCTATTTATTCCCGTTATCCCCTACCCTACTCCACCCACATTTCAAGCCAGTTCTTAAGTCCTTTTCCAGTTTTTCTGGAAGTCTTACACCCGGGAAAAGGGTATAAGATGTTGGAGGTCAGGTGGTCCTATCTTTTGTAAAAATCCATTGAAGAAAGTGGGTGCATGAAGGGGAAAGGAGATTTTTTTCCAGACAGGGAAGTGGGCCGAGGACGGGGGTCCCTAGAGCAGCAGGGCCCTCATGCTGCTCCCCCGTGGGCTTGGTAAGCCCTCCAAGGGGGGATGGGTTTTGACCTGTCCAAGGACATTAGCCCCAGGTGCCTAAGCAGTCAGCATCAGCACAGCTTCCTGTACCTTGGACCTGGCCTGGAAGTTGAAAGCTTTGTGCTCAAGGAACCAGGCAAGCTGGGGCATTAAGGAAATCAACAATGAATTGACCAAGATCAGAGGCTCCTCTCTTATCTCCTAGATTCTGAGGAACTGAAATAACGAGTACGTGTCCATCGCCAGCTTGGGTAGAGAGGAGAATTCAGTGGGAGAGTTGCAGTGAAGCTGCTTCAGAGGGAAAAAATGTAAATGCCACAGTTCTCAGACTCCTCCTTTCATGACCTGCATTAGGCACTAGCTATATAGTCTTGAAGACCTGCAGATAAGGTTGTTGGGCTTAAAATCAGCTTTTACATGGTACAGAGCTGTGTTGTAGCACTTTTTCAGACATCCACTAGCCTTATTCAGGCACAGATTTTGGTATGAATTCACACGTATGCAGTTGACCTTATGCAGACATCCAGAGAGTAATGGCAAATGACAGGTGATGGTACATCCAGTATGGACAACTCCCGTGAACAACACCTGAAGGGTCTCCTTTGGGACTTTATAAGAAAAAATAAACCACACTGAGATACCACCTCACTCCGGTCAGAGTGGCTAACATGAACAAATCAGGAGACTCTAGATGCTGGCGAGGATGTGGCGAAATGGGCACCCTCCTACACTGTTGGTGGGAATGTAAGCTGGTGCAACCCCTCTGGAAAAACAGTATGGAGGTTCCTCAAAAAATTAACAATAGAACTCCCCTATAACCGAGGAGTAGCACTGCTAGGAATTTACCCAAGGGATACAGGAGTGCTGATGCATAGGGGCACATGTACCCCAATGTTCATAGCAGCACTCTCAACAATAGCCAAAACATGGGAAGAACCTAAGTGTCCATCAACGGACGAATGGATCAAGAAGATGTGGTATATTTATACGATGGAATACGACATGGCAATGAGAAAGAATGAAATCTGGCCATGTGTAGCAACATGGATGGAACTTGAGGGTGTTATGCTGAGCAAATTAAGTCAGGCAGGGAAGGACAGATGCCATATGTTTGCACATATAGGTGGATTAGGAGGAAGCTAACAGAGGACCATGGGGAAGAAGAAGGGGAAAAATATTTGGGGAGGGGGAGGGAGGCAAACCATGAGAGACTCTTGAGTGCTGAGAACAAACTGAGGACTGATGGGGGTGGGGAGGAGGGGAAGGCGGGTGATGGGCATGGAGGAGGGCACTTGTGGGGATGAGCACTGGGTGTTATATGGAAACCAACTTGACAATAAACTATTTAAGAAAAAATAAAGAAGAAGAAATAGGGATTTGTTGTAAAGAACTGTGCCCATATCTCCAGAGCCATCAGTTCCTCTGGACATGCCTTTAAAAGGCTCTGTACCAGTGGGGCTGGTGGGTCTATCACCCACCCCTTTGAGCAAGTATTAGGATACCTTCCTGTGCTGAGCTGTGTGAACACCTCATCTACAGTATTCAGAATCCATTCCCTCTGGAAGATTTTTCCTGTTCTCTCAATCTTTCTCCTCCAGACCTGGCCTAGTTGGGTTACCTGGGATGGAAAGACACTCATCTTGTTTCTCTGAGTATATTATGATTATTTTGGTCACAAATGACATGAATTCAATTTAATTAGCAAAAAAGGGGTTGGTGGCCTCAGCGGGTCCAAGGACAGAGTGAACTAGAAGAGGGAAGGACATAGATGCAGCCAGGACCTATGGCAGCCCAAAGTGGGGTTCAAACTCCTCATGACACCTGTCTATTCTGCTTCTCACTGTGTTAACTCATTCTGTCCCTCAGGCCAGACCAGCTCCTTGCACTTAATGGAACACATGGCAGCCAACAGCATACAGACTTTCTACCATATGATTTGAACAACCAGAGATACTGCTTTGTTGATCTTTCTGGTCTTAACACCAAAAATCACAAGGAAATACCTCATTGGTCCAACTTGGGTCATGTCCACCACTGGATCAATAAACTTGGATGCAGCCAGCTACAAAGATGACAAGTCCTGTGGGGATGAAGCCTATTCGATGGTAGAATGATGGGGGGTGGAGGGTGAGAGGAACAATACTCAGAGGAAGTGAGGGCCAGGAGCACTGCCAGGCCCTCGTGTCATTGTGCCCTAATAGGGCCTCTGCAATCACATGTTGGGTACATGTTCAGTAAATAGCAAATTTATGCAAGGCCCACAGCTGAAATACTCACAAACACACAGAGACACACAGAAAATGAAGGCGGTAAATTGCATCAAGTTACAAACTACTAAACCTTTTGATCATTTCCTTGAGACTAATCAGGCCAGAGATCAACTTTACTCAGGAATCTTCTCAGAAGACACAGGCCTCGGTTTCCATTTCTGCCAACTTCTGCCAAGAAAATTGATTCCAGAGGTCCCTTCGTCTCTAGCCTTCTCTCACTCTCACAAAATCTCACCCATGGGGAAATAGGTGAGGGCCAGGTTACCATTTTTATTCCAAAATGAACACCTTCTAAAATTTGACATTTGGGGCCTTTTCTTCCATCTGGGAATCACCTAAAGTGGGGCGGGAGCAAACCTGTTCTAATTAAACAGCTCTTTGGCGAACTCATTTACATATGATTTGACTATGTTAATAAAAACAGATGAATTCTCTTTCTCTTTAGGGGTCACAGTGTGCCACTGAAATCAGAGCACCAGAGTACAAAATGACATAAAATGTGATCCCAGCATTCTAGCCACATGAACTTGACTCCAAGAATAGAGGGAAGATATCAAGACAAGGTGAACAAAGAGGGACGGGCCATTCAAAGGTCAGGGACAGGACATTCAAGTCCACTTTCTCAAAGTCACAAAGTGGACCAGAAGCTGGCTATCACTCACTAGCTAATTTCTTGATTATCACACTATTCTCGTTGATACCAGTTACCTTGGTGTTGGGATTATAGAAGGCAACTCTGGTTTTATTCCAGAATTTCATTTCAACATAATAGAAATCACTGGAATAACCAGAACCATTTGAACTGAATCTCAAGTTCAAAAGTTCAAGTTCAAACTTAGGCAACCGCTGATCTTCTAGGAGCCTGAATGTTCTTGCTTTAATAACACCCGTGGACATTCACTGAGCTCATATCCTGTGCCAGGCACAGTCATATATGCTTTACAAACTCACGCCTCCTTTACTCTTCTCAACAACCCAGTGAAGAGTGTTACTATTATGATTATCACAAAGCAGTATGGCGGCCCTGGGATCAGACCTCCTACCTTCAGATCGTGGCCCCACTACTTGCCAGCTCTGTGACATCAGGTAAGTTAGTGAGCTTCTTTGTGCCTTGGTTTTTCCTTTGATAAAATGGGAGTGGACACAATAACACCCACCTCAAGTATTACTGGGAGAATGATGAAGTTAATAAATATAAAGAGCTTGAAGCAGAGTCTGACACTTCGTAAAGTGCCCCATAAATGTGAGCCACTGTTAATGGCTCCAGGGTATATATCTGGCACCAGGAAGGCTAAAGAATTTGCCCAAGGTCACTTGGCTAGTAAATAGCAGAGGAGGGATTCAAATTAACCCCTACTCCACATTCTCCTTGCCAGGCTTGACAAAAACCGACACCGCACAAAAGCTACATTTGTTGCTACTATTTTCTCCAACACGAAGGGCGTGCTCCAATCTCTTATGTGCATACGTTTTTTTTTTTTCTTCATTAATGATTAGCATGGTCAGAACGCTTTTCAAGTGGCCTGGAATTGATATTTGAGTTCCAACTACAGAGAAAGGTTTCTTTAAGAAACTATTGGGCATAAATGTCTGCTGTTCTTAACAGATTATTGAAGAACAGCTTTTTCCATGTTCTCTTCAGTTTATGTCTGAGTAGATAAATTCAGAAGGGCTTTGAGATGCTATTAAAAGGGGAAAAAAGGATGCTCAACTCAGAGAAGAACTGAGGTAAAATAAATGCTCTGCCGAGCGAGTGATTGAAGTCAGTGCAAAGTGTAAGACAGCAAAACAAAGGGAAGCAACTGCTTCCCCCAGCTCCAAAAAAAATAAAAATAAAGGGAAATTGATGCAGCCAAAGGAGGAAAGCAAATTTGCTGGAGGGCAGGGAAGAGCTGGGTCAGTCCTGGTTTTGCTGAATCTTAAATGAAGCAAATAAACAACCAACACCCACCCACCCCAAATTATATTTTCCTCCCAGGGAATTTTTCTTCTGTATCTCTATTTCCTGGCAAGTCAAACAAGAAGCAAGAGTCTGAAATGCCCTCTAGGGGATATCTCTGTTTCATTAAAAAAAAAATTTTTTCACAGAAGGCATCTGTGTAAAATGGCTCTGTAACAGCGCTTCTGGCCAGAGATTGGGGTTGCAAGTTTATAAGGCTTCACTTCACATTTCAAAGCCTCCCGCGTGACTGACTTGTCACTGTCTCACCCTTTGCGTTACATTCATCTCATGTCTCATTAAGCACCTCCTGTCTCTGCCACTCAGGGTGCAAATCACCACAGCAGGGCTGGGCTCTACAAAAAAAAAAAAAATTGCTACCTGGGTCTAGATGATGTTCCCTGCAAATTTAGCAGGACTTCACCCAGAATGTGGGGTCACCTCCTCCCCAATGCACTTCCTTATTAACCGCACCTCATGCCCAAGCCACATCACACACTGAGGTGGGTCCATACTTTCTTCCTCTTCCCCTCCCCCCATCCCATACACATTGAGGGTGATGGTAAAGCTACAGTGGATTCTTTTCCAAGCAGGCAGATGTGGTCACACGTCTCCCGTTTTTACAATTCATACTTTGATCTCCCATCTGTTTTATCAGCAGGAGATGCAGTATGTGTGTCTTCCTCCTGCATATCTTATCCCGTTTGGGTTTACACAATTCAAAGGATCTTTCTAGAGTTTCTAAATGGAGATGAGCCACCATTGTTATGGCTTCTTCTTGCCACCAGGGGTCACTGTTGGAAACCGGACCCATGCAGTCCGGTGCTGGTCAGGGCCTCTAAAATTCCTGGCTAGGGTAAATCCCACGTGGGCTGCTGTGGTTCTTTGAGGAGGGAGAAAGCGCCCCCTCACTGCTAAACCTGGTCAAGGTTCCCGTGCTTGGACTCCCATGCTTGCAGCTCTTACTGTCTGTCTAGTTCTGTTAATCCCCACAGAGAAACTGGAACAGCCCAAACTAGAGTCAGGACTGAGCCAAGACAATCACCCTACACCCGGTTGGGTCGCAGCACAGCTACCTGGCAAAAGTCATGAATCCAAGAAGGGGTAAAGGATTAGGGTCAAGTGCTACAGTTCAACACAGCTCCAGAACAAATCATCACACATCATGTGTGACCATGTAGAAGAAGGAGGTCTAGATATCCCCATGGGATTCCTTATATTTAGTCAGTCCAGGCCTGAGTGTTAATATTAATTTGCATACTACTTTAAATGCCAAAAGTAAAACATTCATGACCTTTTCTATTTATATTCTACTTCTTTCTAAAGCTGGCTTGAAAAACATCCATTAAAAAAACCCTCAAATACAATAAAATTTAAAACAAAAGCTAAGTAATAATGGCAAGTAAAGGAATAATTGCCTTAAAAACTCTAGGGTATGGAACATCTTGCAACTGAGCTCCAAATTAGCCTTGAGCTTCCTGGAAGCCAAGGCAAAGAGGGAAACCCAATGGCTTACACATTTCTTATTGTCTCATCAAAGGACAAATTCCACTTCATCATGACAAACATTTCCCTACCTCTAAGAGCTGAGGATCTGAACATGATAGTAATAATTTGTTCCATTAAAAATAAATATTTAAAACACTTTAAAAGGAGATAGACCATGAAGTTTTAGGCAGGGTGACATATAGTTTGTTTGAAACCAGCACTAAGTGAAATGCAATGCTATAGACAATGATGTTGGGATAATTGTGTTTATTAGAGCTATTCTGTGAAAATTGAGATATAGGCTCATCTTGCTCTAGGACATGTGATAGCTCATTAACTTTGGATTAATGCAATTGGTTTCAGCATAATGTGTTCTTTCTTTTTTAAAATTAAAAAAAATTATTTTTTATTTTTATTATTTTGTGAGTCAGAGAGAGACAGCGTGAGTAGGGGAGGGTCAGAGAGAGAGGGAGACACAGAATCTGAAATTGGCTCCAGGCTCTGAGCTAGCTTGTCAGCATAGAGCCCGACGCGGGGCTTGAACCCACGAACCGTGAGATCATGACCTGAGCCGAAGTCGGACTCTTAACTGACAGAGCCACCCAGGCTCCCCTATTTCTTTTCAAGAGAGAGTCTCAACAATTAGGTATGAACCCCCAGAGCACAAGCTATATTCCCCATAAAAACCTGTTATGCACTTACTGCAGAAGATAGGGAAGTTTTATTTGCCCCCAAATAGTCATCTTCAAAATATGACATTTATCCAGCATTATGACCATTTCAGATTACTCTAGATATTTATCCAAATACCTATAAATACCCCTCTCTATTTTGATTTAGAGTAGGAAATGACTGGGCCTTTCTCAACTGCTATTTCCCCTTGACAAAATGTAGACAAACTTTTTTCCATGTTTAAAGCCCAACACGAGGACAATTTTATACAGTTTGTGAACATAAATAGCCTGTTAATAAAAGGATTTCTGAAAGTCATATCACTGCTCACTCTGGAAAAGTAGAGACTGTCTTCAGATTTAGGAATTACATTAAAAATCCTGCCTTCTTGGGGTGCCTGGGGTGGCTCAGTCGGTGAAGCATCCAACTCTTGGTTTTGGCTTATGCCATGATCTCACAGTTGTGAGACCTGAGCCCCACGTTGGGCTCTGCGCTGGGATTAGCATTACCTTTCTTTTGGAGGAATTGCTTTTCTTTGTCTCTCACTCTGACATGTAGTCCAGTAGGACCTGACATATTGAAAGATAATCCTGCCTCTTTTGTCTAAAAATAGGCATTTTGTCTTTATCAGTTACCTATTGCTGCATAACAAATCACACCAAAACTTAGTGATTTTATATAGCGGTGACATTGTGTTCACTATTCTGAGAATATTCAGTGGTTCTTGTGCTGGTCTCCTATGCATTCCCTCATGTTGCTGATGTCAGTCAATAGCCTGGGGCTGGAGGGTCCATGATGACTTAGTGTTGGCCTCTGTCTGGGCCTCTGTCCATGTGAGTCCATCCTGGGTTTCATTGCATGGCAGTCGCTGTACAAAACTGGAAGCTTAAGCCCTCTTGATGCCAAAGGCTGGACATCAAACAACTTTACTTCTACTGAATTTTGGTCAAAGTAAATCAAAGGGCTGGCCCAGATTTCAGAGAAAGGGAAATATATGCCACCTCTTAATGAAAGGGACTGCAAAATCATACTGGAAAGGGCCTTGTGTATATGGATGGAAAGAATCATGGCACTAAATTTGTAAATAACCTACCCCTTTCCTGAAGCTGGAAACATTTGGGGCCAAGGTCCCTTAGCAGCGATAGTTGCAGCAGCCTTGTGGAAGGAATCAGTGTGCTGTAGACAAGGACAGGACTGACTTCTGGAGAGAAGCAGAAAGAGCCCGAGGGCTCTGTTTTCGCCACTCTGCATCCTCTTCGCCTCTCTCCTAATCTCGTTTGAGGTGGGTTTCTGGCATGTGCCCTCCAGGAGACCAGCTGGATACATAGTACTGCTTTCCCCTTTGTTTACCTCCCCTAGAGGATGGAAAAAAGTGTTGAAAGTAGAGATCTTTGGATCTTAAATTAATTATGTACATGGGCGCAGCAGACCTCTCATTTTATACCTCCTGCCAGCTCAAAACTGAAGAGCTTGGTAACACTCTTCCTGCCCTCGTTCCCTCTGATTCTGAGGATACAAAATGACTGCGAGGTCCTTGCAAGCAGCATCTTGGTGAAAGTTCACGTTGTGAACGACACCATCAGGAGAACATGAGAAAGCAGGTTCCTTCATCTCTTCTCAACAACGATTTTCAAGTTTGGGTCTGGAAAGGCTCTGGTAGCGTCTGTGCCAACATTATGGCAAAATCTACAGTCTTGTTACCATTTTGGATTAATTTCTTATGGCAACGCGTAAACCAGGCTTGATCTCAAAGGGCTCTCAACAAATCACTTCCAGCCCCTTCCTCTTAAAGCGATACTTAGCATGAGGAAGGAGCTATCCAGTCCAATCACAAGTTATTCTATCTGAAGTGGAAGACCAGTGAGGCCAATCCAACCTCTTCACCAATGGCCAGTGCATGTGGCCAGTGTCACGCTTTCCTCCCAGGGCCTCCGTGTTAATGGATGGGACTTAATGGCCTAGTGTATTAATAGATCCATCACCAGTGGCCATTCTGAGGACTAAGCAAACAGTAGAAAGGCAGAATAATAAATCACAGAAATAGGGAACTCCATTAGATTAAGATACGAAACTGCTGCTGCATTTAAAAGAAACATTATTTCAATTTACACTGAAAATCAAAGTCCCTTCAGTGGGAGTCACAGAGGCAGAATCCATTCTGTGATCTCACCTGGTGCCCCAGGGAGGCAGAGCAAACACCCACATGCCCAATATCTTCACAGCAACAAGCTTCTTCCATTTTTTTCCTTCCAAGAACAGTAGGCTTTGAGAGTTTGGACTTCCAAATATACTGCAATGATTAATTAACAGTTTATTTCCTGGTTCTTTCCTGCATCAAAGACATGTCTAACTGCAAATTAAACAATCTAATCAGCATGAGATAGTGTTACCACACTGAGTTGCTATAATTTCAGACAAAAGCAGAGAAAAGTTTTAGTTTGCATATTTATCCACAGATTTCACAGGCTATTTCTGCTAAACTTTTTCTTAATATTGAAGACATTTTAAGGACTCTCATTAATACCTTCTGTGATGTGTAAGAGCCCAAGCTACCAAAAGGAAGTAAGAAAAGTAGTAAAAACAAAAACAGTCAACACTTTTTGATTGTCAGTGATTCATAAATATTCAAAGTTATATATATATATGTGTGTGTGTGTGTGTGTGTATGTATATGTGTAGAGAGATTCAAAGTGTTTACTTAACACTTCCCTTATTGCTCTAAAACTGTGCAAGAAAAGATTGTAGAATTATTCTTTACTAACAGGCACTCTCCCTAGTTCCCAAGACAGTTTGAGGGAGTTTCAAATAAAATAGTTCTAAAATAGAAAAATAAAATTAACAACCTTAACCACATATTTTAAAATTGGAAGAGGGTAGGGGGAAAATAATAAAAAAAAAAAACAAGGCTAATATAGTTACCTTAATCAAACAATAAATTAATTTCTGAGCTTCCCATTAGCCAAGGCAAAAAAGGTAAAATAGGAAGTATACTTCTAGGGAATAAACCATATAATCGAATTAGAGGAAAAAATAACTATACTTAAAAGAGAGCCTTTTGTATAAGTATTAATACATATCTAAGGTAAGTTAATAACAGCCTTGAAGAAAGAGTATTTCGAACTTACTATAGAAAATCTGGAAAAGACAAAAAAAAAGTAAAAATAGGAAAAAGAAAGTTGCCCATACCGTATTAGCCAACCACAAAAGCTATTAGCTTATACTTTGACAGTCTTCTTCAGCCTTTTTCCTACACATGAGGTATTTTTAAGCTCAATTTTAATCCAAGTGCTTATGCAATATGTTCTATTTTTTCATTTTATTTAAAAAAATTTTTAATACTTATTTTTGAGAGACAGAGAGAGAGAGAGAGAGAGAGACAAAATCCGAAGCAGGCTCCAGACTCTGAGCTGTCAGCACAGCGCCCCACACGGGGCTTGAACACACAAGCTGTGAGATCATGACCTGAACCGAAGTTGGACATTTAACCAACAGCCACTCAGATGGACCTATTTTTTCATTTTATATTATGATCATCACTTTATCTTATTGCTTAGTAATGTCCTCAAAAACAATGATTGAAAAATATTCTATTGTATAAATAAATATTCCATATTTTATTTAAACATTGCCCAATTGTTGGACACTTTACCAATTTCCCACTGTTTTAAATAAAACAGAGGAGCTTTGTGCATTAAGCTCTTTCTATTTTATGTAATAATATTTAGGGTATGTTCTCAAGAGTGGTATAACTATAAATTAGCATTTTTGTTTATTTCTTGTTTTAAAAGGAACACATGTTTAGTGCGGACAACTTGGCAAGTTTAGAGAAGTATGGAGAAGAAGAAAATAGCAGCACTCAGATTCACCCTCTGCTCACTGCTTATCATGTGTCTTTCAGGCACACTTCAGTATAGCTGGCGGTCACAGCACATCAGTGGGGCACCTGGGTGGCTCAGTGGGTTAAGCTTCCCACTTCAGCTCAGATTACGATCTCGGGAGCACCACATCAGGCTCTGTGCTGACAGCTTGGAGCCTGGAGCCTGCTTCGGATTCTGTGTCTCCCTCTGTCTCTGCCTTCCCCCAATTCATGCGCTCGCACTCTCTCTTTCTTCCTCTCTCAAAAAATAAAAACATTTTTAAAGCAATGTCGTATCCTGCTGTATTCACTAATTATACCATAACCGTTTTCCTATCATTATAGATGTTCTTAATAATGGCATCACAACATGGGGCGCCTGGGTGGCTTAGTCGGTTAAGCGTCCGACTTTCGCTTAGGTCATGATCTCGCGGTTCGTGGGTCCGAGCCCCGCGTCGGGCTCTGTGCTGACTGCCAGCTCAGAGCCTGGAGCCTGTTTCAGAGTCTGTGACTCCCTCTCTCTCTGACCCTCCCCTGCTCACGCTGTCTCTCTCTCTCTCCTAGAAATAAATAAAACATTAAAAAAAAAAAAATAATGGCATCACAACATTCTGTCATATGGGTGATCACAATGCACTGCACAAAAACTTCTTCGAGCCAAACCTCAGAAAGATCAAAACCAAAGCTGCCAACGATTCTTTATAAGAGACTGCAAATTGGAAGCAAGACACCAAAGGTGGTCCAGGGACAGGTTTTGTTTGGCTTGTACCATGTTTTACATTGGGATTGCATTTTTTTCAAATTTTTGAATTGCCAAAATTTAAAATGTGAGAGATTCCATTTAAAATGTAGAGTTAAGGATCTGAGGGTGATCTGGCTGTGACCTCTGTCACCCCACTGATCACCAGGGTTGTTCACCTGATCTGGCTATCTAGACGGGTGCCTGCTACCTCCCTCACTGCTCCGCGTGTATCCCTCCAGAAGCTGCATACTTTATCGAAGAAGATGACCTTCCCTAATAAAAGAGGACCATTTTGGGGCCAAGGGTATACAAATAGCTACACTTTTCTGCTAGAGCCTCCAAACAAGCTCTCCAGGTACATTTGTAGGAATTTGAGGGTAGTCAAGCTTCCAGGATTCCAAATCTTCCTTTAAAAAAATTTTTAACCAAATAAAATCTAGACTTCCTATTTCTCTTATACAATCAGAAAGTCTGAGCCTATACTTGGCAACAATAGGCCAGAGTTGAGGAGAAGGTAGTGACTTCAACAGACACATGTGATTTGGTCACCTAAGTCCTTCACGTGCCTGGGCCCCCGGGGCATTTGAGGTCGTTTTTGGTTATGGATTTGTCTGGGTAGAAAATGTGGCCACGTCTAGCTACACCGACAGAAAGTTATCCCTCAGGCCTGGAAGGCAAATTTTCTAAGCACAGAACCAGATGACAGATTAACACCCTGGCTTCTGTTCTAGATTCTGTCAACTGTTTTCTGGATAATCGTAACCTATGGAGTCTCTCTGAATCTGGTTTTTGTATGGATACAAGGAGATTAGATGGAATTTATGGTTCTTGATATCTGTCCTGGATATAAATATGCTAGTTAGTCAATGAATATAAATAAAAAAGTAAAATAAACTCCACGGCCAGTCGCTTCTCAGGCAAATTTCTCATCAGGTCATGATAGGCCAGCAGGGCCTGTGAGCAGGACAGTCTTACATCTGCAGTCATCTCCTACAGGCCCAGAGACCTGCACAGATACCGTCTCTCCACACCCCTGCAAAGGAAGGACAGAGAGACTGGGGGCTACTGCTCTACCATTTCTGCCAGATTGTCCAGAACACTACAAACTGAGTGAAGATAACTCTGTGAAACAGAATTTCAACAAACTACCCAAAATTGAGATCTTCTTTCCCAGTGCACCACTGGATATAGACACCCCCCCCTCCCAAGGCACATACCTGTATCAAGAAAACAAATATGTGTCACAAGATATCAAATAATTAAGAAAATACAGCATGGATCTCTTTTCATACACAGGAAAAACAAAACTCATTTTACTTTAAAACCTCTTAAATCAGGGTACGTCCTCGATTCTGTTTAAATTGATGGCATACTTCATAACTGCTAGCATCTCAGAACTGAAGAAATAGTGAACATCATTTTTCTTTAAATGCCGACAGAGGGGGACTTGGGTGGCTCAGTCGGTTGAGTATCCAGCTCTTGATTTCAGCTCAGGTCATGATCTCACAGTCATGGGATAGAGCCCACATCAGGCTCTGCACTCACAGTGCAGAGCCTGCTTGGGATTCTCTCTCTCTCTCTCTCTCTCTCTCTCTCTGTGTCTCTCTCTCTGCCCATCTCCCACTCATGTATGTGCTGTCCCCCCCAAATAAACTTAATAAAAAATTATTTAAATGCCAACAGAAAGTTGCCAACTCTCTTTTACTAACAGAAACTATCCTCTGTTGTTAATCTCTATCTTCTCTAAACTGTGTAATGTTAAAGTACTATTCCATTTAAGAAATGCCAGTGAAAGTACCTGTAAAAACAAAACAAAACAAAACAAAACAAAAACCTCTCACTAACAAAATTAGAAATTATCAACTCAATCAGCCTCAAAAACTTTTTTAACTGGCCTGTGAAATCAAAGCGCCTGGGAGCCAGTGAACTGGATGGTCTCACTGCTCCCTTCCAGATCTCATATTATATTATATTCTTCCTGCAGGTGGATGATTTATTTGATAAGTCCTCTCAAACCTGCACTTGCAGTCATCTGCTTCACTAAAGCATTTCCATTTTTTAACCAAGTGGTTAATCTCCTACGGTTCAGGATGATTGAAGCTTTACTAAGTACTACTACTGACTAAGTTCCTCTAGAGCCTCAGAACTCCCAGGACCATGGACAGTGCAACAAATCTCTCTCTGTTTTAACTCGCCATCTTGGATACATGGGAATGCCCTAGCGGTCTTCAGGATGTGATAGCTCTTTCCTGCTCGGCCTGAAGTTCTGAGATACCATAAATGTATTGGTTCAAGCCTCGGCGAAGCCATTTGTAACACCTGTCATCCAAGACAAATCCCTCGGCCTCGTGTGCAGAACTGAGAGTAACATTAAATCATACCTCATCAGACTGGGAGAAAGATTAAATAGACAGTTGTGACAAAAATGCTCGGAAAAGTGCCTGGCACCTAGTCAATTCTCAAATGTTCTACAGAAACAAATTAACTTCTGAGATTGTTCTGGGCAAACTTCAAATGCCCGTGACTAATGAAGCCAATTGATTGTACACTTTGAAGGAGTCACAAATATTCGTTTTTTGCTGTTATCTCTCAGGAAGACAGACTGACACCATTGGTCACAGCTCAACATCTGCTCAACAAGCACAAAAACTTTGATCAGGGGGCATCTGGTGACTCTTTAAATGACTTTTGTGGAGGAAGGAGGGAGCTGATAGTTCTTAGCAGCCATTCTTTCTTCAGTGCTAAATGGCATCCATTCATTTCTTCCTTCCATTCCATCATTCACCCAATGCACATGAATGGGGGGACTGCTTCCCAAGCTCCAGGTACTATGCTAGGCACTGAGGACATAAAGAATTGGCACAGCCTCTGGTCCAAAGGAAGAAGCATCATCAATGCCAACTCCTGTGGGAGGGCTTGGGTGCCATATGTTCATTCAAGTCCTAGTGGGCACATACCTGGTAGGAAGAATTATTTTAGTAACAATCTTTATATCCTCTCCTTTAAGGAAATGTGGTCATGATTTCTTTTGCTACTTTTCTCTCTTGGCATCACAGAAAGCCACACACTGCTTATAGGAAGCCCTTGTTTTCCAGGGGAACATTAATAATGGGGAAGCACAAGTTGCTTCTGCTCAACAGTATTCATTACAGCTGTGACTCCGTCAAGTTGCAAACTGTAAGGTTTTATTTATTCTTCTTCTGGTCACATTGAAAGGGCCAGATTGCTTATCATCTTGCTTATCATCCTGCTTCTACCATCAGGCATTTTTTTTTTATTTGCAGTTATGAGGCAAAGCGTATAAATGGTTATGTAATGGTGGGTTCATGCAGCTTGCAAAACTTGGAGAGGGAACAAAGAATCAAGGTTGCAGAGTGGCCATTTAAAACAGAAATTACAGCAACAAAGGGACCATTGGCCAAGACAGCAAGAACACGACAGCCTGGGTGGAATGACCATTAAAGGGTAATCATTTCTCAGTTCTCGAGCCAGATCCAGGCAACATGAGCTGCTCCCTTCTCCCCACATTCTCCCAGCTCTGTGTGAACTTCCAGCAATTTCTAACACAACTGCCATGGTGAGAGCCAAAAATAATATGGGAGCATCCACTTGCCTGCCATTTCAGCCTTTGTGATTTCTTGATGATCCTTACAAACCTTGTTTCAGAGATACTAGGTTTGTCTTCCTTAGTGCTTCTGCCACAGACATAGCCACTGAGCAGAACATAAAACAAATACTTGCCCCAAGGACTTCTTAAGCTCCTCGTAAGCTTCTGAACACAATGAGATTGCCAATTGTCAGGGTATTTCAGAGACAAGGGAGAGCTAATCCATATCTGTTTAGTTTTTTGTTTTGTTTGAAGCTCTCAGAATGTTGAAAACAAAGGAATGTTGTACCATAGCTACAAAAACCATAACATGTTTTAAATGCTTGCATTTCACAAATTGTCGTCCAATAAGGGACACAGTTTTAATATCACAGGATGGATGTCCTCTTTCAGTCTTGTAGAAGGAACTCAAGGACTGCATGTAGAAACATGTGGCAACAACATCAGACTCTCAACTTGAAGCCTTGATGGACATGAGACCCTCCTGACCCCATCTGAGATTCATTTGGCCATCCCCAGAAGGGGCTCAGGAGTCTGCTCTGTTAATTCACTTGAGATATGTGTCCATCTCCTCAGTCAGATGTCTTGACTTCTTTTTTTGCCTGGAGCCAGGGCCCAGACGAAGTGCTCAACAAAACCACAGGGGTGGGGTATCTCTGCATCTCCTGGGGGCAAGCCAGACTCCAAGGACTAAAGCAAAAAGACAGGAGTTGCTATTGCTGCATGTTGCTGCACTCCAATGACACTGAATCTCACTTCACTTGACTCCTCACTCTTCCCAGTTATGGAGATCGCTGTATATCCCAGATTTCCAAGAGGAGTCAGGGGAAGGCAGGCTGCAGGGCTGTGTTTTATAAGAGATGCATTTAGGTTATGGCCCTGACTTGCCCGTGCAGAAGTGGTGAGCAGAGAGGATGTTAATGAGACCAGGATGTAGGCTTTGGAAGGAGCACCAGTGAGAAGGGTGACCACACAGCCAGGAAGTCACAGGGCATTAGCACACAGCACTGTGTGATGCCCCTCAGCGTGATCTGACATATCACGTGGCCGACACCTTCACTGGAGATGTAGGACTTTGTGTGTGGCAGAATTTTTCATTGACAACTGTGTACCAGGCAGACTCTGGGTCTTTGGGCATGGCCACTCCATGCATAGTGAAGCGTTCACAAGGGCATGGGGCTCTCAGGTATCCAGAGGAAAGATTTCAACCACACTAGGGTTCAGAGTAAGTTTGTCCAGATCTCTGAGGGGCAGAGGGCATTACCCAACATCTAGATTCTCTGAATCATACATTCCTTTAATAACATGTGTTCCCTTTCTCTCCATCTTCTCTACCTTCTGTCCTTGACTCCCTACCAGCTACCCTTAAATCCAGTGAATCTGGGACTGGTAGGGAGTGGGTCCGTTGGTCAGCTCAGTAAGAGACTCTGACCAATCTCCATTTTCCTGGAGGTCCATACAGCCCTGACCCCAGGGTATGACAACCAAAGGACCAAGAAGACTGGTACAGCAGGGAGGACCATTGGTTACTCTCATCCCCAGAAGCCCTTTCCTGTGTCTGCCCACTGGCTCCTGTAGAGCCTCCCCAAATGGACATCCTCAGCTCAACACCTGTACTCACTTTTCCTCCATCCTGGGGTAGGGGCCAGAGGAAGTCATCCCACAGGGGTAACAACGGCCCCCAGTCATCTCACATTAGCAAATGTTGATTGAGCTTCTGCTCTGTGCTAAATACCAGGCAGGCACACAGTAAAAACTTCTTAAATTAGTAAATGAATGAAACACCATCCTCTCCTGATGAGTTAAGGAATGTGGAAGTGTTTTGTAAATCTTACTCTATGTATTCTCCTTTGATTTCAATTGATCTTTACAACAAATCTTTAAAAGGGCATTATTGGGGCACCAGGATGGCTCAGCCGGTAAAGCAACGGACTTTGGCTCAGGTCATGATCTCACAGTCAGTGAGTTTGAGCCCCACATTTGACTCTGTGCTGACAGCTCAGAGCCTGGAGCCTGCTTCAGATTCTGTGTCTCCCTCTCTCTGTCCCTCCTCCGTGCTCACTCTCGTGTGCATACTCTCTCTCAAGAATGAACATTAAAAATATGCTTTAAGTAATAAAAATAAAAGGACGTTATTACAAACAGAAGAGCAAACTGGGGTGCCTGGGTGGCCCAGATGGTTAAGCAATGAACTTTGACTCAGGTCATGATCTCACAGTTCATGGGTTCAAGCCCCAAGTCAGGCTCTGTGCTAACAACTTACAGCCTGGAGCCTGCTTTGGATTCTGTATCTCCCTCTCTCTCTGTCCCTACCCACTCATGCTTGGTCTCTCTTTGTCTCAAAAATAAACATTAATAAAGAAATACATACATACATTAATTAACTAATTAATTTAAAAATACATAAAAATAAAAATAATTTTAAAAATTTAAGAAGAGCAAGCCAAGCTTATAGCATTTTTTCCTATCATGTAACAAATAGTTTAACTAGAATTCAGACCACTTCTTTCTTCTTTAAGGCAAAGCCTGGCACAGTGCTTGGTATAGAGTAACTATCAGTTAATATTGGTCAAATCAACTTAATAGAACCAATCTCACTATGTGCCTTTGTCAAATCAAATATCTGCTCAAAGACAAACTATAACTCAAGGGCTAATTCCTGCTCATAAGGGCAGAACGAATATGTTTTTCACAAAGGATTTCACAAAGTAGAACTTTCAGCAGCAGGGAAAAGCCTAGCACACCCACATCTCTTGTGGGAACAGTTGTTTCCATTTCTAATATGCTGAGATGCCCCCATGTCATGTACCAAGGAATTCAGAAAAAGAAGAGTTTGACATGTGAGAACCTTAGACTTACAACAGTGGTGCTAAAAGTCATTACATTTAAGAAGGATATTGAAGCCACAGTGGAAAAAACATTGATATACAAAGTGAAGGATCATGCAAACGAATGTTCCAGATTTCTGATAAGGAAGATCTGGGTTACTGTCCCCATGAACTCCTTTCTGTTCTGAATCAAAGCCTTTTCCCACACCACTTAATGCCCGCCACAAAATCTTAGTGCCATGCTTCTTACCACAAACTGTCTCCCTCACCCACATAGCGAAGGATTTTCTGCAAAGGCCACTACCATTCACTCAAAGATCCATACTCCTCCTCCCCAGAATCCTACCAAATCTGGAGTGGAAGACCACATTGGGTCTTTCTGGTGCTTTCCCCACAGCAGAGAGACTCTACTCTGCTTTGGTACTTGGAAAATCCTTCTAGATGGCCATGTCTGTTAATTCATCCATATGCTAAGCAAAGAGCTACGCCATAATTTCTTCCAAGGAATCCCTTTGGTCCAGACTTCTCCTCAGGTAAAACCCTTGGGCTCTTATATCATCTGACATGTTTTGGGAATGAGGAGCAGGAAATTAAATGATACAGCATTTTCCAGTTATCTGTTGCTACATAATAGGCCACATCACTTGACATACAATAATAACAACAACTGTATGATGCTCACAGATGCTATGAGTTCAGAATCTGAAAAGGACTCAGAAGGCAAACTCTTCTCAGGTCCGTGATGTTTGGGCCTTCACCTTAGATGACTCCACTAGCCAGAGGACTCTGGAACAGGTAAGGCTAGAACACTTGGAACAGGAGCAGTCCCCTTCATGTTGGCTTTTCCAATCACATGTCTGGAACCTAGGCTGGGATGGTAGAAGGACCAAGAGCACCTACGTGTAGCCTTACCAGCATGGCCAGACATATCAGGGCAGTTGGAAGTTTTACATGGAAGCTGAAGGCCCCAAGAGCAAATGTTCCCAGCAGCACAAGGAGGAAACTGCATGGATGTTTATGATCTGGTCACTGAAGGCATCACTTCCACTATACTCTATTTTTCAAAGTTGTCACCAGCTCATCACAAATCAGAGGAGGGGACAAAGATATCACCTCTTGATGGGAGAAAGTACAAAGAATACACAGCCATATTTTTAAATCACTACAGTCCTTGCTCCAGCCACATATCAGGTATATCCTTGGAAACATACTTGCCTTTTCCCAAGACCCCTAAGAATTTCATCATATCACAGCATCAGGCTCAGGCTCAAGGTTCAGAGTATCATCTTCTAGATCAGGGCCACATGCAAATGAGGCTCTTCAAGTTCAGTACCTTGGCCATGGTTTCTCTTCATCTGAAATCCTATCAATTGTTTATCTGCACTCCCAACCCCAACACACCATAATGGTGGCACGGGCATGAGATATAGACACTCTTGTTCAAAGAGGGAGACAACTAGAGGCACACAACAGTCACTGGTCTTTGGTGATTCTACAGTTCATCTGAGCAGGTATTACCAGTTCCCTTTCTAGGGCTCAGTTCTGCTCTTGGGGAGTCATCTTCCCAAGCTCTTGGCTCCTTCTGAGTCATCACTCTCCTCTATTAAAGCCATCATTGTCTGTAGCTGAGTATTTTCTCACCGGCCTCCTGTCCATAAACTTGGGGGGTGGGGGAGTGGTCCAAAGTCCTCTTTTCATTTTGTGTTTTCTCTTTTCCTTTTCGTCATATATGGTGTCATTCCTTTAAAAACTTGGTGGGTCTCTTAAGATCAACTTAAAATCTACTGCATTAGACAGAAGCTACATCCACAAATCTCTTCCAGATAAACCCTTCAATTTCCTAGGTGGGATCCCTATGAGGCCACTGTGAGACAGAACCACTATGATTCTTAGGGCTTATGAAGTGTATCCTTAAGATCCTTAGGAGATTTTTTCTTTTTCAAAGTGTCTATGCAGTATCATTTTAAACCACTCTGAAGTATTTCCCAAAAAAAGGGAGAGATTCTTAGCTTCACCTTTACCCTGAGACCACATTTTCCTGACTGTGCCCTGGATTTAATTATTCCCCTGGGGTTCTTGTTAGTTTGAGAACATTTTTCTGAGTGGAAAGACTGTCCAGGAGCTTTTAAGTTTGCTCTAAATTCTATTCAAAATCTAAATGGTTATTCTTTAATTCATCTGTCTCCGCCCACATTTGATCAGAGATGGAACAAGGAAGCCATGTGGCCATTCCAACACTCTGCCTGGAATTCTCCCTAGTTGTATCATTAAGTACAGTCTTGATCTCTATATTACCAGAGGTCACAGTGCTGACCAACTCTCAACCATTACAAAACAAGCCTTCTCGGTTCCTTCAGCTTCCAAACCATTGTCCTCATTTCCCTTCCAGCTTTTACAACAGCCTCCTCAAGGTCTGTCAAGCTTCTGTTAGCCATCCCCTCAAGGCCCCTCCAGTGTCCACCTACTGTGGAGTTCCAAACCAATGCTACTTGTTTGTAAGTTTTTGTTACACTGGCACCTCACGTCCAGGGGGAGGAAAGTCACACAAATATTGATAGGCTGTGAGTCTACAACTTTAAAGAGAAAAGAAGTCACACAAAAAAAGTCTGTTTGGGGTTTTGGTTTAGTTGGTTTTTGTTTTATTTTGTGGTTCTATGTAAGGAAAATTTCATTCTGTACTACTAGAGGAACATTATAATTAGATTAGAACATTATATTATAATTATCTATTTTTGTCTAATAAATGACTCCAAAGTAGTGGTATAATACAACACTACTTTTTTACGCTCAGGATGTTCTGGGTCAGAAATTCGGAAATGGCACCACAAGGTTGGCCCTTCTCTAGTCCATGGTGTCTGCATCTCAGCTGAGATGACTCATAAGATGAGGTAAGACTCTATAGCTGGAGGTTAGAATGGCTGGACTTGGAGGATTCATTCCCAAAGAGCTTCTTCACTTCTGTGACTGGAACTTGGGCTGGAATAGTGGAAGGAAGGCAGGCTTGGCTGGGACTATTCTAGAAAGTCTGAGTGTGGCATCTCTAGCATGACAATCTCAGAATTGGACTCTTTCCATAGCACCCCATGACTCCAAACACAAGTATTCCCAAAGCCTGAAGCTTTTCATGACCAAAGCCTGAAGCTTTTCATGACCAAAGCCTGAAGCTTTTCATGACATAGTCTTGGAAACCACATAACTGTACTTCCAGCATATACTACAGTCAGAGCAGGCACAATTACACCCAGACTGGAGAAGAATGGACATGGAACCCACTCCTCAATGACAGAAGTGTCGAAGAACTTGTGGTCATATTTTGAAATGTCTGAGGTGCCTGAGTGGCTCAGTTGTCTAAGCAGCTGACTTCAGCTCAGGTCATGATCTCGTAGTCCGTAAGTTCGAGCCCCACATCGCGGGGAGCCCACTTCAGATCTCTCCCTCTCTGCCCCTCCTCTACTCACACTCAGTCTCTCTCTCACGCGCGCGCGCGCGCGCAAAAATAAGCACACATTAAAATAAAATAAAATAAAATAAAATAAAATAAAATAAAATAAAATAAAATATAAAATAAAATAAAACTTCCAACAGCATTTATTGCCAAATGTGTAGTCAGCAATACAGATAAAAAATTGGAGGGGCACCTGGGTGGCTCAGTCAGTTAAGCATCCAGCTCTTGGTTTCAGCTCAGGTCATGATCTCAGTTTGTGAGTTCAAGCCCTCTGTCAGGCTCTGTGCTGGTGGTGCAGAGCCTGCTTGGGATTCTGTCTTCCTCTCTCTCCACCTCTCCCCCACTCACACTGTCTCTCTCTCTCTCAAAATAAATAAATAAATTTAAGAAAAGATGAAAGTATTGGAATGAAGAGGCTACATAGTTTATAACTAAAAAGTTCATTCTCGGCCATCTGAAGAACAAATATGGGACCAAATCCAAGGAATCAAAAGGGTTGAAATAAATCTTCATCTCACATTGACAAGAGTCATAAAGAAAGCTTCAGAGGGAATAAAATCACAAAAGAAAGATGGATTTTCAAAAAAAAAAATTAAGACTACTTCTTGTCAAAAGATGTGCCACCAAAAGAGAGAGGGGAGGGAAGATTATGGAGAAAGGGAGCAGGGGTGGGGGTGGGGGGGCAGATGGTCATGCAAGTAATTTATATGCTGTGAGTCTACATCTTTACAGAGAAAAAAATCACACACACAAAGAGTCTGTCTTGATTTTTTTGTTTGGTTGGTTTTTGTTTTATTTTGTGGTTCTATGGAAGGAAGATTTCATCCAATACTACTAGAGGAACCAGCAAGAAAACATTTGCTAAGATTAAGAGCTTGAAAGAAACTTACTATCAGGAAGAGGGACTGAGAGAGGTAGGGGCATCTTCTCAGGTCAGGCAGGTGATGTACTTGCAACACTTCACCTCCAGTTGTACAACCTGGGTCCTAATCCTGGCTTCAGCCTGATATACATGAGGACAGTAGAACCTGGAAAGAAGTGATTCATTTGGGGCGGGCACCTGGGTGGCTTAGTCGGTTAAGCGTCTGACTTTCACTTAGGTCATGATCTCGCGGTTCGTGGGTTCGAGCCCCGCGTCGGGCTCTGTGCTGACTGCCAGCTCAGAGCCTGGAGCCTATTTCGGAGTCTGTGTCTCCCTCTCTCTCTGACCCTCCCCTGCTCACGCTGTCTCTCTCTCTCCTAGAAATAAATAAAAATATTAAAAAAAATATTTAAAGAAAGAAGTGATTCATTGACCTTGAGTGATCCCAGGAATCAGAGTTTCTCAAACTAAGGAACAATCAATATTCCATGAGCATATAGTGGCATTCCACTACTAAAGTCAAACAATGATTTCCTGGTCATATAAGATTTAGTTAATGTATGATATTTTCTCCATTTAAAAGCTTTATCCCATAAATTTCTTTCAAGCCGTGGGTTTTTTTTTTTCCCAGTAAGTTTCCCTACTTTTATTTATTTATTTTTTTTTACAAATAGTTTCTTGTCAAATTAGTTTCCACATAACACTCAGTGCTCATCCCCACAAGTGTCCTCCTCCATGCCCATCCCCCCTCCCCCCCCCCTCCATCAGTCCTCAGTTTTTGTCAGCATTCAAGAGTCTCTCATGGTTTGCTCTCTCCCTTTCCCCCACCATTTCCCCCCTTCTTCTCCCCTTTGTTCCTCCGTCAAGTTCCTCCTAATCCCCCTATACGTGCAAACGTATGATATTTGTCCTTCTCTGCCTGACTTATTTCGCTCAGCATAACACCCTCAAGGTCCATCCATGTTGCTACACATGGCCAGATTTCATTCTTTCTCATTGCCATGTAGTATTCCATGGTATAGACAAACCACATCTTCTTGATCCATTCGTCCGTTGATGGACACTTAGGCTCTTTCCATGTTTTAGCTATTGTGGAGAGTGCTGCTATGAACATTGGGGTACATGTGGTCCTATGCCTCAGCATTTCTGTATCCCTTGGGTAAATTCCTAGCAGTGCTATTGCTGGGTCATAGGGGAGTTCTATTGTTAGTTTCCTGAGGAACCTCCACACTGTTTTCCAGAGGGGCTGTACCAGTTTACATTCCCACCAACAGTGGAGGAGGGTGCCCGTTTCTCCACATCCTCGCCAGCATCTAGAGCTCTCTGATTTGCTCATTTGCTCTGACTGGCATGAGGTGGTATCTCAGTGTGGTTTTGATTTGTATTTCCCTGACGTGGAGGGATGCTGAGCATCGTTTCATGTGTCTGTTGGCCATCTGGATGTCCTCTTTGGAGAAGTGTCTGTTCATATCTTCTGCCCATTTCTTCACTGGGTTGTTTGTTTTTCGGGCGTGTAGTTTGGGGAGTTCCTTATAGATTCTGGATATTAACCCTTTATCTGATATGTCATTTGCAACTATCTTTTCCCATTCCGTTGGTTGCCTATTAATTTTCTGGGTTGTTTCCTTGGCTGTGCAGAAGCTTTTAATCTTGATGAGGTCCCAATCGTTTATTTTTGCTCTTGATTCCCTTGCTTTTGGGGATGTGTCAAGTAAGAAGTTGCTGCGGTGGAGGTCAAGGAGGCTGTTTCCTGCTTTCTCCTCTAGGGTGTTGATAGTTTCCTGTCTCACGTTCAGGTCCTTGATCCATTTTGAGTTTATTTTTGTGCATGGTGTGAGAAAATGATCTAGTTTCATTCTTCTGCATGTTGCTGTCCAGTTCTCCCAACACCATCTGTTAAAAAGGCTGTCTTTTTTCCATTGGATATTCTTTCCTGCTTTGTCAAAGATGAGTTGGCTGTATACTTTTGGGTCCACTTCTGAGTTCTCAATTCTGTTCCATTGGTCTCTGTGTCTGTTTTTGTGCCAATACCATACTGTCTTGATGATGACAGCTTTGTAGTAGAGGCTGAAGTCTGGGATGGTGATCCCTCCCGTTTTGGTTTTATTTTTCAGTATTACTTTGGCTATTCGGGGTCTTTTGTGGTTCCATACAAATTTTTGGATAGTTTGTTCTAGTTTTGAGAAGTATGCTGGTACAATTTTGATAGGAATTGCATTGAATGTGTAGAGTGCTTTGGGTAGTAATGACATCTTAACTATATTTATTCTTCCTATCCATGAGCATGGAATGTTTTTCCATTTCTTTGTGTCTTCTTCAATTTCCTTCATAAGTTTTCTATAGTTTTCATCATTCAGATCTCTTGTATCCTTGGTTTCAAGCCGTGGGTTTATTTTACTACTTTACTCTGAGATATCTGATTTAGTAAACTCAATACATTACAAATAATATATTGCATGATGTCCCAAAAAGCACCATGAATTCCAGATACTTCATTGCTGGGCCAAGCTGAAGAATGATCTCAGCACTGATACTGAATTTCAGGTCTGAAATTCTTATATCGTTCCAGAAATGTGACCTGGCATAGTATCTCATCAACTGGCACTAACAAGAGAATAATAGATGGAGAAGATACTCTAGGTGAAGGCAGGGGACTGGCTTGGATGACCTCTCAGGGAGGATTTTAGGATCTGTTTTGGATAAAGTCATCTATTTAGTACTTCTGTCAGCTCCCATTATCCCATATCTCAGAATATACATATATACATAAAATCTCCATTTGAGCTTCTATAATAAAAGTTCTATAGACCTGGTGGCTTAAAAACCACTTATTTCTTATAGTTCTGTGGGCTAGGAAGTCCATGATCAAGGCTGTGGCAGACTTGATCTGGTGAGGGCTTACTTCCTGGTTGACAGATGTCTGTATTCTCACAGTGCCCTCACATAGCAGAAGATTCTGGCGAGCTCTCTGAGGTTCCTGTTATCAGGGCACTAACCTCTTTCATGAGAGCTTCATCCTCATGACCTAATCACCTCTCAAAGGCCACACCTTCTGAAACAATCACATTAGGGGTAAGGGTTTCAACTATGAATTTTGGAGGACCCCAAATATTCAGTCTATAACATATACCTATAATTGATAATTTCACACTTTGAACCAAAATGCTGCCATTTTCCCATTAGCTGACAGACAGAATATTGGGAGACAATTCACCCTGGATCTGTGGGTCTCTCATAGTTCTAAACATCTTATGAATCTGGCCTTCTTCATGTAGCACAGTGGGAAATGGGATTCGGGAAACTGGCTTAAATGCTAATACTTAGACTACTGTCTTTGCTGTGAGTAATAAATTATTCTTTGTTTCTGATCCAGGAGTCTCCTATCTTCTGCCAGCCTCCATGAAACTATAGCAGGCTTACTTGTTATCTTGCAAATAGAGTGAAATTTCAGACCCTTTGCAGCCCTTAACACAGAATGCTCAGTGACAGAGCTTGCTGCCAAGGAAAAATTCTTCACTGAACATTCAGTGCCAAAGCATCTACTTTCTTATCAATGTTCTCTATATTTCTGTTTAGGGCCTTAGCTATGCAAAGGTATTGAGCAATTCTTCCACCTGAAGAAAGATAGGAGGCACATGCAAAGTGATGTTCACTGCAGCACTGTTTATAAATTTAAAATTTTAGAAACAGGTGAGCTTCCCAGGAGATCTGTGTGGCTCATTTGGTTAAGTGTCTGACTCTTGGCTTTGGCTCAGGTCATGATCTCATGGTTTGTGGGAGTGAACCCCTCATCGGGCTCTGTACTGACAGTGCAGAGCCTGCTTGGGATTCCCCTTCTTCCTCTCTCTCTGTCCCTCGTCTGCTTGTGTGCTCTCTCTCACTCTCTCTCTCTCAAAAGAAATAAATAAACTTGAACCTACCAATAACAAGATATTGGTAAAATTGTGGTCCAACCATATAATACAGACTTTGCATCTAACTATCTGTATCCATAGATGTATGTCTGTTTATATGGTATAACACTCACAATATGTCGTGTGGTAAAAAGTAGGTTATGAAATAGAAGTGGTTCCATTTCAGTACCAGAAAGCATGTCTTTATACAGAAAAAGAATTCCAGAGTAAGATACACTAAGAGATTAATGGCAGAAATTCCAGACGGGGAAATTTCAGGGCATTTTATCTCCTTGTTGCCTTACTCATATTTTCTTATTTTTTGCAATTAATGTGTATATCTTATTGTTCAGAGATGGAGAAAAATAACCTGATCAATAGCTCTCTTCCCTCAACACCTTTTTCAAAAGTATTTAAAGTCCAGAGGGAATGGTTTTGGCACCAACACAAGCGGTGGCAGCAAGGAGACCCCTTGGACCCCTTGGAGACTCCTTGGGGGTAAACATTAGGAGTCCAGACCCTCAGGAAGAGATTCTGCAGTCTGAGCAGAAGCACAAGACTCTCCAGACACAGTCTGCTGGGTCTTTTCTGGTTTTTGACAGCTTGATCTCTAACCAACCAGTTTGCTTTTGTGAGAAGACCCATGTGCTATCTTTCTCTGGCTTTATTGCTATAACACTTCAAGGTTGCCAGGATTTTAATGTGCTCAAGGAGCAGATCTATAGATATATCAAGCAATAGCCCCATTCCCCACCCTCCTTATCTTCAGCAAAATAGCTGTACTATCCTGGGTCCAAAGCCAGCTCTCTGCTCGCCGGCTTCTCCAACACATGAAGATTATTGTCAGTAAGTTATTGCCTGACCCAAAATATGAAATTCATTTCTATTCTAGTCAAAAGTCTCTCAATTGCCTCTCTAATATGACTGATTCCTAGCTGATTCAACAATCTGAATCTCCCAAATTAGCAGTATGTAGGATCTTCGGTAGTATGGCTCCTGACCCTGAAGTACAAGATATACTAAATTTTGAGTCCTAATATTTGGGGTTCAATTCTGATGTTGTTATTTACTAGCTGTTGGTCCTTGGGTAAATCAGTGAACTAGTTGACTTCCTCTTCCGTAAAGTAGGTATTATAACACTGCCTACTTCACAAGTAAATGGGGTACTATGAACACAGTTGCCCAAAGACCAAGAAAGTCCTAGATGTATCCTTTGGGACATTTTAAACACTCTATAAGACCTAAGCACCTTTACCTCTAAAGGGCACATCCTAATGTGCCAGCAAACCTAGTAAATTACAGTTATAGCCTATAATAAACATTATACATGTGAATCTAAATAAGTATTTGCCATAAAAATATTCTAAGATTTTTACAATTTTGCATTTGAAATCCAGTTATGAGTCATTTATCCTTGACTATGGTTTCTTAACGATTGTCGTGTATATTCAGAAGAAAACAATATAGCCCACAAATCATTCTCAAATGTAGTGAAAATCTTATAAATACTGAACTTAATAATGGATACAGTTGGCGTGTTATGTTTGGTAGACAACTTTCATTTTGTAATTGTCTTCTCTTAATATGGAGTCAACATAATGTTTTCCAATCTCAAACATTTGTCAGCCCCAGAAAAGCTTTTAGGCCCCAGACAGTGAGTCTAGAATGCCCAATAGATAGATGACTCTGTGTCCCCAAGAGGGTCCCAGAGGTATGGTAGAGCAGTGGTCCTCCAGCGATATAATGCATACTCTCAAGCCCCGCCTTACAGCAGTGAGCTAAAATTTCTGAAGTCTACATTTTTAATTAGCTCTCCAGGGGATTATTTGCCTACCAACATTTGGGAACCAAGCATCCAATCCCATGTACAGTAGAGGTAAGAAGGGCCAAAAGAAGATGGGTATCTTGGCTACCAGCCAAGACCCACTCAACAACCTCTCTGCAGGCAGCCGGCAGGGCAGAGCAACCTCAGGTTCAGGGAAAACAGTAGCATACGCACCTCGATGGAAACTGGATTCCACTTTTATAGAAATAGCATAAGCGAACAATATGCTGCATTCAGTCCCCAGATGTTGAGTCGAGTTCCTTTTTTCAACAGGGAATGAATAATTTATAATCCCATTGTGTTAAATCCAAAATAATAAGCCTGTCTGTTGAAGCAGTGCTGAAGTCCACACTTTGAGGACATACTCATAAATCCTTAAGCACTTTTCTAACTAGCTGAAAAAAATTTATGAAGTGGCTTTGGAGGACCACTGAGCTGGGGTTTGCAACGGTGGTGTCGGGAGCAGCCTGCAACAGATCGCCATGCACTTGTTAAAGACAGATTCCGGATCCCACCTCAGGCTGTGCAAACCAAAGGCTAGCAGGTGAGGCCCAGAAATCTTTTTTTTTTTAAATTTTATTTATTTATTTTGAGAGGGACAGAGAAAGAGTGCAAGCAGGGAAGGGACAGAGAGAGGCAGGACGGGATCTGAAGTAGGCTCCGCGCAGACAGCCCGACTCGGGGCTCGAACTCACAAACCATGAGCTCATGAGGAGCACAAGTCATATTCTTAACTGACTGAGCCACCCAGGGGCTCCAGAAACCTTCATCTTCAATAAGAGCCCCAGGTGACTCTTTTGCTTCTAGACTGCGTGGCAGCTTTGCCTTCTGGGTTCAGATCTGAATTGACCCTTGAGGGCCAATTTCCACTCTGACTTGATTCCCTTTTCTGGGTATTGCTGAGGTCAAACCTATTCCCAGGGTTGCAAGTAAAACTTCCCCTTTCCCAGAAAACACTAAAGGTGTAAAAAACACCAGCTAATCTCCAAGAGACCAGAAAAATGACCAACTATCCCCTAGAGAACCCCCTTTGTTTTCAGGAGTCACTTCCCAGCCTTTCCAAAGCCAGAGGCTATGTCGTAGACTTCTGATGTGTGCAGAGGCTGTGTGGGAGGTGGGGAGGCCGGAGCAGGGCAAGGACATACTAGCCCCCAGCCCTATTCTTTCTGGCTTATACTTTTTGGATTAGAAACAGCCTAGGTTTGGGTCCCCAGTGGAGTCAGCTTCACCTCATTTGTCTGGGTCACCTCACCACAAGCGAGGCACATTTCACTTCATCAGTCAAGGCAGTGATTCCTGAGGTGACTGGCCACAAAGCTATGCCAAGGGCTTGCGTCTTCTCAAGAGGGGGCTAAATGGACCCAGACAAGTGATCTATTTTTCAAAAGTAGCTGCCAAAATCTCCAGTTTGGTGCCACGGGAGCAAAAAGCAACTGGTTCTTGCAGAAAGAATGTTTTACTGCATATTCTAGAAGGCATTCTTTGGGCCACTTACTGTTACCTTCACTCCTCAGGGCTACACCTTTTGACTCAGGGATGTAGATGCAGGTAGGGAAGGTCTAGAGAGAGAACAGAGAAGAGCCAGTATGACAGTTATTAGCAACAAGGACAAAGTCTCACTATATGAGTCATTTCTTTTAAGAAGGTCCTCCTAAAGAGGAAGGGAATCAAAGAGATCTTTAAAATAAAGGTACTTCCCCACAAGTCCATTTGCATGTGTAGAAAACTGAGCACTCCACTCTGCAGCCAGGAAAACTACAAGTGAGATTGCGTTGATTAGTCTTTTGATAGAAACATGGATATAGAGAAATATTCCCCTATTATTAAAAAAAAAAAAAATAGTGCAAGCAGAGCAGCAAGGAGTAGGGGACCCTTGGCTCAGGGTTGAGAAGCAGTGGGGGTCTGCAGCCAGCAGGAGGGTGCAGGTCCTGACTGGGAAGGCGGCAGCTCCCTCCATGTCCCTAGGCTGTTGGCATACAGGAATATGGACTGGGCCTCACCAGATCTTCCCAAATTGCAGAAGATGCTAAGTATTCAGATTTTCATATATTTCCACCCTGACTTGACTCCCTTTTCTGGGTATTGCTGAGGCCTCCACCGAAAGATCAAACCTATTCCCAGGGTTGCAAGTAAAACTTCTCTTTTTCCAGAAAGCACTAAAGGTGTTTTCTTAATTATCAGCTCTATTATATTTTTAAACACTGTGAATAAAATAACTATGTCCCCTGAAATTTGCCCGTAAGACTAGGGGCTGAAATAGACCCCATGTTCTCTGCAGACCTCAGGAACTGAAGGAACAAGGAGCTGTCATGTCCAACTCTTTCAAGATCCATCCTTGGACTGAAGACTCTGTCCTGTCTGAAGTACCGAAGCCAGTGTTGATTTTGAGCCATTCGAGGACATGGGGGATTAGTGCTCAAGCAGTTAATGCCCAGCCTCCTGCAGCTGATCCCAAAAGTGAGCCCCTTTCACCTCTGGCCAGGTGAGCTATAATTACCCAGGACAATGCCCACAGTGTCTGTCTTCATTCTTCCTTGTCTTAGTGAAATCCTAATCACTCTTAAAGACCCAGCTCATATGTCACCTTCTCTGGGATATCTGGCCTGATGCTTCCCATTGAACCTAATCCCTACCACCCTCTCTCTTTTGTGTCCTACAATAGCCCAGATAGATCCACCAACTGGACAGCAAGGTGACAGATGCTACAACGTGCTGGGAACCCCACAGGGACTGGGCTGGAGGAAGCGGTAGAGACCACTATTACTAAACAAGTAGAATGAACCTGGTATTTGCAGCCATTGTCTTGTTTGTGTCTCATGTGCTCTGAGGTGAGTAGGCTTTCTACAGAGAAGAAAAAGTGATGCTAAGGAAGCTTAAGAAATGTGTCCAAGGTCACATGGGTGGGAAGAGACAGCTGAACTCTGACTCACCCAGAGCCTGCATATTTCATGCTCCAGCCCAGTGCCATAAGTATTTGTAATTTAAGAAACAACAACAACAAAGAAGTTCTATTCCATTGAAGATTGGGTTAGAAAATCAAATGTAAAGTTCTGCAGACATTGAGCATATGGGTACCCTACAATGAAACTCTAGACAAACACCTCTCAGCACTGAACAACCATCATGAACTCTTGTCAGTGAGGAAAAGGAGGGGATGGAGGAGAAGGTGCAGTGTGCTTTCCTCTGTTTAAGGATCTGTAGGCTTAAGTTAGGTCCCTCCCAATAGCAGAGCCCAAAACCAGGATTTGGGAACAAGGAGTTCATTTGGAAAGAAATTCCAGGAAGCCCCAGAAGAGGAGATGGGAAATGAGTGAGGGAAGGGAACGAAGCTAACAAAAGGTATGTTCATGAGCAGGTTTCCATTCTGGGCAGTAGAGACTGGATCTGTGTGGGGACTTCTGGGAGACATGTGAACACATGTCAGCAGCAAGGAGAAAGCTTTGAGTTTCTTTTCTAAGAGTAGGAGAGGGGAAGGAGAAGATGTGGTTGGGGCAAGAAGGAGGAAAGGTGGGAAGGGGAAGAAGATGAACAGAGGAGGAGGAGGAGTGAGAAGGGGACCCTTCTGGCTCCCTAGGCACACACACCTTGGAGACCGTTCTAAACCAAATGCTCATTTTAGGAAATCCAGGGCTCCAGCTAGTTGAGGCCCTACTCACTTCTGAAAGAGAAACTCCCCACAACAGACACAAATGCTTGTATATTTCAGTTAAGGAAAGCTTATGTCTACTGTTAATACCTGGCATGGTCAGCTGCTCCATCTTTCATACCATCACCAGCTCTGGAGTTTCTGCCCCCCAGACTCCAGGAGCCATCGATGGGGAAAGGTTCAAGTTCCCACAGTAAGTTAGTGCCAAAGTCAAGGTCAAAAGGCACAAGAAATCAGTACTGTTGACAGTAGCAAAGCTTCATCTTAGCAGCTTAAATACTAACATCATTCCTGACCTCCTTTCTTAGCTATTCCTAACAGCCTGTTTAAAAAGCAACAGCATAAAGCCAGTATAATGCTGAGGATATCTTTGCCTAAATTTGTTTGTGCTTGTTTATTTTTAAGGACTATCTGTAATAATGCAGTATTATAAGCCATTGCTCATCTCTTCCCCTGTGTGGGCTTATCTCTTCTCTCTTACGTGGCTAAACAGTCAAATCCTTTACAAATTGATCATTTCCTTCTTTCCTTTGCCTTCTTCTTTCCTTTGCAATATACAAAAACATGGATTCGCTGTATCTGCTTTGGTTACTTTGATCCACCCTCTGGGGAATCCCAGGCAATAGGGTTATGGTGTCATGGGAAGGAACAATCTAGAGGGTAAAAGCAAGCCAGAAGATAAAGGAATTGTAGGGAGACTTCAGCACCCCCATAAGTT
Source organism: Hyaena hyaena (assembly GCF_003009895.1). Lineage (NCBI taxonomy): Eukaryota > Metazoa > Chordata > Mammalia > Carnivora > Hyaenidae > Hyaena > Hyaena hyaena. The sequence goes on from NW_024081011.1 coordinate 96,251, forward strand.
ATCTACTATTATGGAAAAGGCTGGGCCTTTTTTCATTCACCAATGCACACCAGTACCTAGAATAATTCCTGGCACCTCATAGACCTTCACTCAATATTCGTTGCAGGAATAATCTTCAGCAGCAGCATGCTCCGCCCCCAAATAAACTTGAAGTCCAAGTAAAAAAGAGTGAGCTTGCTCGGCAGACACAGGGTGGGGACAAGATCCTTGGAACCCAACACCCTTTCCCCTTCCAATCAGACCCCTCTCCCTCTTACTGAGTCACACACACATGTCCATACCTGTTCCAGATGTCCTTCTATCCCCATTCACACCCTCCACCCTCCACTGGGCATCCAACATGAAAAGAGCAAATGGAAGGTTTTGAGATGTCTGGGCTGTTGGATTCCTAGAACTAGACCCTCCTGGACCCGACTTCTCTTGCATCCTCCAGATCAAAAGTTGCTAACCAGTCTTGCACCATGATAACCTAGGGCCTGACACATAGCATTAGGTAAGACAAGGTATGATGCCAAGTATTCACACATTCCAAAGGTTCAACATTTCCAGATAATTCTAGACCTAAGACTCTTTTTTAAAAATCATCAGTTTAGATTAACAATAGGCATCTGGGGTGACTGGACCCATTGTGTGACCATTGTCTTTCATACCTTAAAAAACTCTAAGTCATCTGCCCCCAAGAATCTAGAGACTGTATATGGGAAAATGGCTTGTTCTAGTTCCCACAGCAAAGACAATGACAAAATCAAGACCAAAAGGCACTGACTAGAGAGGAAGTTAAATTGGCTTTAAAAAAATTTTTTAATGTTTTATTTATTTCTAGGAGAGAGAGAGACAGCGTGAGCAGGGGAGGGTCAGAGAGAGAGGGAGTCACAGACTCCAAAACAAGCTCCAGGCTCTGAGCTGGCAGTCAGCACAGAGACCGACGCAGGGCTCGAACCCACGAATCACGAGATCATGACCTAAGCGAAAGTCGGACGCCTAACTGACTAAGCCACTCAGGCGCCCCTAAATTGGCTTTTAAATAGTGCCTTGCCTCTCCAGTAATCAGGCTCTCCACACATGGCTAAACTGCTCAGGAGGGGTGAAAGTTTCACGACAGTTTTACTGTGTTTTATCAGCACTGAACATCTTCAGAGAGGACAGGCCACATCTTCTCTGTAGCTGTATTCCCAGGACCCCACTCAGTGTCTGGCATATAGCAGACACTCAATCAGCAGGCGTGAATTGAGTAAAATCCAACTAAATCAAGAAAGGAAAGCGGTTGAGGGCCTTTTAGATACCAGACACCATAGGATTGTGTTTGTTATTTCAGCCAACTTTTGTATCAGCCACAGGAGAAATATCATCCCCCTTTGGTAGATGAAAAAACAAAGATTCAACAGAATTGGCACATTGCAGAAGCAGGACTCAAACCCAGATCTGAGTGACAACAAAACCACTTCTCTTGCAAATATTCACTGTTACTTATAAATGTTCCCACCCATGGAGTATTGCATCCTACAGGGCGCTCCTAGCTCTAAATGCTTCTGGGGCACTATGTAATTTGGAACATTAGATAATTAGATGCTCTGGTGGTTCATCAAAACGTGAGGGCACCTGGTCCAGAGAGAGATGATGGAAAAAGTGTTTTTGCTGGCTCTAGTTTGGGTGATAGATGGCAGTTCACCCAGCGGGACCAGGGCTGGGAGAGAGCTTTCATGCACACTTGCATTTTGAATAAGGATCTGAGTGCGATGCCGGACACCCCTCCACGTGAATTATGGCTGAGGAGAGAAACACAACAAAGCCATTTGCCTCCGTAACTAATTCCTCTTGTCTGTGGTGCTGAAAGTGCAATACTTTAGCAGCCAGTGAGTTGGATAATTGGAAATAAGGGCAACTCTCTGAGCGGGCTGAGGAAGGCTGAGGAAGGCTGGTTTTTATCAACCTTGGAACTATCTTTTATAATCAGTGTCTATGTGCAAAAAATAAAATAAATAAATACAGAGGAGAAATAAGCAAGCCTTCCTCATCCACCAATACAGACAAATCTTATTTTAAAAAAGTACTATCTTGAACTCCATTAAATAACAGTGAAACTCAACTTTTTGGCTTTGGCAGGAATCTTGGAGGTCAGTCATCGAACTCACACTTCTGCAGATTGAGCAAAATTTTGCCAGAATCAATGTTCTTTCCAATATAGACAGAGAGGCGACAAGGCCAAGACTTCTCTGTAAGGATTTTTGTCTTCTGATTGCTAAGCAAGATTCCAGCTCCTCTTTGCTTCTGCAATCACTTGCTGACTGGAAATCCTGGCAGATTTGTGCACTGTGCACACAGCGATTCAAAAAATTGTACACACACACATACACACACAAACACACATACACACCTCCTACACTCAGCCCCCTCCTCCACATGCTATCCAATATTTTTGCACCCCAAACTAAGCCAATGTCCAACCCACCATTTAATAAGCATCGGGGAGCTCCACAATAAGGATCTGCATTTATATCCATGACAATTTCCCATTCCCCATCAAGTCATTTCTGATTTCTGTGGGCACAGATTTATAAGTATAAAAGCCATGGGCAAAATCATAGGCTGGAATCTTCCCTTGGGTAAATAACAAAGGAAAACCAGTCCTGGGGTGGGAGCCTTTTTCCAATTAGAGATTTTACAAATAGTATAACAATTCAGGTATAATATTTGGTACTGCATCTGATATACAAAGAAAGATGGAGAATATTCCATTCACCAAAAGAAAATCTCTTTGGAGTCAACACTACATTTACTCTGAAGACACTGCTTGTGAAACTGCTTAAGGTCAAGGTAAGACTCCTAGAGCAAGCCCAAGGTAGGAGGTGATGGAGAAACCACTCTGCATAAGAAAGGAGTGGGAAACTTGACTTTCTGGGAGGAATCTTGGAGAAGGGGAGAGGAAGACAGTTGATGCTGCTTGGCAACAAGGAAGAAGGAAAAAAGGAAACCCCAGATGACAGTGTAACCATGGAGTAGGATGGACACAGAAAATGTCTAATGGGGAATTTTCAACACCACCTTGCCCATTATTTTGAATAAAATATCAATATTATATCATGACTCCCTGATAAGAAACCCTCAGTGGATTCCTGTTGCTTCCAGGATACAGAAAGCCCCAGCCTGCTCTCCAAGGCCTTCCCACTCCAGAGCCACCACCCCATCACTGAGGATGCTGCAGCTCCAGCCCTGGTCCAGGATCCCCCACCGTGGGCAACCCCGGGCACCTCACCCTGCTCCAGTGTCCAGTGAGAAGGTTATGCCAGCTGACCTGTGAAGGCCCCCTCCTGTCCACACACCAGGAGGGTATATGACCTCCCACGGACCTCCACTGCTCTTGCTCTCCTTCCTTGTCCTGAAATCACACTACCTTTCACTCAAATGACCTTTTCCTAGTTGCCCCTCCCACCTTGAGAACTATCCATCCTTTGAGTGCTAGCAAGTTCACACCAACTTGAAAATCCCCAGATGCCACCTTGCACAGAGGTCAGGCCCTGCTGGGACCTGCTGCAGCTCTCACTGTGCAGGTTTTCAGGGTTCTGCTCTGCCACCACTTGTGTCATCATTCAATGCATCCACATGGCCATGTCCCACTCATCTGGATCCTGAACCCTCTGGAGGCTTGAACAATTGGACTTTATTATCACTACTACTCTGGTATCACCAACGCACTCGTGTACAGTTCTGAGCACCAAATAGGCAGTATGTAAACAAATGAACAAAGTCAATGAATTGGCTTCTTTCTATTGAGCTCAGCTGTTTTGGCTCAGATCCACAGGCTCCCTTTAACATAGAACTTTCCCTTTAATTTTATGGAACTCCACCTGCTGGAGAAAAAGTTGGTTGCTTTTTCACCGAGCCTGTTCATCCCAGATGTGGGATATCAGGAAGACCTGTTTTCAGCCCAGGACATGTATTTTTATGTGTACATGCAAAGCGAAGGAGCAGCACATTCACTGACAAACTACTGAATAAATAGCTCATTGAAGGTAAACAGTGGATTCCTGCAAAAGCTGGAGTCTGATGCCTTTCCTATTTAGGGGGTGCAGTAAACAGTGAGGGGGTGTCTTTCTTCCATGCCTTCATTTGCGGAAGCCATGTTCTGCTAGTGGAATGTGAGCTCCTTGTCTTTCTACCTCATTCACCACCGTGTTCCCAGCACAGATGGGCACTTGATCTGTGGGGTGAAGGACTGAATTAATGAACAAACATAAGCACACTGAGAACCCTAGAGGACATCCACAGCCTTCTCATTGACAGTCCCCCTCAGATGGTGGCTTTCATGGGGCTTCTCTTGAGCAGCAGCTGGGGGACAGTAGATGCTGAGCACATGGGGATGTTTAACATTTACTTGTTCATCTGCTCATTAGCTAAATGCTGCTGCTGATTCCCAGTTCACCTTGCAGGAACCGGAGGATATAAGGTAATACTTCATGCATGATCCATGCCAGACTGTAGCCAGTATGGGCTGTGAGCTCCCAACACCCAAATACATTAAAAACAATGCCTGGTGACCCTGCAAGTCCCCTGCAGTGTCAAGTGTGGTCTCAGGAGACCTCCATGAGGTCCCCATGTATGGGATGGGATAATGGCTTCCTTCTCACCTGGAAAAATCTGAAGTACACAGTCCTTCAGGTGTAAGAAGGCCACGCCCTGCCAGGCAGGGTTTCTGAATGGTCTGCCCAGTGGGGGGGGGGGGGAGGTGTTGTTCCCATGAGATGCTCACTCCCACCTGTTCCTCCCCTGCCCTGCAACACAATAGCTATGGGATGGCTGGCCAGAGTGAACAAAGTATAGACTTGGTTCAGACCACATCCAGGACCATGATACTATAAGGTCTAAGCATCTCTGTCAAAGTAGAAAAAGTGCAGTCACATCCAAGGATCTAGGAGAATCTGGGTAGTAGAGCATAGTGGTTAGTTCAAGCATGGATGCTGAACGTGGATTCACACCCACGCCTACCACTGATAGATTGTGAACTTGGGCAAGTTTACCCAGCCTCCCTGCATTTGTTTCCTCACATGTAAAGCCCTTAGCTTTCTGGATGTTAGGCAAGGTTATGTGTAAAAGGGTAAATTTACCGTACATACCCAGTGGGGCTGGGTCCTACAAATGTTCTCATGAGAAGTAAATACGGTAATACATAGTATGCTTGCCCTTATTAAGCTGTCTCTGTGTAACAAACCACCCCAAAAGTTAATGAATTAAAACAACAGTCATTTATTTGCTCATGATTTTGCAACTTGGGCAAGGCTCAGCATGGATGGTTTGTCCTTCCTCTGTGTAGCATCAGCTGGGTGGCTCTTTTGTGCCAGAGAATCAAAGGCGGCTTCACCCACACACATCTGGCACCTAATCTGGGAAAGGCTGGAATGGCATGGGGCCACTTGACTCTCCCTCTTTCTTCATAGTCTCACCCTCCTGAGTTGTCAGACTTCTTTACATGGTTTCCAAGGAAACAAAACCAGAAGCTGCCAGGCCTCTTATGGACCAGGCTGGAAACTGGCACTGCAGCAAGTCCATCACATGCTCTTGGTCAAAGCAAGTCACAAGGCCAGTGCCAAAACAGAAGGAGGACAAAGGCCCCATACATCTATGTAAGGAGTGGCTTGTGTATTCAAGAAGAGCTGGAATGGTAGCCACTACATTTCCAAACAATGCACCCGAGCACTCACTATTCTTACATTAGTAGGAGGAAAACCCAAGTCTAGACACTTAGTTGGGGTAGAGAAGTAATAATGCTCTTGACCTGAACTATCTCAAGTGACCACCAGCAAAACATAAAACACCAGACTATGGCAAAGTGACAAGCAAATCCCAGCACAATCACTTACCAGCTGTGTCATGTTGAACGAGTCACCTTGTACTTGAAATACCTCAATGTTCCCCTGCTCTCACATGGGGCAATCTCACTGCACTGGAAAGCACATACTAGGAATAGCTTTGGAATAGCACTGGAATGCACCTTGCCATTTGTAGGCACTCAGCATTTCTGGAATGGATACATTCTAACACGGTTTGTTGAATGGATGAACAGATGACCCCATCAACACATCAGTGAATTGAATTAGTGAATAAATGGAGAGAAGCTCCAACAAACAGCCCCTCTTCAGGGATGATGAACTTTATCAGAGGAACAGTTTGTATCAAGGACCCTCTGGTGGCTAAAGCCAAACATCTGTCAATCCCAAGACCCTTTTGTTAACTCTGTGACCTTGGGCAAGATAAGTGTCTTGCACATAGATGTTCAATTAATACCTGTGAAATGTGTGAATTCTATCATGTTTGTTACATAGTTGGATGAATCAGTGAATGAAAAACAACAAAAATTGATGCCAACAACAGACACCACCACCCTCCCCCACTGTGCAGGTGAACTCTATCCCTTAAGGTCCCCTCATTTTGGGGATACTATTTGGTGGAAAATTCCCCTATTCACTTTCTGCTTCTTCCCTAATATAGCAGCTGCCATACTTAGCCAGACATTGTCAGCCCGACTGGGTAAGTGGAGTTTTTATTTCTTTGCAGGTATAGAATACACCCTAACTTATGCTTCATTTTTGAGTATCCTTGTCCTAGCCCAGCATCCAGAAAAGCTGAGTTCTGAGTATTGCATGAGGGCTTTGCAGACCACTTTGGCTATGTTAGGTTGGGCATCTCTTCTGCATCCACCCTAATAAACACTCCCTTAGGCTTCCTCCACTAACAGCAAGAACAGCAACAAAAACACCAGTTAATTGTGTCCCCTAACATATAACTAAATTATCAGCTCCCCGAGAGGTGTTCTGTGCACTTGGCGCAACATGTGTCTAATGCAATCACATCTACTACTACAACCACCGCTAATGGTACTTCTACTACCAATACTAGTAACAAAAACAATAGTAAGTCTTAGCTATTATTACTGTTATGGTTACAATGTATCAAAAAATTATACTTATTTTCCTTAATTGCCTTACTAACTCCATGAAATAGTCATAGTCAAAATCCCAAATGTATAGATTAAGTCCTAAAGCTCAGAGAGGTTAGGTAACTTACCCACGTCCCACAATTTCTCAGGGGCCAAGCAAAGATCTTTAGCACAGGTGACCCAACCTCAGGGCTGCTTGGTCACATCACAGCCATTACCACACTGTTCTCATCTATTTATCTGTCTCTCCCTTTAGAGTGGGAGTTCCTTTAGGGCTGGGGCCACTTGTTCCTCATCCCTGAGGACTCAGTGTTCAGCACAAAGCCTAGCACTGAGAAGGTGTCCATTGGAACATGCTAGTTGGATGAATGAGGACTCTGTAGCCTGACACATGGGGCCTTTGATTCAATGGCATTAACCATTTGAGGAAACATCCCATCTATCTGTCAGGCTTCATTGCTCCAGTGGAAAAGGCATTTGAAAACCTGGCCCAGAGACACAATTCTCTTTTGGCTCTAGGAAATACTCAATTCATCACTCTTGGCCAACACAGGAGCTGGATTGAGTTGGGCTGAGATTCAACAGGACAGATTAGATTCCCAAAAATCACCTTTACTTTTTGTAAGGTGCTCTTGCTTCCCTTCCTCTCTCTCCCTCTCTTTTTCCCCCTCTCCTCTGAGCACACAGGTTCCACATAGTTAAGTTTGACACATTGGAGTAAACAAGGACTGTTTTAATTTACACTCTCGGGCATTTCTGCTGGGAAGCACGCTAGTGCCTCTCCTTCCTTAATCTACCGTTTCCACGCACAACCTGATGAGGCTGGAAGAAACCCTCAGAGGAGACCCAGGCACCTCAATGAAACTCAGCCACTCAGGATGGATCCCCCAGGAGGCAGTCTGGGATGATGCCTAAACACCTAGAACATGTCAGGTGAGCCTCTGGATGAGCTGCAGATGTTGGCACACAGCATTTCCTGTAAACCCCAGACAGGCCAGGGTGTTGTGGACCCTTTGTGTACAGGTATGAAAGCTGAGGCCAGGGGCTCACAAATCCTAAGATGCTAGTACTTAGACTCTACTGAAGTAGCCCACCTCCCAGCCTCATCTTGCAGAGTGTGTGATGAAGCGGAGGCCATTTTTGAGTATGTCAAAGTACCAACAGGACAAGGCCCGAGTGACCAAGACAACAACAAGGTAATCACCTTGGCAAATTGACCTTATTCTGGGACAACTAGTCCACATGGGGAATGATGGGGTTTTTTCAGTGGGAGAAATCTCTCGAGAACACTAAGTGTGACCTATGAGTCACCAAAGAAGCTGGTTAAAATGCAGGTCCCTGTGTCCCACCTCAGCTAGACTGAATGAAAACGTCCAGGGGCCTGGAAATCTGCACTGGCAACATGCCTTTCCCACTCCCAGGGAAAATTCCAATACTCAAGTTTGAGAGCTTCTGTCCTAGAGGCAAAGCACGAGGTCCACTGCCCAGAAAGATAACAGGCGCTGGAGGAGAGTGGGGCTGCGGGGAGCACCATGTACATGGCTCCATGGCTGTGCTCCCAGGTCCTGCGGGAGGCTCTGCAGTGATTGGCCCAGAGAACTTTCTCTCAACCATGCTTGGCCTCTCTCTTCAGGGAACTGGTGAGCTGAAGTTTTCTCAAGGCCAGGACCACTGAGTGAGTAAGCACATGAAGCAGAAGGTCAGAATCTCTAGAAAACTAAACTATTTGGCCTTAAATTAGAGGTATCTTGTAAATAGCACTTTGTAGGGCTGGCTGCTCTCTACTCCTTTTGCTTGCTGTGTGGTGGGCAAGCTAATAAGGAAAAGTGTCAATTCATGAACTATTGCTCAAAGTCTCAAGTGTTTACAGCCTGATACCCTCTGTCAAAGAAGTTTCTTGGGGAGAGTCAGTATCTGTGCATCAGCACAGAGTAACCTTTCATTAGATCTTCTAGGGATACACAACTGAAATTCTAGCAAACCATGGAACAATAGCTTAAGACATTTTTTAACTCAAAAATTCATTTCCCGGGGCACTTGGGTGTCTCAGGTGGTTAAGCATCTAGCTTCGGTTCAGGTCATGATCTCGCAGTCCATGGGTTTGAATCCCTCATTGGGCTCTGTGCTGACAACTCAGAGCCTAGAGCCTGCTTCAGATTCTATATCTCCATCTCTCTCTGCCCCTCTCCCATCCATTCTCTGTCTGTCTGTCTGTCTGTCTGTCTCTCTCTCTCAAAAATAAAAACATTTAAAAAAAGTTTTTTTGAATTCATTACTCTGGGTGCCTGAGTGACTTAATTGGTTGAGCGTGCAGCTTCAGCTCAGGTCATGATCTTGCATTCATGAGTTCCAACCCTGCATCAGGCTCTGTGCTGACAGCTCAGAGCCTGGAGCCGCTTTTTTCTGTGTCTCCCCCTCTCTCTGCCCCTCCCCTGCTCACACTCTGCCTCTCTCTGTCTCTCAAAAAAAGTAAAATAAAACGTTAAAAAAATTTCATTTCTCTACTTAGGCCCCAATCTTCTCACTGGTAAATGTTTCTATTCCCTGCCATCCCAGCCTATCACCAGCCCACATGAAATCAAACCTGGTCAGGAAGCACTTTGGTCAAAAGCATTTCTCATTCTTCTTCCTTTGTCAGAGGGACAGTAAGGCTTGGCTTTTAAAATGTTCCCCAAGTTGAAAAAATGACATATAAGCTCAGTACCCAGGGAAATGAAGCTTGCTTTAGTGTAGACTTAGCCATTTTTTTTAAATTTGTGGGAAAGACAAAAATATATATATTGAATTTCATACAATTTTTATTATGCCTTACAGTGAAAAGCCACTTGCCATTTATAAATGAGGAACTCTGAAGGGCTCCTGGATCCCCGGGAAGAAGACAGAAGCCAAAGAGCCGAAAACAGAGCTGGGTGTTCCCAGAGCTCTATCGACATTTCCCAGAAAAAGGAGACTAGAGGAAATGTTTCAGAGCAAGGTACAACATGGTGTAAAAAAGCGCAGGCCGCTTCCTTCCTTTGGAAAATTATGTCTTATGGGTTGTCAACGGATCTGAGATGGTGACGTGTGGGTTTACTTTTTCAGTTGCATGTTGACCATTTTAGAGATGTGAATGCTCGCATGGCCGGATCTGTTGGTGCAGTCTCTCCCTCTGGGATGGGGGTCCTAGGGCTTCACAAATTGAGCTGATTCAACTCTCTGCCAGGTGGCAGGACCTCTACTCTGGGATAAAGACCAGTTCTGTCACCTCTGGAGTCGTGCTCTGTTGGCATGGGCTAAAAGCCTTGAGAAACGAACTCCTGCTGTGCACACGTGCTGGTTTCTATGGCAACACTCATCTAGGTTTGGGCCAAGGTTATCAGATTTAGTGAGTCCCTACAGAGACTAGAGACAACTCTCTGTCTGGGGCCTTCTCAAGAACAAGTTTTTCTCTTCCCTGACCTGGCTTCTGATAGTCTCTGACAACTCATTGTAACACTCATGCTTCTGCTTCCCAAATACATCCCACAAATCTCAGCTTCTATCAAGCTATTTTTCTGCCTTTGGATAAGACTACATCACAATTTAGCAGGTCGCAAAGATGGTGTGCTTTATATAACTCCTGGCTTTCTTGCAGTGGAAGGCTATTTACAACTGGTATTATTATTAACTACCATGTAGTAAGTGTCCATGATGTGCCAAGTGCTGTCCAAGGTACTCAACTACATAATTTCATTCTTTAAAATAGACCCATGAATACAGTGTCATAATCCTCATTTCACAAATGGTAAAACTGAGGGCTAAAGAAGCCAGGTAACATGCCTGATGTTCCAAAGTTATGTGTGATGGACCCAAGATAGGAACCAGGTCTTTCTGATTTCACCAAACCTCCAAATCCTACCTTTCCATCACTTCCTGCTGCCTACCTCGAATGATAGGTGACCTTTATCTTTCTTCTTGGAAGACTTCATAACTTTTCCAAAGTCTTACATCATTTCCAAGCTTCTCCTCTGTGCTTTTTTAAAAATTTAGAGATATTTAGAAAATTCAGAAAAATTTTTAGAGAGAATGGAGGGTTGGGGGGGGAAGAGAGAGGGAATCCCAAACAGGCTTGGTGCTGTCAGTGCAGACCCTGATTCAGAGGCTCAAACTCATGAATCGTGAGATCATGACCTGAGCTGAAATCAAGAGTCAGATGCTTAACGATGAGCCACCCAGGTTCCCTTCCTCTATGCTTTCAACTATCATATCTCCTTTGAACATTTCCATTCAGCTGTCTATTTTAGTTCATATTTTTCTTTATCACCCCTTTCTGAACCATCCTATCTGACCTTTCTTGGTGAAGCCCTAAATAGGAAATTTGGTCTTAAAAAGACTAATAGCAGTTTTCAAATTTGTGTTTTTCAATGCCACAACATGCCAAGATCACGACTTTCAAGACGTCTCATACAGACTTCTTTGGGTTATATTTATGCTGACAGTTATCTTCTGGGTGTCAGTCTTCTGAAGGAAGCAGTTGTTGGGGTAGGACTGAGGAAAGATGGGCAAAAGAACAGAGATAAATAGTCTGGGAGAATTAAACAATCCAATGTATCAATATGTAGTGGAAATAATGGAGCTCATCTTTTAAAATACTCTATGACAATGAATGAAGAATGCACTTAATATCATAATTCAATGTTCACCTATCATTTGGGATGAAGGCTGGCATCTTTTTCCCACTTGCAAAATTTTCCCAAGTGCCAGCATCCCAAGCCAATGATCACAGCAAACAGGCTGCCTCCTAAATAAATTTCACATAGGCAAACTCGATTATTGCATTTTTCAGGCATTAACGTGCAAAAAGGCTGGGAATATTGCAGCCACTTCTCAGTGCAGTGGTTATAATGACAAGGTTAGAGCTGGTTTCAAGGGTTTTCTCAATTTCCAAATGTCTTTATAGAGTTTATCCTTCTCTAGGCTGTGTATTTACTGGTCCACTCTCTTTTTATTGGGCTTTTTGGTTTTTGCTTTTGCTGAAAGCTCTCCATTTACTGGGCCTCAGCACAGGTCATCCTCCAAGCCTCCTGGAAAAGCAATAACACCTGGATACAAAATCAGGAACATAAAAATTAGCTGTAGCTTGGGATAATCAAGTTCTTTCTACAAGTGGCCAACTTTTCAATTCATAGTAAGCAAATAAATGATACCAAACTGGCAACAATTTAATCCTTGTTAGAGTCACTAAACTTTTTTTAAGTTTATTTTTTGAGGGATGGGAGAGGGGCAGAAAGAGAAGGAGAGAGAGAATCCCAAGCGGGTTCCACACTGTCAGTGCAGAGCCCAACAGGGGGCTCAATCTCAGGAACTGTGAGGTCATGACCCGAGCCAAGATTAAGGATCAGACACTTAACTGACTGAGCCACCTAGGCACCCAGAGTCACTACACTTTTTTTTAAGCAGAAAGTAAAATTCAGATTCTTCACTCCGGTTTCCAGGCACAAAGCATTTGGATCCATCCAATTTTCCCTACTCTTCTTTCTACTTCCAAGTGAAAGAAGTGCTTTGCTCTAACAAGTCATTGTCCCGGAAGGCTATAAATATCTCTGTATTCAAGAATCCCTACTTATAGCCCTATAATCAAGTAACACACATGGACCACTGTCGAAGGGCATTTGACTGGAATTAGGAATCATGGCTCCATCAGGAAATTGCTGTATGTCCTGAGTGGATGGGTCCTACTTCTCTCTCTTGTTTTTTTTTTTCTCTCTCTCTCTTCCTGTTATTTCCAATTTGGTGAGCAGAAAGAGACACATCAGGGCACCTGGCTGCCTCAGTTGGAAGAACATGTAACTTTTGATCTCAGAGTTGTGAGTTTGAGCCCCATTTTGCATATAGAGATTACTTTACTAAATGAAATTAAAACAAAAAGAGAAGAGAAGAAAGAGAAGGGAATGGAAGGGAAGGGGAAGGAAGGGAAGTGAAGAGAAGAAGGAGAGGAGAGGAGAGGAGAGGAGAGACTCATGAAGACCATCACAGTGGTAGGGCTCCTGTGGTTTCTAGTAACCAAGAGTTGATTGCAGCCAGTTGGGTGTTCTTGAAGTAGTCCATATCTGCTCCTCCTTAAGGGTAAAGCTAGGCTAGAACCCAAAGTCTTGGGGCTGATTCAACTTAATTAGTTGTAAGAGCTCCTCAAGTCATCTCTTGGTTGATATGGCTCAAACTTTTGATTCCAAAGGGAGAAGGCTTCCCAAGCCCCAAACGGTAACACATCTAATTCACTCATAACCTCCAGGTCCCCTCAAAGTCACCCTTCCATGATATAGCTGTTCTTTGTAGCCACAAATAAATAGCTTAGAGGTAAGAACATAGCTGCCCATGCCCCTGGCTTAAATTCCAGGTCAACATTATTCCACTTGGGAACGAAGACACCCATGCTCCCATGCCCACCCACCCCAAGGCTGGTCATCTCACAGCACATGTGGCTAGTCCCTAAGAAAGTAGGGAGAAAAAGAGGATTCATTTTTAAACTCATTCCCACCACCAGCTAATGTGCTGTGCTTGTGGTAACTCATCTTCATTTGCAACATCATAATGAAAAAAATTAGGCAGGCATATGGATTTGATCCAGGCCCTGACTTGTTCAAAGGCTTATCCAGAGGACAAGTTCCCAGTTCCTTCATTTGCAGGACCTACCTTTTCCCATCTGGCCCCTGCCTTCCTTTCCAGGCTGATTCTTGCCAGCTCCTATCTCTTCACATTCTGCTCCCCAATCCCACCTCCAGTCAAACCTCTTACCACCTCCCAAATACAGGACACTGCTTTCTCCCACATGCCTTTGTTGTTCTCCCTCTGCCTTTCTTCACCTTGCCCACCTGCTAAATTCCCTCTTGGTTCAGGCTAACTTCAGAAGTAATGCCATCCCATGGTTACCCCAATAGAGTTGACCACTCCCTTCCTTGGCCCACGTGGTCCTGTCCTATCCCTCTGTAATGGCTCCTATTACTCTGCAGGGCATTTACATGATAAAGAGAGCAGGTGCCCCAAGATACATGGGTGCCTATCATGTCCTAACATAGCAATGGGCACCTTGTGTAAACTCATTCGGTCATTTGCTTAATGTTCTTCCCGTGCAGTGATAAGAAAGCTGAAGGCAGGAATCACTTCTTTTTTTTTTTTTTATCACAGCATCCCTAATCCCTAACACCTTATAAGTGCCCAAGGATGTGTATAAATTTAAATTCAACTCACACAACAGTTGACAACTGAATGACCAATGACTACTATACAAGTGTCCAAGTGGTTAAGGTTCCATGTAGTAAGACCAGCAACACAGAGGTTTCTATGGCTTAATCATTAGGCTGAGCCCAGGAGGCCCACTTTCAAGCTCAGCTTTCAGGGCTGGAAATAATAGAAAACAGAAGGAGAGGGGAAAAACAAAAAAAAAAAAGCTCTCACTTAGCAAAGTAAACAAACATCAACTGCAAAAGGAAGGCAAGAGATAAGAAGGGGATATAAAGATTATAGTGATATCCTGGAGAATTCTAGCCAAGCAAGCTTGCCACTCTGCTCTTCTAGCTGGATGGGCAAAAGTATAATTTATATCCCCAGACTTCATCATCTTGAATTTTTTTTAAGGTGATAAGTTGTTTTAATCAACCTGGCTTATTCTTTTTCGCCTCGTGTCTGATACAGTCGTAAGCTAGAAGGCAGTTTCATGCAATTCCTCCTTCTGTTTGGTTGATATATTATGCTCTCTTCCAAGTTTTTCTCTTGAGAACATCCCTTCTTTATTACTTTTCTTCTGAGTTCCTATAATGAAAGTTTTGCAAAGCATGACTACTGTTTTTTATTCCTGATTGAAAAGGGAGATGGTACAAATAGAAAGAATATGAGTATATCTGGAATGGTTTTTGACCACGACATTGTGTTTTTAATGGATGGACATCATTCCAAGTATAGAAGCTTCGGGTCTTTGCAATTAGGGCACAAACCTCTCAGTTATCAGAAGTTCCTAAAGAGAAACAAAATGAAACCAGGAGGCAACTTGCCTTTCCTTATGTAGGTGGTCTATTTTCCTCTGCTGCTTTATAGATTACTGCCTTTTTGTTTTTATGGAGACTGCATCCATACCTATGTTTGGCATTATACTAGCCCCACTGTCAGCACACAATAAAGTTTAATCTTGATTAATGGTAATAATAATCATGCAAGGTAAAAAATTTACCATCAATTTCCCACGCTTTATTTACCAGTTCCTTTGTACCTTCCCTGAAATTACTGAAAAGAAAAAGCCTTCATTTGCGCACACATACCGTAGGTGCCTCATTCATTCCATCTTCATTATATGCCCAAAGAAATTCCCAGGAAGGCAAGGTAGCCAGATAAAAGCCCTGCAGTCCTGAAGCTCTATGCAAAAACACTTCTCTAATTTGACTGCATGTCCTGGAGCAAACCACCCACCTTTCTAAGGTGGCTCTGCTCTCTTGCCTGCAAAGACTGGGGTCTCCCACCTCTGGTTGTCTGTCTTATCAGATGGCCCTGCCCTGGAACCAGCTGCACTGAAATAATCCTGTTCCTCACGGTCTTCCAAGGGGTTTCTTCTATTTGCCTTCTCTCTTGCAGGGAAAGAGCTTGAAATAATGCTAGTCAAATATCTGCTACCTGGATGACCGAAACAAACTGAATTGATCATCTGGTTAATCTACTACTCACTCCTAAGGGCTCAGACCAACAGTTATGTTTTCTTTTTTTTTTTTTTAAATTTTTTTTTAATGTTTTATTTATTTCTGAGAAAGAGACAGGCAGCGTGAGCAGGGGAGGGTCAGAGAGAGGGAGACACAGAATCGGAAGCAGGCTCCAGGCTCTGAGCTAGCTGTCAGCACAGAGCCCGACGCGGGGCTCGAACCCACGAACCGTGAGATCATGACCTGAGCTGAAGTCGGACGCTTAACCGACTGAGCCACCCAGGCGCCCCAACAGTTATGTTTTCCATGAAGGCTTTGTCATAAGACCACCGTCACACACACATACACACACACATCTTCTGTGCCCCTGGAGCCCAGTGTTTATACCTCAGTTTAATACCTTCCTGTCTGTTTCCCTCTTGAGGGCATAAACCTTGCCTCATTCATCTTTGGGTACTCCATAGCAATTTCACACAGGGAGGGCACATAGCAACTCCCAGGGAGGGGTGGCCACAAGCGTTCAAATAGAGATCAATAGACAGACACATCTGTCTGTACTCAGCTTTGTGATACAGAAATGGGACTCTGCATACCCAATTTCAGTTTTGTTGGCTAAATGAAAACTGTATTTATCATGACTAGAACTTATGGTCCAAATAAATCTGTGAGATCTCTTTATTTAGTGTCGGTACTGTAGACCTGGACAGATCTTTCTCCCTGTGTGGTTCTAACAGCACAAGATCCTTAAGGGAGACTGCAAGGCTGAAGGGAAAGGGGGGACTTGCTTCTTCTTCTTGTCTTTCTGCCAACTTCCGATTCCTGTGACTCTCTCCAAGCAATAACCCCTCACTCCAGTAGGAGCAGTGGGATCTAGTTTTCAGTTTCTCTAAGAATTAGAGAATCAGCCTCATTGTGTACCCTTCAGACACACCAGCTCCAGCCAGCCAATGTCCTCTCCTTAGAGGTCTGTCTCCCATGGGCTCTTCCTTTGAGCTTGTGGAGGCCAGCACCAGCTGGGCAGCCCCTTCCTGAAAGTCTGAGGTTGGCTCTACGGGGCACATCCCAAACTTTTAGATTTAATAACTCCATCCTCTTCCTTTTTAATCCCACCCCAGGGCTGGTGGCTGCTGCCTATGGTTTCTTCCCCGGTGATACCTTGGTGCTCTCTTTCCCCCTTTTCAGTTTCCCACTTAACACCTTTATACCACTTAAAATTATTTGTATTAAATAACCTCTGTTAAAGTAATTGGTACTATTTCTGTCTCCTGACTGGCCCCTGATTGATACCAATGCAGAAAGTAATAGACTTCACATACATAAAATAACCAGTTAGAAAATGGGAAGAGAAGAGAAAACCTCCTTCACAAAAGCAAAAGGGAGAAAAGGCAAGACAAGCATTTCACTAACAAGAAATGTGAAAAACCTCTATGCGGAAACCCATTACATTCTCCTGAAAACACAAAAATAGTTTGAACCAATAGAAAGACACCTACTCTTAGATAGGAAAACTCAGTAACATAGGTATGCTTAGTGTGATCCAATCAGGCTTCTTTTTTTTTTTTTTTTTTTTTTTTTCTGGAGCTAAACAAGTTGATAATATAATTCATACAGAAGAATAGAAAACAAGAATATCTAAGAAGGTCCTGAAAAACAAAGAATAAAGGGAGGTGGGGGCTAGACCTGTGGGTATTAAAACATATATTCGAGGGGCACCTGGGTGGCTCAGTCAGTTAAGTGTCCAACTTCGGCTCAGGTAATGATATCACAGTTTGTGGGTTTGAACCCTGCATCAGGCTCTGTGCTGACAGCTCAGAGCCTGGAGCCTGCTTCAGATTCTGTGTCTCCCTCTCTCTCTCTGACCCTCCCCTGATCAAACTGTCTCTCTCACTCTCTCTCTCTCTCTCTCTCTCTCTCCCTCTCTCAGAAATAAATAAAACATTTTAAAAAATTAAAAATAAATAAATAAATAAAACATATTCGAATAAAATAGCATGCTATGACATTGCTTTGACAGGGAGGCCAAGTAATGATTAGAATGAAAAAATCCAAAATAGACCTAAGCATAGATCATAAAGACAGTATCTCAAATAAACTAGAAAAGATAGAGGCACCTGGGTGGCTCAGTCAGTTAAGCCTCTGACTCTTGATTTCGGCTCAGGTCATGATCTCATTGTGATGAGATTGAGCCCTATGTTGGGGCTTGTTCAGCACGGAGACTGCTTGGAGTTCTCTCCCTCCCTCTCTCTCTTTCTCTACCTTTCCTCCATTCACTCTCTTGCACACTCTCTCTCAAAATAAATAAATAAATAAATAAATAAATAAATAAATACTTTTTTAATTAGAAAAGATAGAGTTTTAATAAATGATGTTGAAACTACTGGGTGACTGTATGGAAGAAAAAATATTCATTTTTCATATCATACCTCAGGATAAATTCCAAATGGAGTAGAGATTTAAAAGTTTTTAAAAATAAGTGAGGAAATCTGTCCTAACTATGACTCAAAAATAAACAATAAAATAAAAGATATGGAAATTTGAAGACATGAAAAAAACTCTTACACAGAAAAAAGAAAAAGAAATCCATACAGTCAACAAAATGGCAAACAGGGAAAACTAACACAGTGAATATCATAGACAAAAGACAAATATTCCAGTATATGAAAATCTCCTAAAACTAAGAAAAGACTAACAACCAAATTTAAAGTAGACAAAATTTATAAACTGGCAATTTAAAAACTTCAACGGCCCTTAATTAAATAAGAAGAAACTCAACATTTTTCAAAATTAGACCAAATAAAACTGCATATGTGACAAAAGAGTCATATCTAGGATATAAAAAGAATTCCTAAAATTATTAAGAAAGAGATAAGCAATCTAATATAAAATGGGCAAAACAAATCTGTCATGCGTATTTGACAAAAGAAGATATTCAGATGACTATGGAAAGGTAGTTAACATCATTAATCATGAAGGAAAGGCAGATAAGAATCCTCATGAAACATCATGACACATTCACCAGAATGGCCAATACTTTAAGACTAAGAATAAGTGTTGACACTGAGAGCTCCCCTTGGCTGCTGGTGTGGTATAAACTGGTACAACTATGTTGGAAAACTATTTAGCAATGTCAGCTAGAGCTAAACCTTCCCATGGCCCGGGAATTCTCCTTTTAAATAAATACCCAAGAGAAATAAGTGCATATGTCCAAAAATGTTCATATTAAAAAAATTTTTAATACAAATGTCCATCAACAGAGTAAATATGTCATTATTTATTTATCCATATAGTGAAATACTACATTGCAATAGGAAATAACTAACATGCTACGTGTGAGCCACATGGATAAATCCCACAGGTGTAATGTTGAGTGAAAACAGTCAGAAATAAAGCAGTGCATGCTGTGTGATTCATCTATTTGAGGTAAAGATTTGTTTTGGTGCTAGAAATCAAAATACTAGCTACATCTGAGAGCTATATTGATTGAGAAATGGCAGAGAGGAGTTTTCTGGGTTCCAAAAATGTTTTATATCTTGATAATAATGATAGTTATCCAAATGTGTTTGTAAATAGAAATATATCAAACTTTACATTTAAAATTAGTTCACTATACACATTTTGCATCTTAAATCTCAATAAATTTCGAGAATACAAAAAAAGTAAACTGAAATACCACTTCTGACCTAGTAAATTGGCAAAAATCAATAAATGTGATAACACTCTATGTTGGTAGGGTTATGGTGAAATGGGCTCTCATACATGCTGATGTTGATACATACAACTTTTATGGAGGAGAATTTGAAAATGTCTAGCAACATCATTTATGTAGCTATCCTTTCACATAGTAATTTCACTCCTAGGAATAATAACTGTCAAAAAACAAACAATGTATATATAAAGACTGTCATTGGAGCACTTTTTATAACGACAAGAGATTAGAAAGAAGACCAACGTTCATCAAATGGGGCTTGTTGAATAAATAATGAAGCTTCCATATGAAGGAGGATCATGCAGTACAAAAAAGGATATAGAACACTCTCTCGGTTATATCCTTCAGTGATAAAAGGTGAGTGACTTGAAGGGCAGGAGCGTGGTGGTTTAAAGATAGCTATGTATTCTTTGACACTTCTTTTGTCCAGAGTTGGAACTATTTTCCTTCCTTTTGAATCGGGGCTGGCTTCTGACTACTATGACCAATAAAACATGGTGGAAATAAAACTAACTCAATCAGAGCCTAGACTCTGAAAGGACTGGCAGCTTCCACTTTATTTTCTTAGAACCCTAAGTCACCATGAAAGAAGTCCTATTATCTGCTAGTGAGAACACCCCATAGGAAAGCCCTGAAACTACTTGGAAAAGAGGAGGATCCTAACTGAACCCAGAATACCAGCTGTTCTTGTGAATGCTTCCAGTATGCATGTGAACTGTCTTATATCCTCCTGGCCAGCCCAGCCAAGGCCAGCCACCACACGAATGTCATTGCCACCACACAGACCAAAAGAATCACATACAGTAGTAACATACATATTGTTATGTTTAAATTGTTATGTGTATTTTGTACGAAATTATCATTTGACATCATTAGGAATCTAAATGTTGAATATAAAATAGTATAAATCAAAGAAGTTAAAGGAAGACCCTATAAAGTTACATTTGAATGGAAAATATCAGTTATGTGCTCATATATTTTCCATTTCTAAAATATGTATTTCCTAGTTCTAACTACTAGAAAGGTCTAGAAGCAATTGCACTAGTAGGTATTTACCCAATGAATACAAAAATATTAATTCAAAGGGATACATGCACCGTGATATTTATAGCAGCATTATCTACAACAGCCAAATTATGGAAGCAGCCAAGTGTCCATCTACTGATGAATGGTTAAAGAAGATGTAGTATATATATAGAATGGAATATTACTTAGCCATAAAAAGGAATGAAATCTTGCAAATTGCAATGACATAGAATGAGCTAGAGAGTATTATGCTAAACAAAATAAGCCAGTCGGAGAAAGACAAATACCATAGGGTTTCACTCACATAGAATTTAAGAAATAAAACAAACAAAGGGATAAAAAGAGAGAGAGGGAGGCAAACCAAGAAACAGACTCTTCACTATAAGAGAACAAGTCGCTGGTTACCCGAAGGGAGGTGGGTGACAGGATGTGTGAAATCGGTGATGGGGGTTAAGGAGTGCACTTGTCATGATGAGTACCAGTATGAAAGAGCTGAATCACCATATGGTACCTGAAACATCACACTGTATGTTAACTAATTGGAATATAATAAAAATGTTAAAAATGATAAATAAGTCTAGAAGCAATGACAAGCTTAGCATTGAGCTACCCTCATGTCCAGACTGGGCTGTCTTAATATCATTCCCCACAGAAAGGTACTGAGACTCTTTCTAGGAATGACTGATTCCAAGTTTGGGGTTGGAAATACACAAGAGGAGCCCAAGACAGCTTGCACCAGGAAGGAAGGAAACCACTGAAGACAGACAGAGTCATGCCAAAAAGTCACAGGAGCCGGATCACAGGCACATGCTGGCCTAAGATGATGTTATATGAGAAGAAAAATGGCTGCAGTGAAGCAAAACATACCAAATATATAAAAATTCAAGAGTTCATTATGACACTAAAAAAATTAAAATCTCATTCATCACCACTGGAGGTTGCTAAGGCACCAACTTATTGCTCTAAAATTTGATAAAGTGAAAAGTTCTAGAATATGTAAAACTAATTAATGGCAATAAAGGTAAGAAAAGTGATTGTCTCTGGAAGGGAGGTTGACTGCAAAAGGGCAGGAGAGTGCTTTCTAAGGTGATGGAAATGTTCTACATCTTGATAGGGATGCGAATTATAAGAGAACTTATGCAAATGTACACTTAAGATCTGCACATGTCACTCTGAGTAAATTTAACCTTAAGAAAAAAGAACTATAAATAAATACTGAACTCTAGCCAATAGGTTTTTTTCACAGTGGTAGGTACTAACAATTCTGAAACCACTTTCCATATATTATAGGCTTGAGCAATATAAGTAAATACATTGAGGATAACAGAGCCAGTGTTCTCAGTTTTGAAGGATGGAGATCCAAATGTGAAACAGGAAATAACTAGAATGTTCTGATTGGGACTAGAAGCATATGGGTCAATTTAGAGTTTTAAATACAGCTTTTAACAATGTAGAGGTTTATAAATAAAATAAATGTGTGTGTACCTGTATTTCCCATCTCTGTCCACGGCGACAGCAAAGGAGCAGTCATGTAACAGTGGCAGTGAAGAGAGCTAGTACTCAGAGCTTGGTTTCTAAATACTATTCTCCACTAAAAAGACTAGGAACTTGTTGCAAATGACATATCAGATAAAGGGTTAATATCCAGAATCTATAAGGAACTCACCAAACTTCACACCTGAAAAACAAACAACCCAATGAAGAAATGGGCAGAAGATGTGAACAGACACTTCTCCAAAGAGGACATCCAGATGGCCAACAGACACATGAAACGATGCTCAGCATCCCTCCTCATCAGGGAAATACAAATCAAAACCACACTGAGATACCACCTCACGCCAGTCAGAGTGGCTAAAATGAGCAAATCAGAGAACTCTAGATGCTGGCGAGGATGTGGAGAAACGGGCACCCTCCTACACTGTTGGTGGGAATGTAAACTGGTACAGCCCCTCTGGAAAACAGTGTGGAGGTTCCTCAGGAAACTAACAATAGAACTCCCTTATGACCCAGCAATAGCACTGCTAGGAATTTACCCAAGGGATACAGAAATGCTGAGGCATAGGAGCACATGTACCCCAATGTTCATAGCAGCACTCTCCACAATAGCTAAAACATGGAAAGAGCCTAAGTGTCCATCAACAGATGAATGGATCAAGAAGATGTGGTTTATCTATACCATGGAATACTACATGGCAATGAGAAACAATGAAATCTGGCCATGTGTAGCAACATGGATGGACCTTGAGGGTGTTATGCTGAGCGAAATAAGTCAGGCAGAGAAGGACAAATATCATATGTTTGCACGTATAGGAGGATTAGGAGGAACTTGACGGAGGAACAAGGGGGAGAAGAAGGGCGGAAATGGTGGGGGAAAGGGAGAGAGGCAAACCATGAGAGACTCTTGAATGCTGACAAAAACTGAGGACTGATGGATGTGGGGGGGAGGAGGGATGGGCATGGAGGAGGGCACTTGTGGGGATGAGCACTGAGTGTTATATGGAAACTAATTTGACAATAAACTATTTGTAAAAAAAAAAAAAAAAGTGATAACTGTTGCATAAGAAAAAAAAAAAAAAAAAAAAGACTAGGAACTTGAAAGAGTTGATTCCAGAGATGGAATAGGGAAAATACAAGGGATCCTGGAAGACCTCATTGTGCCAAAACCAAGAAGTTCTCAAAGAACCAAGACCTCCCCAGTAATTATTTATTAACTGTACAGTGAAGATACCTGGAGACACTGTCTTTTTTTGTAGTTTCTAATTTTTTAATGTTTATTTATTTTCAAGAGAAAGAGCATAAGCAGGGGAGGGGCATGGAGAGACGGAGGCGCAGAATCTGAAGCAGACCCAGAATCTGTCAGCACAGAGCCCAACACGGGGCTCGAACTCAAGAGCCACGAGACGATGACCTGAGCCAAAGTCAGATTCTTAACCAACTGAGCCACCCGGGAGTCCCAACACTATCTTAACCAAATGATGCAAGTTGACATGACCAAGACCCTCCTAATATTATGCACTGAAACCAACACAACATCACAACTTTGGTATTACTGTTAAAGAGGCATAACTTAAATCAAATCATAAGGAAACTTTAGACAAACTCAAATGGGACATCTACAATATAACTGACCTGTACCTTTAAAAATAATGACAACGTCAAGAAGGACAAAACAAGATTAAGGAACTTTTCCATATGAAAAAAGACTACAGAGGCATAATTAAATGGGTGATCCGAGATCGGATCTGAACTGAGAGAAAAAGAGCTATTAGGAAAATTGCCATATTTTGTATGTGGGTTGAGGATAGATAATAGCATTATATCAGTGGTAAATTTCCGACTCTTGATAATTATACTGCGGTTATGTAAGAAAATGTCTTTGCCCATAGGGAATGCATGCTGAAGTGTTTATGAGTAAAGGGATATGATCTCTAATATACTCTCACATAATACAGAAAATATGTATGTAAATAGTAAATCAAATAAAATGTAAGTGAATTCAGGCAAAGGGTATATGAGAGTTCCTTGTGCTGTTCTGGTAACTTGTCAGTCTTCAATTACACATGTTTTAAAAAAATAACAGACCAAAAAATAATTATTTGATAAATCAGAAAAATGAATATGGACAGGATTAGATGATATTAAGCAATTCCTGATAATTCTGTGTGGTGCGATAATGACATGCTGATTATGTTGTTTGTTTTTTAAGCCTTTTGCTAGTTAGAAATATACTGAATTTTTGTGGGTGATATGATGTGATGTCTGAAATTTACTTTAACATATTCCAGTAAAAACAAAAGGCGTGGGGATAGATAAAAGAATGGTTGGTTGAATGCTGATAACTGATAAATCTGGGTGATGGGAACAAGGAACTTCAATATTATCTTTCTCTTTCTTGTTGCCTATAATTGAAATTTTCCATTAAAAAAAAATAAATAGGCTGCCAGATACATAAGGGAAGAATTCTCCAAGTAATGGAAAAAGAATGTTATGCCCCAGGTCCCAGTTCCCACATGGTGGTGGCCTCAGCAAGAGCCTGGACAAGGCGACATCCATCTGATCACCTCTGCCTGGTTGTCAGCAAAATACGTCTTCCTGCCAGGACTCTTCTGAGGTGCAGAGTGAGGATGGTTCACGAAGTCTCCCCAGTGGTAGCCACATGTGAGGAGGTGAAGCTCTTGTGAACCGAGCAAGCAGTGCCTGGCAGTCCCATCCCCTGCCCTTCAGCCCAGCCAGGGGGACCCCACCGGCCACCAAGCCATGGTCTTCACAGACCCTGTGGGAGTGCTGCGTCCCGCACACACACCTCATACTTTCCAAATACTTGACAGCAACAGATGTGGGATGGGAAGCGGGAGGGGGAGCTTGGAACACTGCATTCTTGTGGAGAAAAGAGATCTATCAAGAGTGATTTTTTTCTCTCAGGAAGAAAGGAATTTCTAAGTGAAATGATGAATTTCCTGACAGTCATTTGCAAGACATGGAACCTGTCCCTTTCTCGGCTCATGACTTCCACAGGCTGGTTAACTTGCTCTGTCGTGTCTGGAGATTAAAGAACCCTCCACCTCTTTCCTTGGTTGAGCTGCCCTGGCCATCTGTGAGCCCTTCTATGGGCTTCTCCATGGGGGAAATGGGATAAGACGTCAAGTTAAAGTGAGGGTCCAAGATAGCCAGCTGCGGACATGTGGCTGGCTTGCAAGAAAGGCCTTCCAGCTGGTGTTAGGACAAAGGGCAGATCATTCTGTGGACCACTGACTTTTCTGTGCCAGAATGAGTCATTCTCAGGGTATCTCTGGATGTGGGCAGCTGTGAGACAAACAAAATGGGGCTCTCTGGCCTCTGGCGGGGGGTGGGGGTGGGGGGCAGAAGGCTCTCTTGGGTAACTAGACTCACTTGGCTGACTAGATGTCATACTGTTGTGTGTCCTGTCACCAGCTTCCTTCAGACTGCTTCTGGCCCAGCCTTTAAGGCCACACTAGCAGGGGGTGGGACGGGCAGGGAGCTAGGTGCCTCTCAGGCAGAAGGAGCACCCCACCACAGAAAAAACTGTGGGACAGCAGAGCTGTGTCCATAATAAAAATGATGATCATGTATCATTCATTAAGGGTTAAGAATTTGAAATGCATTATTCACTTAACTCCTCTATAAAAAGTCACTTATTATCTCTACTTTTGTTATATTTATTTTTCAAGTATTTAGATGTGTTTGTTATCTCCACAGGAGAACTGAAACTGAAGATCAAGTGAGTTCCAGAGGCCACAAAATACGTGAGGAAGTGAGATTTGAACCTAGTAGAGGTTGGAGTCTTGAGTCCCCACTCTTAACCTCTGGGCTACAGTGCTATCAATTCTCAGGAACTGAAGGTCAAAGTAAATGGCACTTGCCCAGGGGACTGCCAGCTCTAGGAACTGAAGACTCAGTAGAGGGGAGTCAGGAATTCTGGGGCAGGAAATGTACCCCTGGGCCTGGGACACAAGGCTGACAACTAGTCACTTAGAAGGCCACTGGCAAGAAGCCAGGGAGGTAGAGATGAAATAGTCTGACCTTGGGGGACAGACATCTAGGGCAGTCATTGAACCAGAAAGTTGCTTTTTCGGAAGCTGAGGAGAGAAGAAATGGGCCACAAGACCATTCTGGAAAACACTATGGAGGTTCCTCTAACAATTAAAAATCAAACTACCCGACAACCCAGCAATTGCACTACTAGGAATTTGTCGAAAAGATACAAAAATGCTGCTTTGAAGGGGCACATGCACCCCAAGGTTTATAGCAGCATTATCATCAATAGCCAAGCTACGGAGAGAGCCCAAATGTCCATCGACTGATGAATGGATAAAGAAGATGTGGTATATATACATAATGGAATATTACTTGGTGATAAAAAAAGAATGAAATCTTGCCATTTGTAACATGGATGGAACTAGAGTGTATTATGCTAAGTGAAATAAGTCAGAGAAAGACAGATATCATATGATTTCACTCATATGGGGAATTTGAGAAACACAACAGATGAACATAGGGGAAGAGAAGGAAAAATAAGATAAAACAGAGGGGAAGGCAAACCATAAGAGACTCTTAAATACTGAGAACAAACTGAAGGTTGCTGGAAGTAGGGGGTAGGGAGTGGGTTAAGTGTGTGACGGGCATTAAGGAGGGCACTTTTCAGGATGAGCACTGGGTCATTTATGTTAGAGATGAATCACTGCTTCTGCTCCTGAAGCTAAGACAATGCTGTATGTTAACTAACTTGAAAATAAATTAATTTTTAAAAATTTTGGGGTGCCTGGGTGGCTCAGTTCGTTAAGCGTCCAGATTCAGGTCACGATCTCATGGTTTGTGAGTTTGAGCCCCATGTCAGGCTCTGTGCTGACAGCAAAGAACCTGGAGCCTACTTCGGTTTCTCTGTCTCCTTCTCTCTCTGCCTCTGCTTTATTCACTCTCTCTTTCTCTTTCAAAAATAAACATTCTTTAAAAATCCTTATAAAAAATTGATTAGGGCCACTCTGGGTAGTGCTAGCTGAATTTAGTTAACAGCTGGAAAAGGGAGTAATCTCTGAGGGCTAAGGCAGTCACAGAAGGCTTCCTGGAGGAGGGGGGCCATCCAGTTCACCCCTGAGAGCAGACACATTTAGAACAGGAGGAGATGCCTTCAACTGGTCACCAGAATGAACAGAGATGTGCTTAGTATGTCATCTTCTAGCACCAAGTGAGTTTCTGATTTTCCTTCTCTCTCAAAATAAAATCTCTACCACTGGCTTTTCTTGAGGGAACAGCACTCTACAAAGTACCCAGCATTTTACAGAGGAGGGATCTTAAGTGCACGGAGAGCAACTCTGTGAGTGTGAGCCATTGCTTAAGAAAAAAAGTCAGTTCAAAATCCAGCTTTCAGAGACATTAACCCCTGCCTTTCGGGGCACAGGGTAGGAGAAGGCTACTCGTTGATGGATTTGAACAGCCTTGCTGTGACCAAAGAAAGCATTCCAAATACTGCAGTTTCATCTCATTTATTGATGTCACCAATCATAAGATCAGCATTTCTGCTAATGGCTGGGAGCTGGGTCCCAGGCAAGATGGCAGTGGTAGAAGGTGAGTCATTCATTAATGCATCCACTCACTCATCAAATATGATGGAGCACCTACTCTGTGCCAGGCTTTGTGTTTGTTTCACCTGCTGTCCAGTTCCCAGCACACACGATCCCTGTGTCAGGAAGCCTGCAGTTAGGAGAGGGGTGACAGCTATTGTCTAAATAACAGCACAAACCCAGAATCACGTTCTGGAGTAAGTGCTATGGGTGGGAAGTACAGGGATACACGGAGGTTACCAGAGTTGTAAGAGGGGCTCCAACCTAATCTGGGAAGTAACAAAAGGCTTTATCAGGAAGTGACAGGTAAGCTCTAAAAGACGGATAGAAATTAACCAGAGGAAGAGTAGTTTCCAGGGCACTCCAAGAAAGGCAAGTAACCAGAATCAAGGCCAGGAGGCAGGAGGCAGCTTTGTGAGGCCAGTGGAGCAGGGGAGAGAGGAGCCTTGAGGTGACATTGGGGTGGCAGAGCCAGACAGTGGTGGGCATACAAAGATGGGAGCCTTCATCCCAGGAGCATGAGAAACTACTGACGGGTTTGAAGTTTAGAGTTGCTTGAATAGAACCATGTTTTTAAATGTTAGTTCAATGGCTTTGCACATAATGAATGAGATGGGGACAAACATAGAAACAGAAAATAGAAAATTAGTGCAGTACAACAGGTGGGAAGTGAAAGTGACTTCTACTCGGGTGATGGCCATGGACACAGATACTGATGGATTCAAGAGACACAAGGGAGGCGTTAGCAACAGAACATTCCCCAGCGGAAGGATAGATTCCACATGACACTCTCGGTCACCCAATCCCCATAGGGTGTTTCTTGGATCATGGAGGAGGACCTCTGAGCCCGAGAGGTAACCTGAACTGTCCAAAATGACCCAGCCAAGGACAGACCCCAGTTCTCTAAACCTGTTTCCAGAAATTCCCTCACCCCTCCCTTCCCAGCAGACCTCTTACCCAGTGGTGGACAGGGCCATCACCAAATGCCTCTCAGGGCTCAGTTTAGCCTTTTCATAAAATCAGACCCACAGTCTAGTCCCATATTTCACACTCCATACTCAAAACCTGTCTTAAACACAGCCCATTCACCAGCAGTCCTTGTAAATCTGGCTTCCTTGGATCCCTATGCGGGGATAATTTAAGAAGTCCACATAGTTGTTTCCTATTGCTGCTGCAACAAATGACCATAAACTTAGTGGCCTAAAATAGTGCATATTTAATTTGTAGAGGTCAGAAGTCAGTTCATTTCAGTGGGCTAAAGTCAGGGTGCTGGAAGGGCTGGGTCCCTCTGGAGATTCTAGGGGAGAAACTTCTTTCCTGCTTCTGGAGGCAGCCTACATTCCTTGGCTCCTGGCTCCTTCCTCTACCTTCACAGCAAGCAGCACAGTATCTTGCTTCCATTTTTACTTTGTCTTCTTCTGTGTTCAAATCTTCCTCTTTCCAGAACACTTGCAGTTAGGAGCACCTGGGTGGCTCAGTCAGTTTAGTACTTGGCTCTTGATTTCAGCTCAGGTCATGATCTCACAGTTGGTGGATAGAGCTCTGCATTGGGCTCTGCACTGACAGCAAGCAGCCTGCTTGGGATTCTCTTTCTCCCTCTCTCTTTCTGCCCACCTCCTGTTCTCTCTCTCTCTCTCTCTCTCTCTCTCTCTCTCTCTCTCCCTCCCTCCCTCTCAAAATAGATAAGTTTTAAAAAAGAAGAATATTTGCAATTATATTTGGGGTCTACCTGTCATCAAAAGATTCCCCCAGCTTAATTATATATGCAAAGTCCCTTTTGCCATGTAAAGTAACATCCACAGATTCTATGGATTGGGACCCAGATGCCTTTCTGGGCCATTAAGCCTACCACAGTTTATCCACAATGAAGGGAAAACAGGGCTCAAAACCCTCCAGGCGACCTTAGGGAAACTGGGTTAATATTAAAATTACCGCACACACAGAAGCCCATCAAGGCAAAACATTTGCAATCCAATGTACAATCAAAGCAAACCTAGTAGATCTGACTGTGCAGTCTCCATATCCCTAACTCACTCTCACTTAGCTCACTTGGTCTATGCTGAGTTTGTCCTGGGTAGCTGCACACTAGCCAGAACCAGCCATTAAGCAAGCAATGGCCTCTGCTGGTAACAGGGAACAGGGAAACAGGGAAAGCTGCAGTAGACCACCTCCCCCTATCACACAAAACAAAGAAATTCTGGAAACTCTATAAGTTTAATTTTCATAAACTGCACAGTGAAAATATTTACATTTGACTGGTTGGGGCCATGTCATTTTCAGATTCCATCACATTAGATATAGTCAGACACTCACCTAAAACAGTTATGTATATAATCAGTCAATCAACCAATCAATACAATATAATATATAAAATATAAGAAAAAACAACCCAATAGAAAAAAATGAGAAAAGACTTGAGCAGAGCTCAAAAAAAAAAAAAAAAAGAAGGAAAAAAAATAGGGCTCTATTTCACTAGTCATCAGGGAAAGGCAAATTAAATCCATGAGATAATAAGACACACCACCCAAGTGGTCTAAGTGAAAAAGAGAGATGACTAGAATAAAGTGATAATTAGGAAAGTCTCACAAGAGGAATTTTCACACGACTTTGCAGGGGACACTAGTGCTAAGACCACCACTTTGGAAAACTGATGGCAGCATCAACTAAAGATGAACATCTCTTTACTGTGTAACCCAGTAAGTCACACAGAAATATGTATATGTTTATCAAAAAGACATGTATTAGAATGTTCATAACAGCACCATTATTTTTTACTTTTCTTAAATTGTAGTAGAATATATGTAAAATTGACTTGTGTTATCTGGTTTTAAATGCACAGTTCAATGGCTTTAAGCATATTCACTTTATCATGCAACAATTAGCACCATTCATCTCTAGAACGTTTCTCCATCTTCCCAAACTGAAATTCCAAACCCATTCCACAAGAACTCCCCATGCCACCCTCCCCTGGTCTCTGGCAACCACCATTCTACTTTCTGAATCTATGAACTTGACTACTGTTGGTACTTCACATAAATGGAACCATACCATATTTATCCTTTTGTGACCCAATTACTTCATTCACCACAGTCTTAAAGGTTAATCCATGTCATCCATGTTATGTGTCAGATTTTCCTTCCTTTATAAGGCTGAATAATATTCTATTGTGTGTATATACCACATTTTCTTTATCCATTCACCCATCAGTGGACACCCGGGCTGCTTCCACCTCCCCATCAACAAAAGGTTTCCAATTTCTCCACATTCCAGCCAATACTTATTTTCAGTTTTATTATTATTATTTACTATTATTATCATCTTCCTAGTGAGTGTGAAGTGGTATCTCACTGCAGTTTTGATTTGCATTTCTCTAATGATTAGTGAACTTTGAACATCTCTTATGTGCTTATTGGCCATTTATATTTCTTCTTTGAGGAAATGTCTATTCAAGCCGTGTTCCCATTTTTTAAATTGAGCTGTTTGGTTTTTTTATTAGAGCTGTAGGCATTCTTTATATACTTTGGATATTTGGATATTAACCCCTTATCAGATATGTAATTTGCAAATATTTTCTCCCATCCCACATGTTGCTTTTTCACATTGTGGATGTGTCATTTGATGCACAAAAGTTTTAATTTACTCCAGAGTATCTGTTTTTTTCATTTCTCCTGTTCCTGTGCTTTTGGTGTCACATCCACGAAATCATGGCCAAATCCACTGCTCTGAAGTATTTCCCCCTACATTTTCTTCAAAGAGCTCTATAGTTTCAGCTCTTATATTTAGGTCTTTAATCCATTTTGAATTAACTTTTGTATATGTTGTAAAGTTAAAGTCCAACTTGATTCTTTGCAGTGTAGATATCAGTGCTCCCAACACCATTTGTTGAAAAGACTATCCTTTCCCCCACTGAATAATCTTGGCACTCCTGACAAAAATCATGTGACCACGTGTGGACAAGTTTGTTTCTGGGCTTCTTATTCTATTCCATTGCTCTACATGTCTGTCAGCAGCTCCATTTTTAATAGCCTAACCAAACATCCATCAGTAACAGAATAAATACACAAGTCATGAAATAGTTGTACTGTGGAATTCTACACAATAATGAGAATAAAAGATTTAAAACTAATAAGAACAAAATGGGTAAGTCTCACAAGTATATGTTGAGCAAAACAAGCCAGACACAAAAGAAAATTTACTTTAGGATTTCATTTACATAAAATACAAAAACTAGCAAGCTTAGTTTACACTTCTGGAAGTCAAGGTAGTCATTACTCTTAGAGGAAGGAAGCAATAGTGACAGGAAAGGGTATACCAGGGGCAGGAGGGGCTTCTGAGATGCTGGTATTGCTACATTTCTCAATTTGAATGTCAGTTTCCTGAGCATGTTGAATTAGCAAAATTCATCCAACTATACATCGATAATTTGTGCATTTTTCTGAATGGGTATATGATGTTGCCACAAGTATTCTCTAAATATAAAGTCTAAAAAACATGACTTCCCTGCAAGAGCCATTCTCACAGCCTGCAAGTCTATCACTACCAGCTGACCTGTCAGAAAGCTCAGCCAATCCAAACTCAGCAATGCCAGAGTGTCCCAATCACATAATGGAGGGGTGGGTCCGCTAAAAACAGCTTATAAAATTCCCAGCATCATCTACTACAGGTCATGTTCTGAGTTCATAAAGCTGATATAAACAAAGTGCATTATCCATGATCAGTGTCTAATAATAAAACAATAAGATTATACCTGTTGCTAATATGTCTATGACTGGGAGACAGCAAGACAAGGCAGACAATTAAATCAAGATATGCAATAAGTTAATCCTCGGAGACTCTGCAAGAATGAAATGTGCCTCATCTATGACTGGCATCAGGAGCCTTATGAGTCACTCCAAAGCACCTCTGGCTACAGGAGCCTCAGAAAAGATGCCTTTCAACCTTTTTTGTCCCTTTATATGGCTTCACACAAGGCTGTCTCTCCTTGGCTCCCCTCAAGCCTTTCAGCTAACTTCATTCAACACCTAATACTTGTCACTCAGTACAGAGGACCAGAAATGGAGCAAGAAATGGAGTAAGATAGGTGCTCTGTAAGTGTGTGTTGACTGAGAGGGAGGTAGGGAGGAACCGTTCCTCTGACAGGAGACCATGGAACATTCTGGAAGCCCTCATTGCTCTCTGAACTCCAAGTGGCTAGAAAGACAGTTCCATTCCACCTAAATATAGAAATTCGAAGGCTGAGTTTAAGAGGTAACTTGGTGCTTTCAGATTTTATATTTACTTAAAATTACCTGATACCTTGTTTGTCACAGATCTTTTCTCATTAATATTTATTTTTTAAAATATCTCATCAAAATATTATTTATCTTATATAACACCCAAACAATAATAATTCATCTTTAAAATGGGCAGAAGACATGAATAGACATTTTCCCAAAGAAGACATATGGATGGCCAACAGACACGTGAAAAGATGCTCGACATCACTCATCCTCAGGGAAATACAAGTCCAAACCACAAGGAGATATCACCTCACATCTGTCATATGGCTAAAGTAAAAGATACAAGAAATAACAAATGTTAATGAGAATGTGAAGAAAAAGGAATGCTCCTGCACTGTTGGTGGGAATGCAAGCTGGTATACGTACTGTGAAAAATAGTATGGAGGTTCATATGGTCCATTACCATATGATCCAATAATTCCACAATGAAGTATTTACCCAAAGAAAACAAAAACACTAATTTCAAAAGATGCATATACCCCTGCTTATTGCAGCATTATTTGCAATAGCTAAGATATGGAAACAACCCAAGTGTCCATCAATAGACGAATGGATAAAGAAGACATGTGCTATATATTTACACACACGCGCGCGCGCACACACACACACACACACAATGGAATATTACTCAACTGTAAAACAGAATGAGATTGTGCCATTTGCGATAACATGGATGGACCCAGAGGGTACAATGCTAAGAGACTAACACAAAAACAGACTCTTAGATATAGAGAACAAACCGATAGTAACCAGAGAGGGGTTAAGTGTGGGGATGGGTGAAACAGGGGAAGGGGATTAAGAGAACACTTATCATGATGGGCACTGAGTAATGTATAGAATTGTCAAATCATTATATTATACACCTGAAACTAATATAACTATGTTTAATTATATTGGAATAAAATTAACAATTAATTTTAAAATGTTTTATGTACGAATGCCTGGGGAGCTCAGTCGGTTAAGCATCCAACTTCGTCTCAGGTCATGATCTTACACCTTGTGAGTTTGAGCTCTGTGTCATGTTCTGCGCTGACAGCTCAGAGCTTGGAGCCTGCTTTGGATTTTGTGTCTCCTCTCTCTCTGCCCCTCCCCTGCGTGCACTGTCTCTCTCTCAAAAAAATAATAATCATTAAAAATTTTTAATGTTATTTATCTTGATCTTTAAGTCTTGTCCCCCCCCCCCTTACATTTGGCTGGTGAGAGTGTCTGGCTCTCCTCACCCTAATCCTGGGGCTACATTATTTTTCACACTTGAAGCAAAAGTCACAGTCAGGATACAGCAAGCTTGTGAGTCCAAGCAGAGTGCTGTTAGGTTACAACCACAGCTTGTGCCTGGAACTTTCCAGCTCTGATGTCCCCAAGCAGTGCAAATACATTTGCTGGCAACTCCTCACCAGATTTGTGTTTCAGTGTTTAATTAAATTCCAAGAACACCTGTTTCATCAGCTTATAAATTTGAACTAAATTTTAAGAGGCTTCTGTTTAGCACGCAGAGTTTTTATTTCCTAGGCTGTAACCACAGCAACATTTTTTCCTTGAACATCCATCCTTGGCTCCTGCCACACACACGCCACTCCCTCGTCTCCTGCCCTTGGCAGCGTGGAGAGCTCGCGGTGGCTTTGCCCGTTCCCATCCAGGGCTCTGGAGGCCAAACAAGAGCACAATAGCATTCTGAGCTGCTGGTTTTCCTTTTCTTGATGGTTCATCTAAAGTGTGGACATTTGTATGAGAAAGCTCAGCACGTAGACTGAACTTCCTTCACCACTGCTAACCTAGTGCTGAAACTGCCACCCTTTGGTTCAGCCCCTCCAAGCGGGAGCCCCAGGCTGGCGGCCTCCTATGTACCTGCTTCAAACTGAGCTTCAGTCCACGCTCTGTGAAGGGAGATAATGACACTCATCCCACAGCACTGTAAGGATCAGGCGATTGTCCCTGAGGCCCCACAGCTAGGAAGGGGTAAATGGAGTAGGGACTAGAAGCCAGGCCTCTCAGATTATGAAATCTACCCACCTCATCAGCTTCCGGTTCTAGGATCCCAAAGTGACTCTATTAAGGGTCACCTGAGAATACGGTAATGAACAAAAATCAAAAATGACAGTGGTTAGGATTTAAACAAACTTAAATGAACATCACCCACATGAGCGGCTTGATTGGGAGGACAGGAGAGGTGTCATTAATAGAGCCTACCTGGGGCTCCTGGGTGGCTCAGTCGGTTAAAATTTGACTTCCACTCAGGTCGTGATCTTGTGGTTCCTGACTTCGAGCCCTGCATTGGTCTCTCTGCTGTCAGCATGGAGCCTGCTTCAGATCTTCTGTCTCCCTCTCTCAGTGCCCCTCCCCTGCTCATTCTCTCTTTCTCTCACTCAAAAAACAAAACAAAACAAAAAAATAGAGCCCACCTAAACTATGAGGAGGGAGACAGATTATATAACTGAGATGACATTGGGTCTGAAGTCAAATAGACTCTACACCGATTGGCCTAATTTCTCTGTACCTCAGTTTCCTCTTTTAGAAAGTGGGAGTAATCATTTCTAACTCACAGGCTTCATCTATGAGTTAGAAGAATGAGTTAAGGTATAATGTTTAGAGTAGGGCCTGATGTCTAGTAAGAGCTCAGTGAGTGTTAACTATTATTACTGCCATCAGTGGTGCTGTGTACCATTAACATGCTTTCGTCATGCCTTCCTCGGGAACTTCCCATCACCTCCAAGACAAGTTTCAAACTAGTGGCAGTTGGGGCCGGCATCCCCCTGGGGTGCTCTCTCCTAACCTGGACTTTAAGAGCGTACTTGAACCTGTCACCTCCTCGGAGCCTTCCCTGAACACTCCTGTCTTCAAGGACCTCCCTCTCTTGCACTCCAGCCAACACATGCTGCCTCATTTTCCCCTTCACGCAACATGTCCGAAGGCCTCCTTGCCTTTCTTATCCTTCTGTGGAAGGAGACAGACTGGGGACAATCCTGTGGCCTGTCCTCTGTGCCCAGTGCAGCCCCACCCAGGTCAGATGCTCATTCATTCCTGCCTTCCCTGAATCATTTACTGCGTGCTTTGTGCTAGAACCTGGGAATACAGCCCTGAGCAAAGCAGATGCAGAATGATTCCTCGTGGAAGATGATAATAAACTGGTTACTAGAGAAATAACTATATAACTTGAAATTGTGATGAATGCAATGAAGAAAAATAAGAGAAAAAGAACTGTCCAGGAAGTGATAAGCATCCTGTCCCTCGACGTGTACAACCTCGCCCCTCTTTCTACGGATCACTTCCCTTGGCACATCAGAAGTTACCATTCTAAGCACAACACCCTCTGATCATTGAGGAAGGAAAAGACCAAATGGGCCTTCCCCATCTTTCTTTGCCTTGGCAAAGGGCAGGCTTGCTCGGTGGCACCCAACTTCCTTGGAGCAGGCTCTGAGGCTCTCTCACTTTGTCACTGGCCTCTGGTTTGCAAATGGAGCCAGAGCCCCGGGGAGAGAGCAACTCTCTTGGAATTCCAGTGAGGCCTGCAGGAGAGAACAGCACTCAGATTCCCTTGGACTAATTTTTTTTTTTTTGGTAAGAAAACAGCGGTTGGGTTTTTAAAAACCAAACTAAGAGACCAGTGGGGGTAAAAAAGATGCTGCAAGCCGCAAATGGTAGCTCACACCATGCTTGGGACTTGAACTGTGCAATCTCCCAGTAAGTGGTCTGTTCCAAATCTGCATGGAGTCTTCCAGGGCCTTTGAGGGGATGGGGGATTATATTTTTCTATTCCAAGCTGAGCACTCTCTGAAGGCATTTTCGGATAAGCCTGGCAATACTCCCTTTCTTCCCTGGGATAGAAGACAGCCAACTTACTCCCACCTCTATTTACTGGTAAGCTGAACTCAGGGTCCACATATTCTTTCTGGTTGCTTTGCCCCCTGACTGCAATTACTGTGTGCGGCCACAGCCGACCTTCCTCTGCAAGCCAGCCTTGCTACCGCTAGAAAGGGCTCTTTCTCCCCCACAGCCTGTCTGTCTGCAGTGATTCCTGGTGGGCTCGGGCCTTTCCTGCAGGCCTCTGATCTCTGTAGCCTCTCCTCCCCCAGAAGGACGCAGCCAAAGCAAACACAGGGCTTCAGCCTCACCTGCTTCCTGGTCCCGCCCCTGGCCTCCGGAAATGCTTTCCTGCATCTGTGATACTTGCGGCTTGCCCTGCCTGAGCTGACTGTCTTTCCCACCCCCCCCACTCCATTCCTGTTTGTTGCATGCTAGTGCCATCCGCTAGGCAGGTCAAACTCCTGGTCATGGCTGTGGAGTGCACCTCAGAGAAGTTGGCCTTTGAAATTGGGCAAACCTGGATTTTAATCCCAGGAACCCCATTACCAGCTGAACTCCACTTTATCTTTCTACAAATACGGAGCTCCATACAGTTGTAAAAAAGAAGAAGGAGAAGGAGGAGGAAGAGGAGGAGGAGGAGGAGGAGGAGGAGGAGGAGGAGGAGGAGAAGAAGAAGAAGAAGAAGAAGAAGAAGAAGAAGAAGAAGAAGAAGAAGAAGAAGAAAAATATGTTATTATTTTGCAGATTGAAGATGTCCTTCATGACATTATACATAGTGACCCGGAGTTCCAGACTTAATGGACATCCTGTAGTGGCTGTAATACCAGTCCCCTGGGGCTCTATAGAAGATTAAAGGGGTTAATATATAGAAAGTGCCTGAGTTCCTGACAGGCCTTTAGAAAAGACTCAGTAAATATTTTATCCCCTTCTCGTCTAGTTCCACTGCGTTTCCTACCTATACGATTATAACACGTATAGCATCACAGCTGCCTATTATGTGCTTTCCAGCCCCAAGACAGGTGGTCTTAATTACAGTACTTTCCATCTTTCTATGCACCTGTCGATCGGAAACATCCACTTGCTCAGAGGGAAGCAAACCCAGGGCTGGCTTCTGTCACTTTCACCTTGTCTTTAAAGTCCCATGCAGCTTAGGGCTTTCACAAAAGCATATCTTGGCACTTGGAACTGTCTCCTGCTAAAATTAAGAAGTCAAGATGCTGATTTCATAGAAGCTCAAATTTCTGGCAAGAACCCGTACCTTGTCTATTAGGAGAAATGAGTGGGTCTCTATATGATTTGGAGCCTCTGGGGAGGTTCAGTTAAGATGGTCTCCAGCTACACGAGAGGGTACATTTTCCAAGCCCAAGAATTTATCAGCATCACCTACATCTGCAAACCTGTCATTTCCATATGCTGTGCATTCCTTTGGAAAACAAAAAACAAAACAAAACAAAACTCTGCTTTGTAACTAGAATTTTCTTTTACTTGATAGTGGCTGTGGGCTGACTTGATGTGACAAAGGGATTGCTGGGGAGACCCTATTATAAAGGTATGGTAATGATTGCTTTCCAGAGGAAGTGACTGAATACACTCCAGTCTTGTTGAAAAGTATACATCTGATGAAATATACATGTGATTTCAATGGAAGAACAGCTCAATTTGCTTAGGTTTTTAAACAACAAATTCAATTTAGTTCAGCTATTCTCCCTACCCTCATAATAAGAAGCTCATAGACTATTTCAGTGTCTTGCATCCCAAAGACAAGATGTATATACATCTGTGCATAAGTTTATCTACATGTGCATGCACTGCCCACACTGTTCCATTTTAAATCTCTACTTTTCTCTGCTTGGGAGCAAGACAAACTACCAGGTAATAAGCTCCTAGGCGAAGCATGAGAACATGGCACTTATTTTATAAACATCAGCAAGTCCCTGGGAAGCTGCCTTACAGGGAAGGCTCAGAAACACTTCTCCTACCCCTTTCAAGTCTAACCTTCTTGGGCCCAGGGAAGACACAGCAAAATAGCAAAGACCACATGACTGTGCCCCTTGAGCCAGCCCCGCCCCCACCAAAGTGGTGCACAGCTAGCAACTGCAAGGAAAAATAGCATACATCAGCATTTCCCAAATGGGTTGATCTCAGGATCTCTTTTGATGAATCACAGGATTAATATCTTGTGAATTAGTCTGGGAATCATTGCTTCACTAAAGATGCCTTGGCTAAGAGAACAATTGAGAAGAGAAAGAGAGGCCATGCCAATATACTCTTACTTCTCATCATTTGGCAATCTCAATTGGTTCCTGGTTTCTCCCTAAGGGCAGAGGCACAGAGATTTTTAAAAGCTTAAGTAAGCTCTCCTAGGGAATTCAAATTCTCAGAGAAATAATCTAAGACCAAATGGCCTCTCAGAGATAGAGGCTGGAATTCTCCCTTATTAGAGGTCCCCATAGCTAGGATGGACTACTATACAACAGTAGATGCCCAAGTGTGTGCGGATTTCTTGGTAGTAGATAATTCATTTATGAGAGAGGACACCCATCAGCCATCTTTCCCTCTCCAGACCTCAATAGGCACTCATCTCTGGACCTGAAATTTAAGTACTAACTCCCTTTTCATTGCCCAAATGTCACCCAGGGTGGGCTAAGGGGAGCCTCTAAACCTTTGTTTCTGGTCATTCATAGGGGGACAGCCTCCAGGAGAAACCTTATCTACACTGGGAGAACCTTTATCAGGATGCCTATAACAGGAACCTAACACCTTTCTTACCCTTGGAGAATTAAATGGCAAAGCACCAAATAGGAGCTTGCCTTCTTTCCATGGGATTCTCCTGGACCAGATTCTATGTACTCCAACTCCTCTGCCATTCACACCAATTCTTTGGTAAACTTAACTTCTGATTTCCACATCTCCCTGGGCCCCAAATCCCAGGAACAATAACTGAAGGTTAGGACGTCTCAAGGCTAATGCCAATTGAATCAATTCATTCCATTGCCCTTCAGGAAGAGGATCAGTGCTAAATGTAGAGATTAGGGGATTACCATTCAGTTCAAGACCGGTCCACTCTGATTAAACTGAATTAACAAAGGCACTTAACAAAAGAAAAGTTCACTGAATTTGAAGTCTAGAAAATGTCTCTGTTAAATTGGTAGTTAAATTTTAAAATAAAAGAAAAAACATCAACCTAGAGGGATAAAATTTCCTGGAAGCAAGTACATTCAATTAACTGATACAGCTATATCATATTTTCCCTTTTTCTGTGAGGCTAAACTAACCCAGAACAGAACATAGCCATTTAAGCAATGATTACAAAATAATGGTATTAAAAGGTTAAATTTGAGAGCTCTTCCTTTGGGCAAAGCATTCTGCAAAGCCTTCTCTATGAACTATTTTATTTAAGTTTTTACAATTCAAGGATGCCCGTGGTATTTTATCCTACTCTACAGATGAAAAAACTGAGGTTCTCAGAGGTTAGGGGACCTACTGAAGATCATCCAGCTACTCTGTAATGAAGCTGGGATTTGAACCCAAATATGTTTGAATCCAGAGTCAAAACTCCCAACCAGTACACTCAGTAAGACACGGGCTACAACTTCCTCCTGAAGCTGCAGCATTTAGGGGAGACCAAACAAAAATTCCAGCCTCCTTCTCACACAGCTACTGATTATGATGTTCCTGCCATGTTCCCAGCACTACTTTGGGGACCCTACCTGCATCATCACTGAATCCTTACAGTGGTACATTGAGGTGGACCATACCTCCATTTTACATAGAGATAACCGGGGCTCAGAGAGGTTACGTGTCCTATGTCACCCTGTCAGGAAGTGGCAAAGCCAGTGCCCCACCTCAAGCCATGTCACTCTTAAATTCATAACTATGACCTCCAGGTTAGCTACCTTTGTGCCAAAAGTTTCCTTTACAAATTTGGGAAAATGTGAGATGCACGGAGCTCTCAGGGTATACTGAGAATCATGACAAACTTCCCTCTGCAAATCTCCAGAGTAATCTCTTTGTCCCCCGATTTTGAAAACCAAGCAGCTGGCCCCAAGCAACCAGCATCAACTCAATATGCCATCCATCATGCTGCAATTTTTCAAGAGAACATTGGTGGCAATGTTCCTCAAGTTATAAAAATTCCCGTGAGTGGTGTCACAGAACATGGAGGGTTTTTGTGCAAGTCTGGGCCTTTTTCCAGCTCGTCCTGGGGTTCCTGCTTGAATTCCTTCACTTATGAATTGCTAGCTTTTAGAACAGGGGTAGGGGAGCCCTGCAGACAGTTGAGATAGCAGGTGCCAGTTGTTTCAGCAACTAATAGATGTGCTCCCCAACTTCCCTTCCCTCAGCACCCAACACACATGGATTGAAAAGCTTTCTCTCTGGTTCCCACCAGTAAGAGCTCGGGGTAGCTCCAGATGCAAGCTTGAGGCCCAAGTGGACGCCTTG
Organism: Hyaena hyaena; assembly: GCF_003009895.1. Lineage (NCBI taxonomy): Eukaryota > Metazoa > Chordata > Mammalia > Carnivora > Hyaenidae > Hyaena > Hyaena hyaena. Next base: position 137,158 of record NW_024081011.1, read on the forward strand.
CAAAAACTTTGGCTAGTTTTCTAAGAACAACTTCTTCTCTCCCAAGCTGGCATCATCTGCATGCTGGAAAAGCATCAGCAACTTTGCACAGTCCTGGGCTTTCGTCTCAGAGGACAGCTTCGCGGCAAGTTTGATCCAGCTCACTTTCCACCCGGTGCATTTGCCATCATCAAATATTCGAGTGGAACTAATGAATGCCTTTTACTTCCCTTGAACAAAAAGAGTCTTCAAGAAATCGAACCACTAGAGCCTGTCAATTTAAGGGAATTAGTCTGGTCTTTGAGAAAATGAGTATGCTATCCCCACCCCCCAAAAGAGTTCTGGGTTTTTCTGTGCCCACCTAAAAGGATAATAATATCTTCACCATTACTATGCCAGCAAGAAAAATGTTTCTTTCCCCAGGAGACAGAAACACATTTTCTGACTGAGCCTAGGAGACAAAATGCTAAATTTGAATTTATTTTCCTTAGAATATCTTTAAAGTATCTGGGATCTGCCCCTGAGTTCTGTGCAATCTGTAGTCCCCCCTCCCTGCCCAATAAACTCATTTATTTTTCATACTGACTAGAATTGGAGATTGATTTTCTCCAGTCCCATTCCTATCTCCCCTGGAAACTTCCAGAAGAAGTACCCTGATATCTAGCAGAAGAGCAGCTTGGAAGAGAAGTATGGAAGGGCTGGCCATTGAACAGAGCCCACAGTGGTTTCCTGAGGAAGGTGACATTGGACAGCATGTCTCAGTGACTATTCTCCATTTCCTTTCCTGATGTTCCCCAGATACAGCAAGTTCCTGCGAGGGTTCTGAGGAGAGAGTCTGAGCATCTGCTTGTAATGCTTCATCGCACCACTTCACAACTGTATGAGGAAGAAACCCAGTGTGGTGCAGGATGGAACTCACATACTTTCTGCTTTTGGGAGCAGGGTAGTCTGCTATTGAGGGGACTCAAAGGGAGCCATAACAAGGCTCTAGTCAAAACTATGAAAGCATTGGAGTGCTGCACCAAAAAGATTCTCAAGAGATGAGCTCTAAGGAAAAAAGAAAACATCTCCCATACTTCTTTACCTGAGCCCCAAACCATCACTGCACCAGAACTGTAGGGTTACTTTCCCTCAAACTCCGGAGAGTTCTGAAAGGACAAGGATGGAGCCTATGTGAGGATCAAAATTCAATCCACCAACATTAAAGGGCCCACACAGTTTAACAAAGTATGAAACTGCTCTCTGATTCAATAGGGCAGCAGTAGTTACAGCTGGACCAAGGCATTGGAGCTGGACCAAGGCTGCCTAGATGGCTTCTGTGGCCTGGGCCCTCAGAGAATCTTGCCTATTGATCTGTCCACGTGCAACTCTGTCCCATTGCTTTTCTGGGTTATATAGACTCAATTTATGACTTCACATCCACACCCGTTCTTTTTTTTTTTTTTTTTTACATTTAAATTTGCCTTTATTTATTTATTTATTTTTTTTTACAAATAGTTTATTGTCAAATTAGTTTCTACATAACACTCAGTGCTCATCCCCAAAGTGCCCTCCTTCATGCCCATCCCCCCCTCCCCCCCACATCCATCAGTCCTCAGTTTTTGTCAGCATTCAAGAGTCTCTCATGGTTTGCCTCTCTCCCTTTCCCCCAGCATTTCCGCCCTTCTTCTCCCCCTTGGTCCTCCGTCAAGTTCCTCCTAATCCTCCTATACGTGCAAACATATGGTATTTGTCCTTCTCTGCCTGACTTATTTCGCTCAGCATAACACCCTCAAGGTCCATCCATGTTGCTACACATGGCCAGATTTCATTGTTTCTCATTGCCATGTAGTATTCCATGGTATAGATAAACCACATCTTCTTGATCCATTCGTCTGTTGATGGACACTTAGGCTCTTTCCATGTTTTAGCTATTTCCACACCCGTTCTTAATCTGTGCATGTCCTGCAACACTTCCCAACCTCAGTGGACCAAGCTTTATCTATTGTTTGAGGTCCTCCGACCACAACCCAGCCCATCAATGCCTCAGATCATTGAACACAAACACATATGGGAGGCACTAAAGGGATTTAAATAGAGGAGTAATGTCAACACATTGGACCTTTAGGAAGGTCACACTGATCTCAATGCAAGGAATGGAAAAGGAAACAGGAAACTAGTTAGAGGCTGATGTATTAACCTAGGCAAAATACAATAGACTAGATAAGAGTAATGAAAGAAGAACTAGGGAAAAGGTTGTGGTTTTAAGAAATATTTAGGCATGAGAATAAGTAAGATGTGGGTGAGAAAGATATGTCTTATATGGAGAAAATAAAGAAGTGAATGTCAAAGACAACCTGAAAGTTTCTGGTTGTACAATAATACACAGGATAGTGCTGCCAGATAATGAGTTTGGAACACCAGAAAAGAAGCAAATTTGAAGGGAAAGGATGTCAAATTCAATTTCGTATGTATAGAGTCTGGGGAATTTGTTGGATATTATCTGGAAACACTAAGTGGAGAGTTAGATATAGATCTGGAACTCCAGAGACACATCTGAACTCAATATAAAAATGTTAAGAGTTTTTAGACACAGGTAGGATCAAAGGTGTGTGACTGCGTATGAATGCTCCATGTCAGGGGAGATCCAAGGAAAGAACTCCAATGCACCCCAGACTTGGAACTTTCTGAAAGTGATTAGTAAGTAGTGAAGAGACAGAAAGGAGGTATACACAGAGGACTGTGTGTCAGGAAAGCCAAATAAAGAGTGGCCCATAGTGTCACATAACACAGAGACCACATAAGATTAGACTTTGAAAACTGTCTACAGGATTTAATGACAAAGAGATTTTAGGTGACCATCTGGCTAGCTTTTTGCTTCAGAGAGTAAGTGAGAGTGAAGTCAGTTTTGAGTGGGCTGAGGAGAGACTGGTAGATGAGAAACTGGAAGAATGAATGGATGCAACTCTTTCAGAAGTTTGGCTACAAAGGGAAAGAAAAACCAGGGCAGATGGGCTGAGGACACTGTGGAGAGATATATTTTTATTTTTATTGTTATGATGGGAAAATAGATATTTAAATACTGACTGCCTTGAGCCAAATAAGAAGGAGAGGTTAAAGAAGATAATTGGTAGATAAAAATCCCTGAGGAAGGAGGTGGAGGAGATCTGGGCTCCAAGGCATGGGCAACTCCTCCCTGGAAAGAGGTACAGAGGTCAAAACCTGCAGAGCTCTAAGGAAGTAGGTGGAATGAGTGACTGGAAGTTAGGGAGTTCCTGACAACATTGCATCAGATGCCAGCAGTAACACACTCTCATCCCACCATTTTATCATCCAAAAGAAGAAATAAATTTGTTCTATCAGGGAAACTGGAACATATTGGTGGGTGTTAGGAGGAGGAAGATTTTGAGTCAAGAGTGGAAAATTTTTTCTAACAACTGGAGCTGTCCAGCAACAGCACACCAGCTATGGTGAGCTGTCTGTCAGAGCCAGTGTGTAAGCAGAGAACAGAGTGCTGTAGCCTTCCTGGCCAATCTCAGTGAATCTTGTACTGGAAATTGATTTGATCTAAAGAGTGTCTAATGACCGATTTCAACTATAAACTGCTTCTGTTTTTAAGGTAGCCCCTGACTCTTTCTCAGGAATCCTGGAATTGGCTACTGTTTGCCTATGAGGGATACTAGAAGTTCTTGGACCACCAGTGCTAGAGCTGCTATTTGCAGAGGTGCCCTGAGGGGGTGTTCAGGAGAAAAACTTGGCTGCTAATAATCAATCCCATATTCTATCATTTCCTGTTGGAACTTTATCCCATGAAGCTTTGCTTACCCTCAAGAATTCCCTGTGAAACTAAGAACATTCTTAAGAGAGTTTCCATCTTCCATTGACATCAGGCAACTTCTGGGAGCAGACTTTTGTGGGAATGGGCAGTCCATTATCATGGCTGAGACTTAGATTCTAGCATCCACCTCTATTGGTGTCAGTAGGTTGACCATTGGTGAGTTACTTAACCTTTCTATGCCTATTGTAGAGGGTCAAAAATCTAATACTTAGAAAAGTGCCCAATGCATAGTAATCACTCAATAAGTAGTCATTAAATGCACAAACAGAGCAACACTGCCAGGAAATGGGGCAGGGTAAAGTCATGGTTGGTGAGAAAATACTGAAGAAATAACATTTCCTTCATTATCCTCCACCGAAATTTATAATTTGAGATTTGTCCAAATCCCAGCCTTTTAGAAGATCTTCTTTCATGTTATAATTATTAACTGTCCAGGAAACACAAATGCACTTGTATTTCCAATAGAAAAATGCCCTGAGATATAAAGATTGACTGAGAAAATAGGTTCAGATCCCTCTTCACCATGCTCTAGGGGGATCATTTCAGCTCAGCTAAGATTGCTGTACTGATTTCCACTAATAATCATATTAGTAACTGACACTTATTTAATACTTACTATGAGCCAGGCAACTTAATTACATATGTTATCTGTAATCCTTACCAAAGCCCTGCAGAGCGGGTGTTAGTCCCATTTTACAGATAAAGAAATGTTTAGGGAAGTTTTAGCAGGTTGTCCAAGGTCACACAGCTAACAGCAAGGTCAGGGTTCACAGTCAGGTCTGTCTGACCACCAAGCCCACATTTGCTACTGTGCCCTATTTCTTCTCCATGAAAAACCCTACTATATGGTAAGCTTTTTACAGCCAGCATAATACCTTTGTTTCCCATGAACTTCCCAGCTCCATCACATAGGAAGTACTTAATGAATGACTGTTAAGCTCCCAAGTGCATAACCAGAGCTTGGTATTGTCCATATTGTCAGCTACTGTTGCTGTGTCTTATGCCTTCCTAACTTCCAACAAACAAAAGTCCACTAATAAGTTTGAGTCCTAAATCTCTTCACTTTCATCCCATAGAAATAAACCTTGGACATCCCAGAGGCCATAGGAAGTCATTCTACTGCCCTGTCTTTAACTTCATAGAGTATCAACACTTCCCATAGTCTATAGTAACCAGCACTGGACACTTACATAATATTTGGTACAAATGGAATCAAAGAAAGTCAAGATTGGAGGGATCCAGAACAAAGATAAGCCTCTAATATGGCTAAGTAAGAAAGGTAATCTTACACTTTTGGTTAAGGCCAGCACATTCTAGGCTTTGTATCACCCAGTCTTCCCCCACCCCATGCCTCTGCCTTCCACCAGGATGCTTTGCAACCTGGCCTCTAAACACAAGCATTTCTTCCAATTCCTACTCATGCTTCAAAGACCACCTCATGGAAGTCTTCCCTGACTGTCCAATCCCTCTATAATCTTTGTCTCTTCATTTCTAACCAAAACTATACCTAGTGTATAGCCATGTATAGCTTCTCATTGGTCACCAATGCTTCATGCTTCTCTCTCAAGTCTCCACATGTAGACTGAGCCTTATTTGCAAATAAGAATGGTGTTTTCCATTCTTCCCTTCCCCATCCCGGTGCTGGGATCCTTGCTCAATGAGCCCAAACACACAGGATATCCCCAAATCAACTTTCTCATGCCATAATACTCAGAATGCTCCACCCTGGCAAGCATAGGAGGTGCCCTTTTCATCAAACCCAAGCGCCATCCTCATCCCATTGGCTTTCCTAAATTATCTCTAACCAGATTATCCTTCTTCACACAGAACACAGAATCCTCCAAGGAGGCCTGGATGGTTGCCGGCCCCAGTTCTTCAGCTAATTGCTCTCATCCTCTTCCGATACAAGTAAGGAATTATCCCTCCCAAAGCAGTATAGTGCTGGAAAGACATGAGTGGTGATTCATGCACGGATAGGGGCGGGGGTGGGGGCAGGAGAGAAATGGCAGAAAGAATAGAGAGAGCATACAGGCTGGTTATGGAGCCACAGAATGAGGCGTATTAAACAATTTAGTCAATTATGCAGCTGAAGCAATTAAATAACCTTGAAATGGTAGGAGGAAGTGTAAACAGAGACCACAACACTACCCTGTAGGTCAACAGAAAAACAAGCTTGGCTGCTGTGGTGGAAAATTGTTGCGTTCATGTCTTCAGCATCATTTTCCTTCTTTCATAGATAATAGAACTCCTCTTCCACACAGGAAACCTATTCTATGCATTTGGAGTAGGGCTCACCTCTAAGTGAAATGAGCATTATACCAGGATTAGTTGAGTTTGCCTTCCCCCAACTTCAGTGGTTAATTCCAGGATGGGCATGGCATCCTAACAGAGATTATTAGAATCATGCCTGAGAACAGAAATATAGATACTGAAGGAAGTCGGCCTCTCTTCCTTTTGGATTGTGAACTTTGAAGATGCCAGGTTTGGAATACCAGTAGCCACTTCTCCTTCCAAGTGGAAAAAACTTGCCCGAGAATAAAGGCAATATGCTAAGGGGAGCAGATCCAAGAGGTGGAGAGGAAAGGGAGTTTTGATGCTTCATTTGAGCCCTAGATCCAGCCATGCCTGAAGCCAGGAGACTTAGACTTTACTACATTTCCCTCAAACTAGTGATACATGGATCTCTGGGTTTTTGTTTTGTTTTGTTTTGTTTTTATGAAACAGAAACCCAACTAATACACCCACTGAAACAAGGAGTGGATATTCCAGGGGGAAAAGATGCCAAAAATCAGACAGAGATCTTTGAAAGAATATCATCCCCAAATTTTATTGAAACTGTAACTTACTTCCAGGAAATAAAAGTGTAATTTAGCAGGACTTTCCGCCTCCTGCACACTTAAAGCAGCCTACCAAACTATACTTTAACCAACAAAAGTGTGTCTTGGGTATAAAGTTCAGAGAACAAGCCTGGAAAGGGAATTATCTCAGTCTTCCCTTAAAATCCAATCTAATCCAATCCAATGAGGATGGTAGGAAGCACAGTCTTAATTTGACCAGAGACCCACCACTAGCTACTATATGCTCCAGTTCTGAGTCTAAACATCTTCCAAAAGGTTCTCACCTAAACCCTGATGCTGGATGCCGACTACCATGTAAGAATTCCCACAACTGCCTTGTGGGGTGGGAGGTACAGAGCCAGAGATGTTGTCAAGCCACTCTCCTAATGGCCTCCCAGTGTGTTGTCTTCTCTCATTTCCCATGAAGAATTTCAAGGAGGCATCCATAGCTCCCTGAAGAGTGGAGAAGCAAGTTATTAATTAAGAGAGTAATGTATACCTTTGAGGTGACTTATGCAGGGACCTAATCTTCCTGTGGTGAGCATGCACACAGACACTCACTCCAGCAGAGGTGCTCTGGGAAGAGCTGGAATTTGATGCAAAACTGCTCCAGTCCACTAAATTGCCTTGCATACTCTCCATGAGAAGTCCGTGAAGGACTGGAGGTGGAGTATAAACTGTCCTCTGGTGCCACCAGAGCACAGTGGAGGTAGAATGTTGATTCTACATGGGACTTTGTGTGGAGTCGGAAAACAGGGAACATGGAAAAGACAAAAAGATATACCATTTTCTCCAAAAGCTTATCCTTGGAGCTCAGCTTGGGACCCGCACTGTCTTTCACAACCACAAACTAATGTTACGATGGAGGTTCTCAACCATGGCTACACATTAGAATCACCAAGGTACCTTTAAATTTTTTAATGTCTGAATGATAAAATCAAGATTTTTAGAGAAGGAGGCAAACCATAAGAAACTCTTAAAGACAAAGAACGAACCAAGGGTTGCTGCAGTGGGGAATGGGCTAGATGGGTGATGGGCATTAAGAAGGGCATTTGTCAGGATGAGCACTGGATGTTGTATGTAAGTGAATCACTGGACTCTACTTCAAAAACCAATTCTACATTGTATGTTAACTAACTTGAATTTAAATAAATTTAAAAAAAGATTTTCAGAGGTGTCTGGGTGGTTCAGTTTGTTAAGCATCTGTCTTTGGCTCAGATCATGATTTCACAGCTTATGGGTCTGAGCCCTGTGCTCTCTGCTATCAGCACAGAACCCACTTCAGATCCTCATTCTCTCTCTCTTTCTATCTCTCTCTCTGCCTCTCCCCCAGTCACACTTTCTCTGTGTCTCAAAAAAATAAACAAGCATTTTAAAAAATAAAAATAAAGAAAGGATTTTCAGAGAAATCACCCAGTGGGATGGAGAACCATGGAGTCAAGAGAACACCATTCTGCCATCCACTTCCTGTCACTTCCAAGGCACCCTCAGCACAAGTGGTGCAGAGGAGCCATGATGACATCAGGGTCTCCCCTCCTCAATCCCCCTCTTACTTCTTTAAGACACTCAAGTTTCTAGGTGGTGTTAAGAAGGACTTCACCAAAGGGTGAGGACCCTAGAAACTAGAAGCAAAAGTGGCAGGAAACAGAACAGACCAGAACCCAGCTGGTGAACAGCGCTTCCATATCTCTCTTCAGGACAATGACTACTGAATGGACATCTTAGAGGGGTACACAGGTGGGCAGAAACACTGAGTGGAGAATGAACTTAGCGCTTGGTCACTCCATCTCCAGCCACAGTAGACAGGTCAGACTCTCTCCCTAGGATTCTAACACAGCTTCTGTAGCCAATCTCAGTTAGTATGGGTCAAAGATATTTTGACCCATATGCAGAGAGGATTAAGCTGATGAGAAAGAGAAGAGAGAAGCAGACACTCACGAGAAACAGGAATAAGCCAGAATGAGGCAAGCTGCACCATCTCTTGGTGCCTTTCAGGCTTTTGCTCCAGCCTGTTGTGAAACCCAGTGGCCATTGCTGCTTTGGGCTCCAAAAAAAACCCAACAGTGGAGGACAAGGTAACTGACAGCCTCTCCTGGTTGAACACACACCCCATCCCTCCTGTTCTACTCACCACAGGATCCCTGTAGCACCGCAGAAAGAGAGAATCTGGCTCAAAAGCCCAGATAAGGCCTTTCCCATAAGAACCTTTGTTCACTTGTCTGTGCCTCAGTTTTCTCATCTACAAAACGGGGGCCTGGTAAGCATTAAAAAAATTGATACATGCAAACAGTATCTGGCATGTTTGCTCTCAGATAATTCCAGTAAAAGTCATATTTTACTTCTCTCTAAAATTAAGTACTTTTTCCTTCCAGTCCCAGGAAGGAAATCATATTGTCCAGTAACCCAATGGACAAGTGCACTGGCTTCCCTGGATGTCTGGTGGTGTTTCACTGTATGTTAACTGTGGAAATCACACTGTCTGTAGCTCAAAGGTCTCAATGTCTAGAGTGGAGTTGCATAAGTTATGATCGTGGCCCTTAAGAATCTTGCCTCCTAATTGGGGAAATCAAGGCAAGAAAAAATAGTAACAAATGCCTAGTGACATGGTAGGTGATGGTCACTGAAAACATCAGGCTTGACTAGGCTGTGCATGGAGTCTTCACAAAGCAGCTGGGATTTGAGTCGCCATGCTCTGTGATGTCAGGCGCCAAGGGGGCCACACTGTCCCTCTACCAAACTCCCCACCATCCCTCCTGAGAGAAACTGGAAATGCCATCAAAAGGTGTGCTTCACAGTCTAAAGATTTCTAATGATCACATATCCACTGAGGGCCCTGCAGATTCTATTTTTAGATGAGGAAGTTTGGGTTTGCAGTTAATCAGTAACCAATGCCCTGTTTGCTACTAGAGGCAGAGTAGACTTGGCCATGTCCATGCACTGGCCCCAGAACCACCCTCAGATGATTCCCATAGGTGCTAGGTTCCTGTGTCTCTACCCGGGAACATGCTCTGCCTTGGGACTTTGCGCAGCCATGCTTGGGAAGCTTCAAGTGCCAGAGAGTCAACAACCAGGTGCAAATCTCTACCAATGAATGCTAGGAGTTCATGGTAAATATCTCCTTGTTTTCTCCTCTCTGTGTGAGGGGCAAAACCAACTTGGAGATGTGTTGCACACAATTTCTCAGATAATATCCAACAGGACTGAACCCCAGCAGCCCACAGTGGCTCATGGTCATTAGCTTACCCTCTATTGGGTGTCCTCCATTCTCCTGCTCACTTCCCCAACTCCCTCACAGTGACTTCTGAGATCATCTCCCAAATGGACTGCTTATACCAAATCCTCATCTCAGAATCTATTTTTAGAGGAGCCCAAACTGAGCCTTTCAAGAGACCCTAAGAACCAGGTGGGATGTGGTTCACTCTGAGAAAACATTGCTCAACTACCATCATCCCTGCTTCTCCTGGTACAACCTGGGAAGTTTGCTCCTGTCTCTCTCTCGATGGTTCTAATCCTGTTTGTTCCTGTCTTCTGCTAATCAACACCATTTGGTGCTGCTCGGTAGGTCTCTGCTCCTGCAAGTGAATTAGCAATATTTCCTGGATGTTTTTCTAATGTACATCTTTGGGGGAGGGAGTGGTTATGGTGTTCAGCAGTTATACTTGAACCAAATGAGTTGTTAGACGCAGAGAAGGCAGCCAAATCCTTGCACAGGCCCCTACTGGCCCCACTCAGTGATGCCTTGAGGATAAAACGAAGCCCAAGTCAGGCATTTATGTGGATTGAATCTCCTTGCAGATAAATAAACTGGCCAACTTCCCTGCTTAGCATGTGAGCTGGGTGTTGGTGAGGAGGAGCAAGTCATTAGCCTAGCTGTTGCAATCCTGACTCCCTAGTAATGACAGCCCACAGCCCAGCCTACTGTGTGGGAAAGGTCAGGATGTCGGCCCATAGGAGATGGGACAGGTGAGACTGTGACGAGGCTGCACGTAATTCCCTCGGCAAGACTCTGCTGATAGACCTCAGCCCATTTTCAGTAAATGCCACCACTCTTCAAAGACTGGGATGAGATTCACTCAGAAGAAGGCACATGAAAATAAAAAATAAGCCATGCCTCCTAGTTAGTCACCCAGCAGTGTTCAGTGGGGGGATCATTTACCAGAAGGATTTGGGCATCCAAGACAAGAAAAAGACATGAACATAATCAAGCTGGGGTACAGCGATCACTGGAAAGCGCCTCAACCCATGAGACGGAATCGGTTTCCTTCCTCCTGCTGTATCCACCTATGGGTAGAGGAGGTTGAAACTAGGAGGCTAGAGGTGGGGAGCAAAGGACACTCCCCAGTCACACAGGGCTCTCCAACTCAGCCACACTGAGGAAGGAAGTTGGGAAGAAGAGACGAGAAGGAAGAAAGAAACTGGCAGCCAAAGAGGCAATAGAACTAAAGGCATACCAAGGACAAAATCCATTTTGAGCAGATGCTCATCAGAACTGCTGACACAAAACTTTTCCTTCAACAAATACTCACTGAGCACCTAGTATGTGCCAGTCATTGAGCTGGATGCTGGGAATTTGAGGTGGATGTGGTGTACCTTCTCAAGCTTTTTCCACCAACCAGAAAAGAAGACTTTGAAAAAATTAAGCTTTGCTGATGAATGTCAAGGGAATATTACCTAAGTGAAATCAGGGGGGACATTGAAGACATACAGCTGTGAGGCAAGTTCCCCAGAGTCTTAGAGTGAGATCTATAAAGACGAGGAAGGAGCAGCCATTATCCAGAAGGAGGAGGCTGGGGGAGAGGGGTTTTTCCAGGCAGAAGAAACAGCAGGTGCAAAGGTCTCAGGGCCAGAAATCATAGCTTCTCTGAAGAAACTGAGGAGAGAAGGCAAGCAAGAGGGTGGTGGGAGAGAGTCCTGGAGAGGCAGACAGAGACTTCACCTGGTTAAACTGTACACAAATTCTACATAAGAGGGGATTTGTGAACAGACATTTAATCTGTAAAACTTACTCAGAATGCATATAAAGAGATACTGGTGGGGAACGTGAATGAGAAGTTAGCGGACATGGAAGAAGAGCAGGCAGTGAGGAAAACAGATAATGGAGGAAAGGCTAGATCCAAAGGCATGATAGCAGGGAATGTTCCAGGATTGAAGAGAGATTCCTCAGATTGAAAAAGCATTAGTCATGAGCAGAATACATTTAAGTAGTTTCAGAACTGCTAACTGATAACCTTATGAGAGACAAATTTACCAGTTATTGTGTTTGTGTACAGTTCTTTTTGCCTTTTTTAAAAACCAAACACTATAAGTGTTCATTGTTTTCCCAAGATCACTTCTGTCCACTACTCCCTTCCCCATACACCTCAGTGTGATACCATGATTTGTTTTAAATATAGTCAGATTCACTTGTTCTAGCCTGCATGACAACCTCTTCCCTACACACCCACCCACCTCACATATTGGTTGTTTTTTTCTAATTTCTGTACAATAAAACATATTTTTGTAGTTCATTTGCAGTTCTATGCATTTTCATTAATGCGTGATAATGTGCCTGCTACAATTCTGTACAGAACAGGTTTACCTATAATCTAGGGACTCTAATGGTTGCCCCATCTTACATATGAGGAAATGGAAGCACAAAAGGATAAGTAACTTTGCCTGGGGTCACCCAACTAGTAAACAAAGAGCTGAGCTCTAGTTTGGGTGGTCTTAGCTCTGGAATATCAGCTAAAAACCCGCTATCACACTGTCTTGGAGTTCCACACCCAACCCCAGTCTACATGGACATTTGACTGCCAGGAACCCTGCCACAAAGAAATCCCACATGTGCCTCTGCTGGAATCCTCAGCCAATAACACCACTAGAGGCATGTGGAAAGCCTGGCCCAACATTCTGGAAAAAGAGTCATGAGAACAAAAATAGTATCCCTTTTCAAACTGTCTAATAGGTTGAGGTCAAAAGGGGAGTATAAAGAGCACAGATCTTAACCTCTAGCTCAAGATTTCCTGAGAATTATTTTCATCCTCTAACTTGTGACCCTTTGAAGGCATGGATCATTTCGTATTCAGATCTACAGACCTAGTACTTAGCACGCGGCAGGTGTTTAACCAACATTTGCCAATGAATGAATGCATGTATCAATAAATGAAAGATTACAAACGTAAATATCAAGAGGTACCAGAGAAGAGCTATGAGCCACAGGACATGTGCCCTCTTTCAAGTGACATTCTACACTCTTCCAATCAGATGGGAAGCCTTGCACTCCAATCCTCTTAGTTTTACTAATAAGGTCTCAGGCATCACGGTCCCCACCTTTGCAGTGCAGCAAAGGCCACAGACATGTCTGACCTATTAGCTAAACTATGGATAACAGCATGGTCTTGGTGTTTCTCTGTATCCCTTTTAGCTACATGGAACTACGTGGCAAGGCAAGACAATATGAGGCAAACCTATGAATGGATGATGGGTGGAGGATGGATAGATGGATGGATGGATGGATGGATGGATGGATGGATGGACAGACCTAAAGCCTGCACTAGATTTCAGTGAAAGCTACACTTATATGCTCCTTAAATACAAGATTTATTTTGCCCTCCTTTATACCCACAGCCCCAGTGCCTAACACACTGCCCTATACCTAATAGTTTCTCAGTAAATATGTATTGAATAAAAGAGAAATGGAAAGGACATGGCTGACAAGCAGCCTCCCTCTGCCAAATGCCAATAGAGGCATTCTTAGCTTATCTATATACTCATATAGATTTGACTCCTGTGTCTCAGCTTCTGTAACAGGTTTCACTAATGCTGAGGAAGAAAATTTGAAGACCAGCCCCTTCTGGACAGATTTTTATATGCACAGCTCACATAAGTTGGGAATATCTAGAAGTTAAAAGGCTTTCTAAAGCACTAATGGAAGAGCACAGAGCAGAGAGGACAGGACTTTCCCTAGGGTCCCCGAGAAGAGCTGTTTGCATACCATCCACTTCCTTCACTGCATCCACATCAGCAGAACCTGACATTCAAAGGCACAGTTCTCCTTACACAACCAGAAAATAAAGCCTTGCCAGTGACATCTAGGAGACTCTCGCTAGAGGATGTTGGCCTGGATGAGCATGAAAAGGCAAAAGCCGCCAACAGTCCGTGGTGGCAGATGTTCTGGGTATGACCACAAGAAAGAGAAAATGATATATATTTTTTAATTCTTCACTTTCCTTTTGTCATGTTGGGTCCTGGGGAGGGGAGGAGGGCCTGTTCTCCATCCCAGCCTTCTGTACAGTCTTCCCTCAAATCATTGCTTATGCGAGATCATGCTTATTGAGTCAACGAGAGCATCACGCTGTCCTTGAAATCAGTGTGATTATGCTTGACTTAAAAATAACTGGAGTGTTGCTTGGTCCCCCGGGCATTCCCCAGACTCCTGCCAAGGAAAGACTCTGCTCCTTGGGGGCAAGAATTTATAAGAGGAGACTGAGGTTCATAAATCATAAAATTATTTCCACTGAAGCAAGCTTTTCTCTTCAGGATGCGCAAGGCCACAATGAATAACCCATCTTTGGATACAGTTCTTCATGGAGACAGTGTGCCAACACTGACCCTCAGAATCTGCGAATTCGCATTTGGGGCAGTCTGTCTATCATGATGGGGTCAGGCTTTGTTAGCAAGGTTTGTCCAAACCCATCAGGTGCACACCTGTGGGTCGCTCACGCCCACTCTGCAGAGCCCACAGTGGGTACAGTTGTCAGGGGACCCTCTGTCCTGTCACTCATTCACTCACCCTCCACCGGAGCATTCTCTTCCCTGGCCCCTCCGAAAGACACACCCCTCTCAGAACAGAGGACTCTGAGGCTGAGGGGACACAAGGCATGACCACAAGCACTAAATTTACCACCAAGTACACAAAGGGCCAGGAAGCCTGCCTTGAAATAAACTAAGGTCTTGCCCCATCACCATCCCCAGTGCTGAGCAGATGGAATGATCGTGCCATTGGGTGGGGTTGGTCATTCTCCGTTTGTCCCTTCAGCCCCATCCTCTGCCCCCCTCTGCATCTTGGAACTGCATCACCAGGGCAGGGTCGCTGACTGCCTTCTGGGGGGCTCCCCCGAGAGACACACTGCCAGAAGATTAGAGGGTGGGAGGAGGGTCAGGTCAGCCTTGTGCTACCCCCTCCCTGCTTTGGGCCACACTGCTGGCAAGGCTGCCTCCTTCCACCCTTCACACTCCAGCCCCTGCCAGCAGCCACTTCACACACAGCTCTCCTTGGGTTCCAATGACACTGTTCTCTACCGTAGATTCTTCAAGCCCGTGGATGGTAAACTCTTCCTGATCCTGCTTTTCTCTGGGTGCCTCAACATCCCTGGTTGATCCTGATAACCCTGCCCATTTCTCTATGCTTCCCCCCCTCATCGAGCCACCCAAGAGGAATTGCGCTTCCTGGTGGATGGAGCTCTGGCTAGCCAGGAGGTAGAAGGGAAAGGGTGTTCACCTTGGATTAAGGAAAGCCAGCGTCTAGATGCTGCTCTGCTTCCGACCAGCCATGTGACCTTGAACAAGTCACTTCACTTCTCTGGGCCACAGCTCCCTCGCCTCATCAGCAGAGCAGGCAGGCTGGATCCTGCAGGGAAGCCCACACCACCGTCTGGGCCTTGTCTTTTCCACCAAACACCAAAAGTCCCAGGGAGCATTCCTCTAGAACCCTTGGGCTCTGAAGAGAAATGTGTGAAAGCTAGAGATATTCGCCACTCTAGATCTTTCAGCGACTTTGATATTTGATATACGGAGATTAGATGATCTTCTCTGGAGAATTAGCACAATGATTAGAACAGCAACTCACTTAAAAGGGGCAACTTGGGGTTCATGAGGTGTCCTGGAGGGGTGTCTAGCACTCACTGCACCACAGACTGAGTCCTCCTGAAGCGAGGAGGCCGGCCTTTCCTTCATGCCCTTCTATCTTTGGCCGCATCCATGGGCAGCAGGAGGCCCAGAGGGTGGTGGGCTCTCTGTGAGGCACACCCTCACGGCCATGGCTGAACTCTGGCACCAGGGGATCTGAACAGAGCACCCAGCTCCCAGTGCATGGCCCACCTCTGTCCATGCACCTCCTGGTCTTCTTTCCCATAAACCATTACCCATTCTCAAAGCCTCTGAGGCGGGCAGAGCAAGGACATTTGACAATTACATTTGACACGTAACAGACAAGCGCACTCATGGGAAGCGAGTCAGGGAGGCATTTCCCAAGTGGTGTGCCTGGCTAGCAAGGAGAGAGCCCTGACCAAAACCCAGGACTTAAGTGTCTTTTCCAGAACCATATATTCAATTTATGTAGATGATTAAACTAAACCCCTGGCTTTAAGGACTTCGTATTTGGAACGAGGCCAACTTTTACATGTTTCTATTCATGATTAAAAGCGTGTCCTCTGGCTGTTCTCCATAACGTCACAGGCTTACCAGGAAATGAAGACAACTCTCTGGGAACCTTGGCCTCTTATCTGTACTTTCCCACGTGCTCTTGCGAATGCTATTTACCTCACAAAGGTGGGGCTGTCTGGGCTAAGGTCACACGGCTGATTGGCCCCCTCAAGTCTGCTCTAGCACACACGTCCATCAAGTGTCAGCCTGGTGCTATTTCTACCTTCTTGTGATTGTTCAGTCATTCAGCAACCACGTGCTGAGTCCTACTGCAGACCAAGACCGGTGCTGGGAGCAGTGAAGGAGCTGGAGTGAATAAGTCCCAGCCTTTGTCTTCAGAGGAATTTAGACTATGGTGGGAAAATTAGTGCAACAAGCCACAGTACAGGCCCAGCGAGATTGCCATGAGTATGGTGTGTTCCCTGGATGTGCTGGGAGCACTGGGGCATCTCAGTTTCCCTGTGAACCTTGCACAGCAGACTAAGGTAAGAGCTGAGAAAGAAGAGCAGGCCTGGCCCAGGCTAGAGCACTGCGGGAGGAATCTGCTGGAAAGAGGGAGCTCCCCGGGCAAAGGCATGAGCGAGCATGGCACCCCCAGGGAGCTCCGCAGGGCAGAAGCATCAGGTGCAAGGGACACACCCATGATGAGCCAGGACAGGTCAGCAGGGGCCCAGGGACAGAGGGCGCTCTCCAAGTCCATACGTAGAGCAGAGACTTCCACGGAAAGGGGTCCCAGTGATGTTCGGGAATTGTCACAGGAAGTCTGAGTGAGCCATGGCAGGACGTGGGCAATGGCGGACCTGCCTGGGAGTGTGCGATCTGATGATTTCCAAGAGCCTCTCGCTCAAATGGATGGAAGGCAAGAACAATCATGGTACTTACTAGAACAGCTGCCTCGCATGGCGCATGCCAGAACGAGCCCTTCCTAGTGTTAAGAATAGAGTCGGAGGTTTGTTGCAACATCTGCTTGACTTGCCTCACTCTGTGAGATGAAGATGTGAACATGTTTCAAAAAGTAGAATCACCCCAGCCTTAAGGCCAGTCAGGCTCCGCTCCTGCTGGAAGCTGCTCAGAGCGGAGGCGGTGAACTCAACTCCATGGGGTCCCCACACCCAGGCAGGGTCCCCGGCCCCCACCAAGTCTGGAAGGGCAGGCTGCCTCCTGCACGGGTCTGGGGCTCCTGGGGCCAGGAACCACAGCTGCTCCCTCACAGCCGAGAGAGCCACACTGCACATGTTAAGGATTTGGATTAACAGATTAAAGGAGGCGGCTCCCTCCTCCCCATGAACGCGGTGGCACGGTATGCGCTATGCGTGCCCTTCCTGACAGCTTGTGTCTCTATGCATGTCCCCGGGAGGGACAGCAATGGGTTCCCTGGCACTTTCCCTTCCCTGTGAGCAACTTCTTCCAGCAACTGTCAGATTCTAACACCTCCTCTGTGGCCCTCCAAGGGTGGCTTCTCTTCAGGGAAACTGTGAACACATCCCATCTGAATGGAGAGGCCTTTTTTCTTCCAAAAAAATCCAGGCAGAGGAGACCAGAGAGAAGAGGAGCACAAAGTATAGGAAAAGACCCAAGAACGCTGGTGCAGGGTCCCGAGTGACAGGCATGGTCAGAGGTCACAGGAAGCTGGCCCAGGAAGAGGCCAGTGTCAGCCGCTCCCTCCTCAGTGAACCACACTTGATAAAAAGCTGTGACTTCCTTCCCTGCCTCTGACAGAACATGTCAGGCAAACAGACCCAGGGATTCTGAATGTATTTTCATCTTCAAGGGTCCCCTTTCTTCTACCAATAGTCAAGGAAGGAGTTACTAAACTGTAATGTTTAGTAGCCAAGATCTCAGAACTAAGTTAATTTAGCAGCTACTGCTGATAATCTGGCCCCAGGGAAGTGGGACCAAGGCATGACGTACGGGGAGAGTGACCCTCCAAGCCAGCAGAAATGTCAGAAGGGAGAGATGTTCAACTCACCCTAAGTACCTATCCCCATGTCAAATGTGTAACATACACCATCCATTTCCACTGCAGTCCTTGTAAGAGCAGGTGTTGTTATTCCTGTTGACATATTTGGTATCTGAGGCTCAACAAGGTCAATTTACTTGGCCACAGTCTTACAGCTAAGATGGGGCAGGTATGGATTTGATCTCTGCGAGTGAGCATACCGTCCCGTGGGGAGCCTGTGAAAAGCAGATCTCCTAGCCCCGCCTTTAGAGATCCTGCTGCATCAGGGTGGGTGGGAGCCCAGGGATCTGCATTTCTAATCAGCTCCCCAAAGTGACTCCTGTGCTCATGGAGGCCAGGTGGTGGGTTACAACATAAGCTTTGGAAAGACTCTTGCATGAAAAGCCCAGCTCTGTGACCTTGAACAAGGTACTTAAACTTTCTAAGCCTCAGCTTCCCCATCTTCAAGATCTAGAAATACACCACATGGGTTTGTTATGAGGTTTAATGGGGATGATGCAGCATTGGTGCCCAAACATTTGGGGGGCCTGGAGCAAGAGTATAAGCAGAGGCCCCCTGGCCTGCAGCCCATGCCTCCACACTTCCCACCCAGCTGTCATTCTACAATGCCAGGCTCTCACACGGTCCAGTGTAGACATCCCAGGCCACACCCCATGCTTTGTTCACAGTCCTGGGAAAGAATGCCTCCTCCTTGCCATGGCCACCCTTTGGGACTAGCCTCATGCAAACTGGCAGCACAGTCTGACCTCAGGAATATGGATTCAGGGAAGAGGCCTGCCCATGTAGGCAGGAAATTCTAGGGTTCCTGGCACTAGAGGGGACGAAGCCTTTAGATGGGCATATTCCCAAGGTCCACAAATGGGATCGAAGGTACAGAGTATGCTCAGACATAATGATACTATATCACACACTTGAAAGATGCTATGAGAGGAGATCTTCCACTTTCTTACTACAAAAAAAAAAAAAGGTAATTATGTGACATGCTGGAGGTGTTAGTAAAGGTGGTAATCATATTGCACTATGGACCTGCATCAAATCAACACATTGTAGGGGCGCCTGGGTGGCTCAGTCGGTTAAGCGTCTAATGTCTGCTCAAGTCAGGATCTCACAGTTTATGAGTTTGAGCCCCACGTCAGGCTCTGTGCTGACAGCTCAGAGCCTGGAGCCCACTTTGGATTCTGTGTCTCCCTCTCTCTCTCTCTGCTCCTCCCTGCTCACGTTCTCTCTCTCTCCTTCAAAAATAAATATTCAAAAAAACCAATCCAGCCCTGGGACCAGGAAACACAGTGAACTGAGCAGAGAGACCCTTTCCTCCTCGTTTCTCCTCCAGAGAATGACATTCAGGGCTTAGTTGGACAGTGAGACTGCAAGCATGTCACAGCGGCCACCACTGTAACATGGTGTTCTGTGGGAGGCAGGACTCAGAGCCGCCTGTGAGCAAGCAGGCTTCCACCAGCAACATGAGCGGGGTGTCCATGTTTCAGGACACGAAAGGTCAAATGGACTCTCCTCCTCTTTTCTTTCTGGACTCTAACCACAATCCCACCAGAAAACAAAATATAAACCACCTGCCTCCCCCGTGGCTATTAAAACACTTCAGCGCCCTGTGGGGAGGACGTCAGGGCCATGATTCTTGTTTTATGGATAAGAAACAGAAATGAGAGAATTATCTCTATTATGGCATTTAGCCTCTTTTCCCTTTTAAGGTTTGGGGTTCAATGGCTCTGAGGTCAGCTCCCGGCTCTGGCACGAGAACCTGAAGCAGCCTATTTAGCTCCCGTCACCCTCAGCTTCCTTATCTGCAAGATGGAGAAATACACGCTTCATGTATTATAGAAATAGAAGGCAATAATATATGGAAATTATTTAACACAGGGTCTGGCAAATAGTGAGGGGTCGGTAAGTGTTACCTGCTGTTTACCTTGCACTATTTACCTTTCTTGGGAACATAGTTTATCCCTCTAACTGAGCTGCAAAATCCTGGATAAAGGGGCCAAGATCCATATTCAACTCCAGGCCCCGCTTCCCTTGAGGACTGGGCATGGGGTCTGGGACATAGCGGGCAACTAATACATGATGGAAGAATAAATAAAATAATTTAAAAGTGGATGCGAATAGGGTGAGGAAAGAGCAGCCCACAAAACTCATCATACCCTGACCCAAGCACTATTCAATCAGCCCAGAAGCCCGGTGAAGGGACAGCACCAGCAAATCCTAAACCACGGCCCTAATTGCTTCTGAGACTGACCTCTTGTGTATCAGGCCTGACTCAGGCTCCATTAAGGCTGGAGGGTAGGTTTGAGAAGGATCTGGGAACCCAGCTGACATTAAATGACTCATTTTCAAAAGCCATCAAGCTAAATTCGAACCATATAGTGGATTACATGAATAATATGAATTTTTATGTGCATATATATATATTTTTTTTCATTTAGTTTCCTTGGACAGTTTGACAACTCCCTGGGAGCCCACTTTATGACAGGAAAGCTATTTTCAAACAGACATGTTAAGAAACTAAGTTTCTGCTGAGGTCCTTGGCGTGCACCCCTGGGGCTCATTGACTGGGTGGGTCTTGCCATTGGCTCCTCCAAAGTGATCTGGGCACGGCCTCCCCTTTCCTCATTCAGAGCAGGGCTGGGATTCTAAGCCAGGAAAACGTTCCCAGAAAAGAGATGGGTCATGAAGGACGAGGGCCAGAAAACTGGAGGAAAGATCAAGTATTTGAAGGAATCTGGAGAATGAAGTGACTTTGTTTTCATAATAAATTAATTTAGGCAGTACACACATTTCTTCTCCTTCAAGCCTACTTTAGAAGAACACCCATATTAGCCCTGGCATGGAATGATCAGGATAAAGCTCACGTGGTTGCAACGTGGTCCCCATCCCCAGTGCATTTTCCAGATATAAAGCAAGGCCAAGCAGAGGTGAGAAGAAAGTCATAGTTGAAGGCTTGGGAAAGGAGCAGGAAAAGTCCCACCCACCTAGAAAGACCCCTATTCCTATCCCAGCTCTCCCAAGCACACAGCCAGGTCTTCTGCCCTTGATAGGTCATGTGGCCCCAAATCCTACTCTAGCCCATCCTGCCAGGAACACCCCGTGTGCTGGCCCCTCCTTGCATAGATTTCTCCCGAGCCAACCCCCACCACCATCCGTCCGTGCTTCTCCTCCAACCCAACTTTCAGATCCTTCCCCCCAAATATACCAAGACCCACTATGGTAGGTCCTATCCTCAGAAGAACCTGAGGGAAGAAAGGAGGAAGAGACAGGAGAAAGGAGTTTAGGGAGCAAGAGAGAGAAGAAAGGAAAGAGAGAAGGAAGGAACTAACCTTGATTGAGCGTCTTCATCACAGCAACATGAAGTGGTCCATTTTACAGCCCGTTTTACAGACAAGGAAGCTAATGCCTGGAGGGATGAAGTAACCTTCTCGAGCACACAGCTGATCCATGCAAGAGCTGAGAGCTTCACCCAACACTCCCTGGCTCCAAAGTTCACACCCTATACATTCTCTTGAAGAGTCAAAAACAAACCATTTCTGAAATTTTTTTTTAAATTAGCAAATCGACTGGGAGTACACAAATCCTCAAACCACACAGGGTGGTTTCAAACTCACTACCCTTCTGTCACACCTGTACCTGGCTAGCCCCCAGTTGAGGATCCTTGAGGGACCAAGGTCACAGCAAAGACAGGCTACATATCTCTCCTGTGAGGGACAGGGAAGCCTTCAGCCATTTGTCTCACCACCCTGCACCTTTCTATATACCTGGAAAAGGTCAAACCTTCCCAGAAAGATTCATTTTCCCTTCCTTATTCAATCATTCTGGAGAAAAGGGAGGCTAAAATGTATCTTGGTACATATTCCAGGGTTTGAGGGTTTTTAAAAAAAATTTTTTTAGTGTTTATTTTTGAGAGAGAGAGAGGGAGAGTCAGAGAGATAAGAAGACACAGAATCAGAAACAGGCTCTAGGCTCTGAGCTGTCAGCACAGAGCTTGATGCTGGGCTTGAACCCACAAACTGTGAGATCATGACCTGAGCCGAAGTCAGATGCTTAACCAACTGAGCCATCCAGGTGCCCCTGAGTTTTATAAAAGTAATCAAAGACCCAATTTACTCAAGATCTAATTAAAACTCTGAGGCCCCAATTGCCACTCCACATGTCATTTTAGTATATACATGCATGTTGGAACAGATAGAGCGTGAAACAAAATACACATGAGTGTCAATCTACCTATATCATGTCTACAAGCATTTTGTTTTGTTTTAACATCTACCTGTATTACATGTTTGTGTTTGTAGATGTACAGATATTCTTATTGGGATGTCTCTGTCTTGTTGACACCTTAAGCAGGTACTTAGTCTGCCCACGGACCACACTGTACCATGCTGCATATAATCGGCATGATATGACCTAAAACTTTCTTCCCAGGAAAATTACGAGAGGGGATGGGAATAAGGCAGAAGAATGCTGCTTTATCACATAGAAGAATGTGCAGCCCAGAAAAGCTTCTTGTCTCTCTCTCCTTTCCCTTCTGGGTACCCAGGAAGCTCTGCTGATATTTAAATCAAGGCAAGATACGCCTGGGTCTTTGCTCAGAAACTGCTTTCTTGTTGCTTATTTTCTGAGCACCAGCTGCCCAGAGCCTGGATGCAAAAAGTAAGAGTGCTCAAGTGGACAGACACACAAGGTCATCACTGCCCCACCCCCACCCCCAGAGGGGCCAGGGGCTCCTATGAAATTACTCTGACTTGTCACTCCAACTTGTCCTTATAACTGAAAAAACATTCATGTGCGATGTTCCAGGCCCCTTTGGAGGCAGGCAAATATGGCTTCCCTACAAGAAGACTCCTACGTTATGGTTTGGGCATGAACTTCAGAGAGATCATTACGACTGGAGAAGTCAGGTGATGCTATAAACTATTAATAAGCTCGGGATTTCTCTTCATAGGACATTCATTTTTCATTCAGAGTGTATTACCTGAGTATCGCTTTCCCGGTAATAAGAACCTTCTTCCCTATCACTCATTTTTCTGGGGTAGATTCAAAGCCAAAAAACTCACCTCCTTTGAGGCTTCCTCCACTCACCTCTACCTCCTCTTTCATACTCACGCACCTAGTGCTTTAGGAAAATACAACACATGGAAGTGGCATTGGAAGGAACCAATGTGAAAAAGCAGGTGTGTGACAGTGCATCTAATACAGAAGGGAAGAAATTCTAGTTAAAATACCCTGACAGAGAACCTGAGAAGTGACAGAGCTGGGAAGCTGACTCTCCACCCAGGTTCGTAATAGGTGGGGATAAGAGATTTGAAAAAGCAACCAGAGTTGGGGTGAGGAAAGAACTGAAGAGCAGTTGCTTGGTCTAAGGCTAGCTAGATTTACGAGGATGCTGGTCAAAGCCTCTGCCGTAAGCCACTGGCAGCAGAGGCCACCTGGGAGACCCAAATCAACGGACACACATTCAATAATGCAGGACTGCATTCCCAGGGTCTCTTAATTTAAATATTGCCTGCTCGAAGCATTCTCAACTTAAAGTCAAGTTGAGTTATAGATCAACCAGGTTGTCAGTCCTGCCCTTTTATGACCAATGCCTGTGTGCCAAGGCGCCCTCCAAGGGAGCATAAAGCTCGCCATGACCTTCCACAAAACACCTGACTTCCTTAGACTCTGCGGCTGTCCTGTTCTACCTGGAGAGGTTGGCAGAATTCGCCTTCACACCTGGACTCCTTGACCTAATTTGAAACCATGTGTGTCATTGTGTGTGCTATCTCTAACCTGGGCAATGGTGACACAGAGTGGACGACAGAGGGGTAAGTTCCTGAGAGGAGGAGGCAGGGAAAAGTTACAGACAGGCCTTGCTCTGGGAGAGGCATGGGGAGCTTGCACTATAGGAACGGAGATACCCTACTTTTCTCCCTGAAGCCATGATATCTGCATGAGATATGAGACCTCTTGGGCAGGGGACACCGGACCTGCCTCTCTCTCCAGCTCGAAAACTTCTAAGCAGCTCAGGAGCAAACTCTCCCAGATAATGTGCACTTCCAGCTGAGCCAAATAAGGAGAGAGCTGTAAAACAGACACCCCGCAATCAAGAGCAGGCTGCCTTTCTTCTTGAGGGGCTCCAACCAAAGGCAGCAGACATAAAAACAGGACTTGTAATTTTCCAGAACCAGCGAAATGGGTGACAGGTGTGAGTAATGAGCCATTAGGATAAGGAAGTCCAGGACAGTTCACTCAACAGAGGAACAGACAAAATGAAGATGCAGCTTTCAAGAGAAGAGACATAGGAAACACTATCTTCTGGTGCCATGAGAATTAGAAGTGGGAGGTAACATCTCTCTTGTGTCTATTGTGACACCAAAAGATATGCTTGGATATGTAGTAAGAACCATGTTGAAATACATATCCTTTATCCAGAAATACCATCCGAATGATTTTTCTAAAGGAAATCAGTACAGAAACAACAAGCATATTATACGAAAAAGAAGACATAACTACAATATAGTTAATTCATGAACAACACAGGTCCACTTATATGTGGACTTTTTTCGGATAAATGCAATACAGCACTATAAGTATATTGTCTCTTCCCTATGATTGTCTTAATAACATTTTCTCTTCTTTAACTTACTTGAATATAAGAATACAGTATATAACACCTATAACATACAAACTATGTGTCAATAAGCTATTTGTGCTGTCTTTAAGGCTTGCAGTCAACAGTAGGATGTTAGTAAAGTTTCTGGGGAATCAAAAGTTATATATGGAATTTTGACTGTATGGGGGATTGGTGACCATAAACCGCATTGTTCAAGGGTCAACCAAATTATCTAGAATGGCCCCAAACTGGAAATAAACCTGTCAAACTAAATGGAAGTTAGTCATAGTGGTTTGTATTCACATTATATGCTCTCATCCAGCCATAAAAATGACAGTTATAAAGATTACATAGAAATATGAGATAATGCTTATAATGCAATTTAAGGTTGAAGAAAGCTTCTATGTGGTGAGCACTTACTATGAGCTCCACACTACATTACACAGTGTACATGTCATATGCACATATTATCTCTTCTCATCCTCACAGAGCCCTACGGGTGGGGCAGATGCTACTACTATCCTTATTGTACAGATGAGAAATTAATACAAAGTTGCTTAGTAATTTTCCTAAGTTTGCAGGATTCAAACATAAGCTAACTGATATCAAAGCCATCTTTCCTAATCCAACCTGCCACACAAGCCCTAGATGGCAGAGGATAATAAGCAAAGGTTAGTATAGATATGAAAATAGGAGATATGGCAGATGGGACCAATAGAAAATACATAGAAGATGGTAGATTTAAACCCCAATCATATCAATAATAACATTAAATGTAAACAGTCTAACCAGTCTAATCGTGAGGCAGAGGCTATCAAATTAGATAAAACTAAGTAATATCTAACTACATGCAAAATTCATTTGAAAAGTAAAGACATACGTCAATTAAAAGGGTGACAAAAATTGGGTTTATTTCTATATGTTAGCAACAAACAATGGGAAATTTAAAATTTTTAAATAGCATTACAGTAGCATCAAAAACAGAAAGTATTTAGGACTAAATCTAACAAAATATTTGCAGTATCTGTACACTGAAAACTACAAACTTTACTATGATAAAGAAGACTTAAATACATGAATTAGAAGACTCAATGTTAGTTAGATGTCATATCTCAACAAATTAGCCTACAGATTAAATGGCATGCCAAACCCAGCAGTATTTTGGATAGTAAATGGCAAGCTGATTAAAATTTATACGGAAACACAAAGGAGTAAGAAGAGACAAAACAATTTTTAAAAAGAACAACAAAGTGGGAGGATACACATTAACAGATTTCAAGAATTTATATAGAGCCATGGTAATCAAAACAGTATGGTCATGGCATAAGAATAAACATAATGTTGAATAAAACAAAGAGAAGCCAATTGATTTGCAACAAAGATTCCACAGTAATTCAATAAAGTAAAGTCTTTTCAACAAGTATACTGCAACAGCGGGATATCAATAGATAGACAGACAGAAAGAATGAGATAAATAAAGACTCCCAACCCTTATCTCCCACTACACACATAAACAATCAAGAGTAAAACTATAACATTTTTTAACTGCACCATTTTTTTTTTTGAAGAAAGCAAGACTTCTTCATAAATTTTATGACTTTAGATCACTCGAGATTTCCTAGATAGGACAAAAAGCATGATCCATAAAAGAAAAAAATATATGTTAAATTGGATTTCACTAAAATTTAAAACCTCCGTTCTTCAAAAGACTGTCAAGAAAAGTAAAACAGCAGTAGCATGCTGGGCAAAAATGTTTGAAAAACACGGATCTAGCCAAAGATATGATTACAGAACATATAAAGAACTCTCACGACCCAATAAGAATTTAAAAAGACAATAAAAATGGATAAAATATTTGAACAGTCTACCAAAAAATATATACCAACAGTCAACAAGCACGTGAAATGATGCTCACAGCACTCATTTAGAGCTAAAAGTAAAAGGACTGATACCACTAAGTGTTAATGAGGGTGTGGAGTAACGAGAATTCTCATACACTGCTGGCTGGGAAAGCAAAATGGCCTCTTTAGAAAACAATCCGGCAATTTCTTATAAAGTACAACATACACTTAACCGCACAACCCTGCTTCTAAAACCCTTGCTATTATTCACCTAAGAGATGTGAAAATTTATGTCTAAACAAAAACCTGTGTATAAATGCTCACAGCAGTTTATTTATAATAGCTGGAAACTGCAAACTGTCCATCTAGGAAATGGATAAACCAATTTTAGTATGTCACTACAGTAAATAAAAAGAACACTGGGGGTGCCTGAGTGGCTCAGTCAGTTGAGCATCTGCCTTCAGTTCAGGTCATGATCTCCAGGTTCAGTTAATGAGTTCGACCCCCACATCAGGCTCTGTATTGACAGCTCAGAGCCTGAAGCCTGCTTCACATTCTATATTTCCCCCTCTCTCGGCCCTTCCCCTGCTCTCTCTCTCTCTCTCTTTCTCTCTCTCTCTCTCTTTCAAAAGAAATAAATCTCAAGAACATGATGTGAAATGATAGAAGGCTGACACAGAGCTCCATAATGTATGATTTCATGTGTATCACATTCCACAAAAGGTCAAACTATAAGGACAGAAAATAAACCTGTGGTTACTGGGATGTGAAGAGGGGACAGATTGCAAAGGGACACATGGACTAAAAAGGTTCTGTATTTTTACTGTTGTTGCAGCTACGCAACTATATACATTTGTCAAACTAAGTTGTAAACTTTAAAATAATAAACTTTGTTTTATGTAAATTATGCTCCAATAAACCTGATGTTTAAAAAAGTAATAATGTGTGTCATGCATATTAAATGTAAACATCATTTTACTTAAAAGCAAGTAAAATAAGAATGTAAAGGGTTTTTTTTTTTTGCTTGTTTTTTGTTTTTGTTTTGTTTTGTTTTGTTTTGCCTAGCTTGGAACGCTCTTAAACTTTCTGCACTATGATTGTCTGTGCTAACACTCACCTTTGGGCAAAGTAGTTTGCTGCCAGCAGAAACTTTTCTCTTTTTTTTAATTTTTTAAAGTTTATTTATTTTGAAAGAAAGGAGGAGAGAGCGAGCTGGGGTGGGGGGCAGGGGCAGAGAGAAAGAGAGAGAGAATCCCAAGTAGGTTCTGCACTATCAGCACAGAGCCCGATGTGAGGCTTGAACCCATGAAGTGTGAGATCATGACCTGAGCTGAAACCAAGAGCCTGACACTTAACCAACTGGGCTGCCCAGGTGCGCCGTTGCGGAAAGATCCACACATCTACAGGCCAGCTACTAATCTACGGAGTGATGTGTTAACTGTAAATAAATCACCAGCATCTAGACAGAAATGCCCCCTGGAAACAGAGACTAATATTTAAAAGAGAGAAAAGAAAAAAATGTGTGTTGGAAAAAAAAAAATCTATGTAACTTATGTAGCAACTGAACCATGAAATAATGATACCAGAGAACAACTAGACTCTTTCACAGGGAGTTCCCGCCTTTCAGCTCACCCCGTGAGAAGATACCCATCACACTGAGAGTGGGGATGATGATGCGGATGAGGATAACAGCACCAGCACAGCACCAGTACACCTTAAAAATTCAGTAACTTTTCATTATGAGTTTGATGTATATTCTCATTCAGATCACAAGACAACACAACGCTATGAATAAGAACTTTAATTATCCCACTTTACAAAGAAGGAAAATGAAGCACAAAAATGCTAAATTACTTGCTCAAGTTCACAGAGCTCCCAAGTCACAGAGTTGATATGATGATTGATTTTATAGATCAAGTTGACTGGGCCAAAGGCTGCCTCGACATCTGGTCAAACATTATTCTGTGTGTAACTACGAGGGTGTTTCTGGATGAGATTAACATTTGAGTCAGTACCCATTGGTACCACATTCTACCGCATTCCATGATGTGGGTGGGCCTCAGCCTGTCAACTGAAGACCTGGATAGAGCAAAATGCCCAAGTAAGAGGAAACTTCTCCCATTTGACTGCTTGAGCTAGGATTTTTTGTCTTTTTCAGCCTCTGGACTCAGAGTGAAACACTGGCTCTTCTTGGGTCTCAAGCTACTAGCTTGGGGCTAGAACTTACATCATTGGCTCTCCTAGATCTCTTGCAGCTTGCCGACTGTGGATCTTGAGACTTCTCAACTTCCATAATTATGTGAGTCAACTCCTTCTAATACAGGGATTTAATTAGAAGGAATTGACACAATTAGAAGGATTTAACAGATTACAGAGGCCAAGATATCCCAAGATAGATGGATGGATAGGTGGGTGGGTGGGTGGGTGGATGGGTGGATGGATGGATGGAAGGAGGAAAGGAGGGAGAGAGGAGGAGAGGAGGGAGGAAGGGAGGGAGGGAGGCAGGAAGGAAGGAAAGGACAGATGGCCTATTGATTCTGTTTCTCTGGAGAATTATAATATACCTGGGCTTTGAATCCTTATATCTCTGAATCCAAAGCAAGAACTCTTAGTAATGTTAACCATTCTTAACATACAATATGTCAATGAAAAATCAATTTGCTTTCCTAAACGCCAAACACCTTCTGCAAGTTCTAGAATGCCCAGAGTACTGTTGTTGTTTTACATCAATCTTTTATTTTCTACTTCTAAAATTCAAACATCAAATGCTTTGATCACACTTGGCTGCCCTTAATCCCATGTTGAGACCCACCATTTCTCATTCATTTGTAATAACTGCAAAGTTCTCCTTGAGTCCCAAGGCCTGAAAAAAACTGAGGGCCTCTGGTTTAAATTGAACTTTTTGTCCAAAGCAAGTACATAATAGGAAATATAATACTGAGACAAGGAGGCAAGTGATTAAGATCTAGGACAACATAAAATTATAAAAGACCTAGAAAAACAACTCCCATTCAGCCACCTCTAGGCTCTGTGACCTATAATCACACCCATCAATCTCCATCCTCACCATCAAGATGTACACGGAGGCAAGAGAAGAACAGGGATTAGAAAATGTTCAGGAAATGAACCAGGAAAAAAGCCCAATTCACCACCTGGGTCTCTTAACATGAAACATTTTCAACTCAGCCAGATCCTCCCAACATGGCTCCTCCAGCTGAGGAAGCCTCTCTGCTTTCAATGGTGGGAATCTATTATTCATGAATATATATAGTCCTTCTGAAAGGACCTATTTCTGGACGCTCCTGCTCCTTAGGTTGTATGCTTACTATTGACTGGATAATGCTACACCTGTTTTAAAATACTTTGAAAGAGCAACTGAATGTATGCAGTGCTTTACAGCTCACATTTTTGTATGATCTCACTGCCTCTTTTCTACGGCTCATGTGACTAGTTCTGGCCAGTGAGTTATAAACATAAATCATGTGTCATTTCCAGGCCAGAGCATTATATTGTTGGGCAGGATGCTCTGAAGTTCTCCTTCCCTCTGGTAGGAAAAATACAGGGTTTGGGATGAACTGTTCCATCAGCCGGAGGCTCAGGAAACACAGAGCTAAGTTCCCAGAAGTTACACAGTAGACATATGATGTAAGTTGTTACAGCCACTGAGATTTGGGGGTTATTACTACAGCAGCAAAAAGTCTATCTTAAATGGTACAAATAGTTACAACTACTTGTTTTATGCCTTGAAAGGTATACTCAGGAATTACATTAGCTAATCTATGTTGATTTTTATGAACGATTCATGAGTCATAGGAATGGTCTCATCCCTTGTTGGGTCTGGTTTTCCGGTCTGACGTACAGACATAACATTAGAATCCATCCCGACTTCCTCTACCATCTGCTACCACACTCACATATACACTCTCACACCCACACTCATATACATGAATGCACATACTCACTCACACACACACACCTTGGGCCATTTGAAGGTACCAGCTTAGCGAAGGCCGGGCGACTGATTGACATTGGTTGAAAGTCACTTCATAGAGCTACAGAAGGGATTCAACATAAAAGAAGTAACCTCCTGCGTTACAACTATGTGGCTGAAAGGGAGAGAATACAAAGAGGTGGCATGGGCTGTCGAATCAGATAAAGTAGACAAATCGTGGGAGGACTAAGATGAGCCCTGGGGTCCAGAACAGAGATGGGACTATGGCTGGGGAGGCCTGAACAAATTTCTAATCAGGAAAATCACCAGATATTCCCAGACCAGGCTGTCCATCAGATTTCCTAGCTAAAGCTGGTTAAAATGCAGAGAGCTGGGCTCTATCCCTGACATCCAGAATCCGTATCTCTAGGGTTAGGCATAGGGAATATAGCATGTCCACGAACCTGCGGGAGATTCTGATAATGACCTTGTAGATTAGGGGAACTAAGAAGCCCTTCCTGATTATGCAGTCTCATGTGTGTAAGTAACGACAGGAATATAAGGAAAGCTAGTCTGTGCTCAGGTGAATCTACACTCACTAGGTGAACTAATGAGAGGCTCAGATAAAGGTGAATAGCAAAATCTAGAGAAAGGGAAAGAAAAATGGCTTCTTTAGGCATGGGTTAGACATGAGGTTGAACTTCCTGGCACTGAAGATGGTAAGAACCTTCATTCCCTCAATTAGCCCCGCTCTGTATATCTAGGCAGGACTGGCTCCATGTGTGATGACCTATGCAGTCAGAGAGGGACTCTCTCAGAAGGAGTCTCTGTTTGGTTTAATGCTCTATGATTGCCGTCTTGAAATTCTTAATAATTTGTCTTTGAACATGAGTTATGCAAGTGAAGTCTACTGAGACAAGGGAGTATGCATACGAGCAGAGACGATATACCAGGCGGCAACAATACATGCAGACTCAGGCCTTCAGGCAAGGCAGACCGAGGCAGCCGGGGCCAGAACCTGAGCCCAGATGGGTGGCAGTGATGGCCATGGCCCAGGGGGGCGGACTGCCTGTTCAGCATCGGGAGGCCATCTCTATTACATCTGCAAAAATATGAACTCTCTGTCCTGAGAGCCAGGACAAAGACTGTTGGTGCTCAGGCAGTAAACTTTGTCAGTAAATTACTACAAAATAAAAACTGCACATGAACAGTGCAATACAGCATTTCTGGGAGTTATGAAGATTCTTGAAAATGTTTAGAATCTCCAGTTTTGAAAACTGCTACAAAATGCAGAGCAAATATCCTCAGGCTTAGAACTAGAAACTGAATTTAAAGATTGCTACATTCAACAGAAGAGAGCACCATTTTCATAATGAAACTTTCAATCAACCGCTTATTAGCAAGGAAGACAATTTTTAAATTAATGTTTCCTTAGGGCACCTGGGTGGTTCAGTCGGTTAAGTGGCTGACTTCGGCTCAGGGCACGATCTCATGGTTCATGAATTTGAGCCCTGCATCGGGCTCTATGCTGACAGCTCAGAGCCTGGAGCCTCCTTCAGATTCTGTATCTCCCTCTCTCTCTGTCCCTTCTCTGCTCGTGCTCTGTCTCTCTCTGTCTCTTAAAACTGAATAAATGTTAATAAGTTATTTTAAAAAATTAATTTTTCCTTGTATGAAGAAATACATTAGACTACATAAACAAGTATTTTGAATTATATGCAAATCATGAAGGGACTTTCAGTCGTTCACAGGACCCCTATAAGTTATGGGAAATGTTGGAGAAAACATTAAAATGCCCTTATATAAATTTACTTTAAAATTAATTTCAAACTTACAAAACCTGATTTGAATGAAGAGTTAAATCTTGTAAGAAAACTTGTTAAGCAAGAATCATTAGCTCTAGACATGCTGACATCTGTATTTCAAAATAGTTTTTAGTAATTTACCCTAAAGCTCTTATACCCAATAAGATACTCTTAAACTCTAGTAACTCCAGTAACTCAGTAGAAGGGTCCTTCTCAAAATTAAAAATTATCAAAAATTATTTGTGATTTGGTACTTGCAAAAGAGATCACTTTCAGTTACATCAATTGAAAATGAAATTGCTAAGAGTATAAATTTTGATAATCTCATAAATGAATTTGCAAAAAAAGAGAGCCAGAAAAATCTTACAGCCAATCAAGATATTACATTGATAAAGTATTTTTATTGTGGTATATAAAATTATGACCACAAACATATTTTTATTATTTATCAATTTTGTTATTCCTGTATCACAATTATTCCATTGTTTTATAAGTACTAAAATATTTTTAAAGGAAGAGGTTTATAATTTAATACCTCTAACTATGTTTTTGAACAAGCAGCCCCACATTTTCAATTTGCCTTGGGCCCTATGTATTACATCACTGTCCTGCCTAGTGGGCAACTATTCTGAAGCTTTGCTGAAAACCTCAGGGTAAGTCTGAGATCCCCATCTTGCCAAAGATTTTTAGTGATTCAATCAGATACAAGAGAGTCCAGTGTATCCTATAACCCAGAGACTAGAAGCATTACAACAGCTATATTCTCAGAGTCTATGTTCTCAGGAGTTCTAGGACACCCTTGACTTTGTGTTTCTCCTTTTGGACTAAGGCCCTCATCTTCTGAAACAGAAGGAACTATATTTCAAGCTTTCACCCAATGATTCATGAGTGCAACATCTTTAAATAAAAACAGGGCAAGGAGGGGAGAGAGCATCAGACTTCTTTGAATTTGGGCCAGTGTTTCCAAATGCAAAATACTCAACAGCCAATTTCCCCTGGCTTTGGAGATAAACAACAAGATGACCTTTTATGTCAGAAAGGAGCAATGAAATTTCCATTTCCTTGTGGAATGTTGGGTTTGGAACGAACTTTTTTTGTGTTTCTTCTCAAGATAACAACCCACAAAATGCCCCCATAAATACAAATTATGTGATTCTGTGGCCAATTCAGACGTTCAACAAATGATCTTGTCTCTTTTCCAAAGGAGATATTACAAACACATCTTTAGGAACTTCCCTGTGCAGGGGAAGAAATCTCCCATTTCCCTATAATGTTGCATCCTCTGGCTCCTGGGAAATGATGCTCTGACCAGTAACTGGGTACTATGAAAGCACAACAGCCCCCCACCTCCCGACTCTCCTTCCAGTCATTTCAGAATGAAATGAGGCCATTTCTCTAACCCCCCTGGGGACAGGCTGGATGGGGGGGGGGGGTTGCGGTGAGCCATTCCCTCAGTGGAAAAAAAAAATGAGGCCAATAAAGCCATCATCCATTCTCTACAGAACTTTTGATCTGCTTTTTCTTTTCAGTATTCCCAAAGTTCCCTAAGAATAAAATCATGTTTCCCAGGCCCCACCAGTCTGGAGATAAAGCCAGGAAGGCTGTAAGAGTCATGTTCCCATCCTCCTTTAAGAAATCTGCTGCCCCCGCTAACTCTAACATTCTAACAGGGAGGTTCTGATTATTCTTTTTACAAGGTTGCTTTAAATAACAACTCTTCAGGGTGAACTTAAAATAGAACTCGAGTTACAGAATTTTGGTTTACATGCAATCTTCTAAGACTGGGTCAGTATATGCTATGAGGTCCACTCAATGATCATTTTCTTTTAATCGCCTATGAAATAATTAGTTCAATAATAAAATATTGGGAAAAATTATTTTTTAAACCTTTGTGGTGCTTCTGTTTAATTTGCTTTTAAAATAGCCCCGATGTAAAAGTTCTTTATTAGAGTTGAAAACATGAGGGAGCTCTTTGCCAAAGCATCCAATAGTGGGGAGAGAAAGAGGAAGTGAAGAGAGGAGAGGAGAGGAGAGGAGAGGAGAGGAGAGGAGAGGAGAGGAGGGAAGAGAGAAGACATTGACCTTGAGAATATGAGAAGAAATGGATAAAAGTGGATTGGGTGTGTGTCTTTCTCTGACTCTGCAATGGAGTCATGATCTTGACATTCATTCCATCTGCATCATCAAATCAACGTTCACCGCAAGCCCAGTGGACCAAAATGCTTCTATGTTCCTGCCGGCACTGACACATTAGCAGTGATTTAGGTACTGTTGGAGGTACAACGCCCACCTATGGAACTGCCAGAGGTAAGTGGACTCTAGACATCTAACAAGCACTCCCATGACCATGTGAGTTCCACACAGCCAGACACAGAAACAGTGCTTGGCCCGGAGCAACTATGGAGTATCCATTCATAGAATGAATGAGTGAGTGGAATTTTAAAGAGCTTACCATCTAGCTGAACATGGACAATTTTTACCCAAAATTTGGATTTCAAGAGCCCCAGATGAGTGGGTCAACGAGCTGTGTCAGCTCAAGGAAAATGGAACTTGGAAGGTGTTTCAGAAGAAAGAAGCTAAGAACTTCATGCAGGGGCAGTTCCAGACAGACCTTTATTTGCTTCCTTGTCAGACAGAGAGTAGGGATCAAGAGGGGACATGAGGATTGCAGTGAAGTTGATCTCATGGGTGGCAGGACTTTATAGATGCCAACAACTAGCTTTGCAGGTGGGAGTTACCCCCGCATTGTAACTACCTGTTCACCTTTGGTGCCTTAGTATAGAACTGCCTGAACATCCTATGGTCCACAAGTAACAAAAAAAATCATGCTGAGGGGCGCCTGGGTGGCTTAGTCGGTTAAGCGTCCGACTTTCGCTTGGGTCATGATCTCGCGGTTCGTGGGTTCGAGCCCCGCGTCGGGCTCTGTGCTGACTGCCAGCTCAGAGCCTGGAGCCTGTTTCAGTCTGTGACTCCCTCTCTCTCTGACCCTCCCCTGCTCACGCTGTCTCTCTCTCTCTCTCTCCTAGAAATAAATAAAACATTGAAAAAAATTTAAAAAAAAAAATCATGCTGAAACTGCTCCATTTGTGAAAACCTGGGGAACATACACAATATAGGAAACTGTCTTCACAACTAGCATTCTGGCAGCACCTGGGCAGCTCAGTCGGTTGAGTGTCTGACTTTGGCTCAGGTCATGACCTTGCAGTTTGTGAGTTTGAGCCCCGCATCAAGCTCTCTGCTTTTATCCTCTGTCTCCCTCTCTCTGCCCCTCCTCCACCTCACACATGCTTTCTCTCGCTCTCAAAGATAAATAGATATTTCTAAAAAAAAGAACATTCTGGTTACCCCACCAATGGTAGAAAGAGGAAGCCAAGAGGAAAGACCCTTCCCTCACATCTGTGATAGAGCAAAGTCCATTACTACCAGTGAGCCAGACTACACCAGTGAGCTGGGTTGGTGCCAGCCGCCCAGGAGGGTATATGAATGGCTGGAGGATGAACTTTCTCAATTGACTTTTTCTGAGGATGAGCTCCTTGTTCTAACCAGAAAAATTGCCCTGTTCTTAAAAAATACGTAATCAATCTCTGTTTTTATTTTTCCCTCTTTTTGCTTTAGCAGCTAATAAATCATTTTAAATGAAAACTTTAGAAAGCATATGAGGTTGTAATGTTATACCCTACTGGGCACCCAGGCAAACAATCCACTTACCAACAATATCTCTGGTTAGAGCCACAATGCCCAGTGCCATCTCTGCTCCCTTAAAAGACTCGCCATGTCAAAACTGGCCTTTACATGGGAACATGTAAAACATTCACATGCCAACCCCTCTGTTGTGCGTGTGTGCACATGCACACATACATGAGTCATTGTATGGCTTGTTCAATTGGTTCATTTGTTCACAATGACCAAGATGACATTGGGAAACTGGAGGAAAGACTTAGAACTGGACCATCCATATCTGCTCCTATCACAGCCCATGCGAACTGAAGTTTGAAAGGCAAGGACTTACCTCCCCTAAGAGAAGAAATGTTGGCTTGTTCTTTTAAATAGGGATTTAGGGAATTGCTATTTTACAATTTGTACTCCTAATTATCAGGCTTCTCCTTTCTATTTTCTTTACACCAAAATTTGTTGTTTGTATAACACAGGAACTAAGACTAAAAAGTAGGGTAGAGGGTTAAAAAGCCTGATAGTTCAGGGAAAAAAAAATTCAATCTCTTCCCATGAAGTTTTTTCTGCCTAACTGCCTCTTATATGCACTTAGTACCATGTCAGCTCCACCTTCATGAAAATATGTGAAATTTCAGTATCTCTAAAGATATAAAACCATAGGATTTTAGAATAAGAATCTAAGGGATCCTCTAAGGCTCATTATTCACCCTGTTAAAAGGATTAGCCATGGGGGTCCCTTAAAAAGATGAGCTTGTCATGTGCCTTTAAAAGTGGAATTCAATTACAGAAATAAAATCCACACAGACGTGCTCACACATCCAGGAATACATCCACTACATATTATGAGGTGGACCTACAACATCATTTGGTTTATCTTGCGAGAGCTAAAATGCCAGAGAACAAACTAGAAAATGAGAGCTCTGTGGTCATCTCATTCAGAAAAATATAGGGGCTGTTGCTATCAAGCCTGCTCCCACCCCGGGGTCTTTTCCCTGCTCTTCCTTGGGCCCAGAACACATTTTTCCCTACATATATGGACCACTGACCCTTCCTTTCATCCAAGGCTCTGTTCAAATGCTCTCAGAGAAAGTTTCCCTGATGTTCTCCCCATGTCACCTACTCCCTATTGCTGCTTTGTTTCTAGTCATCATGCTTATCACCACCTGGCTTATCAAACCTCTTCAGTCACGAACAGTTGCTCTGCCTAAAGTGTGTGCTTCATGAAGGCAGGCATTTTCTTTTCTCTGTTTTGTTCACTCATCCTATTTCCAGTATCTATATCAGGGTCTGGCACATAGAAGTCAATAAATACTGAATGGATGAGTGAATGAAGGACCACGCCACAAATGAGTACTTGACCATGCCTCCAGTACATTCTGGAGAACCCTCAGAATCTTGTGGTTATCTCATATGGGATGTCCTTGTGATGTGGGAGCTCGTCTCTCCCAGGTGGCGGTGGGCACTGAAGAGTTTGCACAATCCCGCTGACCCTTGCTCTGTGCCAGACAACATGTATGAACAAACAGGAAGTGACTCAATAGTATGAGAACAGCTAGGCTGAGAGCGAATGGCAGACGTGAGCCAACCTGGAGCC
Organism: Hyaena hyaena; assembly: GCF_003009895.1. Classification (NCBI taxonomy): domain Eukaryota; kingdom Metazoa; phylum Chordata; class Mammalia; order Carnivora; family Hyaenidae; genus Hyaena; species Hyaena hyaena. Next base: position 174,591 of record NW_024081011.1, read on the forward strand.
ATGTTCTAAAGGACAAATCAGGGTCGCTAGACTAGGAGGAAGAGAGGGCATTCCAGGGGGAGAGAACAAAAGACACGGAGACATGAGAACAGCAGGAATGAGGAAAGACTCTGGAAAGAAACTATCTAAACGGGAAGGTCAAAAGAGGAAGAACAATAAATGAATTGCTTGTACTGCATGAAAAGCCTACTGATAAGATCTAGGCCCCCATTGCCTGTGACCCAGACAGACTATTCTGCGATGAGCCCCCCTTGGCAAAATCGGTGCAGCAGCTGTCACAGCCTGCCCCTGTTGTAGCTGCTGGCAGCCCTCATGCAAAGGCTGCAGGGGGGACCCACCAGGCTGTGTGCAAGGACAGAAGCAGCTGCCTGTGCAGCCAGTCCTCAAATTGTCAGATGGAGATAAGCCTCACCTGGCAGATTCACTAGGCTTTCACAACCATGAATTTGATGATCACCTAAGTAGAGATCATCTGCCTTGTTTCATTTTCTGGTACATGAGCAAAAAGAGGCAAGAAGTGATACAGAGGCTCATTTGGGCATTCAAGTCCCCTGCAGCTCACTTCAGGCCTGGATACATCCAGCCTCTAGCTGTGTACCTGATTTTTTAAAGAAATCCTAAACCAACTAAAGAAAACCCATCTTGTATCAGACATGATACTCGGTGCTCTTTAAGGTAGTATCTCAATTAGACTGAATGATAGCACTGTGAGGACATTATACACATTCTCCATCTTACAGGTGAGCGAACGGAGGCTGTGAAGAGGTACCATGACTTTGCCAAGAGTATGTAACTATTGAGTAAAGCTGAGCCTCAAGCTAAACATGTCTGACCTCCAAAGACCATACTTATACTCAGCTACCTGGAAGTAAGAAACTTACCTACTGGCAGAGGTGTTTATTTGACGACATGCAAATGCAAGCCATGATTTGAGAAAATGGATGGGAGTGCTCTTATAATGGAGGACACTGCCTTAGTCTTCACAAAACTCCAGAGCCCCGGTGTCCTATGTCCCATAACCCAATACCCCCGTCTGCCAATGCCTCATCAAGATCTAGGCCAAGTCCCAGGGCCTGAATCTACCCCAGCCTTGTTCTTCAGTCAAAATATACAGGCCGATACAAAAGAATTATAGGCATCCATCTAAAACAATGTTCCTAAGGAGTTTTTAATGATGCGGAAAATGATTTTGAAACAAAGTGAAACAAAGCAGATACAAAATCTAGATGCTACAGGTCTTAAATATATAAGAATAAATAGGTACCCATGATAGAATAACTGGGCGCACACATGCCTACTTACTATAAGTAACTAGAAAGCTGGAAAAATACACAAATAATGGTTTATGAATATGGAACAACAGTCATGGTAGGAGTATGATCTCTGGGGAAAAAAAAATGGAAACAAGGTAACGCCTGTTTTTGCCCTAGCTCTTTTTGGCGGAACTTTACAGACCGTATACAGGGAGAGGGATGCTAAGCAAGTGGGCAACCTTGCTGGATTGAGGATACAGAAATCTGAATTTGAGTAGCTTGAGGCAGCTGGACTTTGTGGGGCAAAATTCCAGAGAAGACACCAATGCAGAGAAGGAGCTTCGGAAAACCCTTAGGAGTCCCTTTAGCTTGTTGCCAAATACTAAGGTGCATGTTAATAGGGTGAAACTCCACAAAGCCAAGAAAATAATGGCTAAGGATCTGTAGGCTGAACACTTTCCAGAACTGAAAGGCCTGAGAGAAATTTAAGTTCTGACCAGCCAGAGTAGAGACTCATCATTGATCACCCAGATCATTCAGTAGAGAGTCTAGAAGGACCATACCCTAGTAGGTGGGGCGAACCTAGATCCAGAATAAAGACTACTGCAGAATTGCCCTAACAAAACTGAAAACAAGCCTCCAAAGCAGTAGGCTGATCCTCAAGCAACATAAATCCCTGCCAGAACAAAGTCTGGCAACTGTTAAAAGAAAAAACAAAACAAAACAACAATGTTATGGACTGAGTTTGTTTCACCCAAATTTATATGTTGAAATGCTAACTTCTAATGTGACTATATGTGGAGACAGAGCATTTTAAAAGGTGATTAAGGTTAGGGGTACCTGAGTGGCTCAGTCAGTTAGATATCCAACTTCGGTCAGGTCATGATCTCATGGTTTGTGGGCTCAAGTCCTGCATGGGCTCTCTGCTAACAGCTCGGAGCCTGGAGCCTGGAGCCTGGAGCCGGCTTTGGATTCTGGATCTCCCTCTCAAAAATAAATAGAAAACATTAAATGAATGAATGAATGGTAATTAAGGTTAAATGAGACTATAAACTCTAATCCAATATTACTAGAGTCCATGTAAGAAAAGGAAGAGACATCAGGGAAGCCTTTACACCAAGGAAAGGCCATGTGACTCAACTGGAGGAAAATCAATCTAATGAAACAGACCCAGAAATGATAGAAATAGCAGATAAGAATCTTAAAACATCTATTATAAACATGCTCAAGACTAAAGAATAACATGAACAGAATGTAGATATTTAAAAGACATGAAGAAAAACATGAAAAACATATCAAAAGTGAAAAATTTACCAAATGTAGTTGTATTAGTCAGGGTTTTCCAGAGAAACAGAACTAATAGATATATATGGACAGAGAGATGTTTATTTTAAAGAATTGCTTCCTATGAGTATGGAGGCTGGCAAGTCAATAATCTGCAGGGTGGGGAGGCAGTCTGGAGACCCAAGGAAGAGCCAATGTTGCAACTCAAGTTTAAGGCTGTCTGCTGGCAGAATTCCTTCTTGCTCAGGGGAGGTCAGTGTTTGTTCTATTAAGGTTTTCAACTGATGGGATGAGGCCTTCCCTGCATTTTTTAAAGGACAATTCGTTTTTCTCAAACTCACCAATTCTTCACCATTTTATCAAGAAGACACAATCCTAATGTATATGTACCCAATAAGAAAGCTTCAAATTACATGCAGCTCCAAATAACCTAAATAGACCGAAAGGAAAAACAGATTAAAATCAGTAAGGATATCGAAGATTTGAACACTTTGAACCACCGTGACCTAATTGACAGTTATAGACACAACCCAACAACAACAAAATACACATTGTTTCCAAGTGCTCATGGAAACTTTACTGAGATAGGTCATCTTCTGGGCCATAAAATAAATTTCAATAAGTTTAAAAGAATTGAAATCATGCAGAGTATGTCTTCTGGCCACATTGAGTTTAAGTTAGTAATACATAAGCAAAAATATCTGGAAAATCTTCAAATATTTAGAAATTAAACAAAGACACTTCTAAATAATTCCTGGCCCAAAGAAGAAATTACCAAGGAAACTATAAATATTTTGAACTGAATGAAAAGAAAAACTAACATATCAAAAACTGTAGGATACTGCTAAAGCCATGCATGGAAGAGACTTTATCATTTTAAATCCATATACAAGAAAAAAAGAACTTAAAAGTCAAAGATCTAAATGTCTGCATTAAATAAATAAAACAAATGAATAAATAAATAAATAAACTTCTGCATTAAGAGCTAGAAAAGGAAATGATGAGCTAGAAAAGGAAACCCAAAATATGTGGAAGAAGTAGGATAAAGGATGAAAATTAATGAGATAAAAAAGCAGATCAAAAAAAAAACAGAGAAAAAGCAATGAAACCAAAGGCTAGTTCTTTGAAAAGATACAAATTAATTTTTAAAAAAGAATACTCAAAAATACTAATATTTGTTTTTCTTGGTTAGATTATAAATGCTTAATTTTATTACTTATATTTCATATTTTCTAAATATTTTTAGTGAGCACAAAATTGAATTCTAATGGGAACATCAAAGCATGATTTTTTAAATTACCACTCCTGTGTTCATTTCAGAAACACTGCAGTGTGTTGCCCTCCAAGGAAAGAGAGTTGTCCTTCTGAAAGTCTATTGATTAGGTAATGTAACTATCTGAAAGACAGCACCTCCCACCCAGGTCTACACTGAAGGGAACAGAATCCTACTCTACTCCAGATGACCCTGGTCCCGGAATGAACACTTCTGTTTCTGACCACCACACACTTTCACCTTCTGGAGAGTCTGAAATCCAATTGGCCCATATAACCCACCAGCCCTTTCAATTAGAATTGATTTCCTGCTCTGCCCTGTGCTTCTCTTCTCACTCCCATACTCTCTAAGTCAGCTTTCTTCCTCATCTACATATGCCCCTCCTCACCCTCCATGCCCTCTACTCCACCACAAGTGAGGTCTGCTGTTTTCTACCTCTACCTCAGAGCACTGGTTAAATTGCACTTGAGAGAATGCCCTGCTGCATTCCGCAACCCACCTTCATCAGTATCAAGTGTGATACTATGATCTGATTCCCATCTGGCAACTTGTGTCTATTTCCAGTTGGTTAGATCTTGAGAAGAGGAAAGACCTTCCCTCCTCTCCCTTTCAGTATATTGCTGGGTCCACAATGTTTCTATGAAATAACATAAGCCTTTTCCTGATTAAACTGTACACATGTGACAAATGAATCTAGCTGTATTACAAATGCATGACATAACCTCACTGACAGGGCCAGGGAAGAAAGGAACAGATCTAAATCACCTGGGAAAACGAGAGTTTCTCTAGATGTTGTAAAGTTAAAGACATAAAGACCTGTCAATAACACAATGTGCTAGTTGATAAATTTGTTTCTCACAGGAGCACAGGTTAGGATCCCTGTGTATCCTTAGGATTGGACAATAAATATATTGCACATAATGACAGCCAGGTTTTTCACTATCAGAGAAAGAAGAAAGGAAGGAAGAATAAAAAACAAGCCCTGTGGTGCTAGATTTGAGTCAGAGAGATCAGTAGAAACACGTGTTTTATTCAAATATCTATACAAATGCACACATAAATAAATCTAGATATGGGCTATTACGTGTATGTGTATATGTGTGTTTGCTGTATCCTTTCCTAGCTCTGTCCACTGAGAAGGCCTAGAAGCAGTGACATCTCAATAGCAATGAACACAAATAATATCCAGATCTTGGCTTCTAAATACCATTTCCCAATAAAAACATGGTTGATTTTAGGTCTGGAATCTAAAAGATCTCCTAGTACCAGAAAATAAGAAAATGCTAAAAACAACAACAACAACAACAACCAAACAACAACAAAAAAAACGCTGGGTTGGGGGTGGGGGAGAGGGGAATAAGCTGGTCATAATAGATTCAAAGAGTAGAATGGCGGCTTCCAGGGGCTAGGGGAAGAGGAAATGAGGACTTATTAATTACCAGGCCTAAAGTTTCAGGCAAGCCAGGATAAATAAACTCTAGAGATTTGTTGAACAACATTATGCCTATAGTCAACAATAATGTATTGTAGAGGGGAGGGGGCAAGTTGGCGGAGAAGTAAGGAGCTCCGTACTTGCACTCGCGCCCATACATCACACAGAAAAGATCTGAAGCCATTGGAAACCTTACAAAACCTGAGAGATTGGGAGAAAAAGGACGCAGAATCCACTGAGAAAGTCTTCTAACGTGAGTGCGAACTGGGGAAGATAAAATCGGGCGGGGATTGGAGACTCCAGGGTGGGAGGCGGTCCCCCTCTATCCTCTGTGGGGAGTGAGAGGGGAAAAAGAGAGAGTCTGAAGCAGAAAAACCTCCGCTCAGGGGGAAAAAACCTCCACTCGGGGCAGAGAAAGACCGTACTTGCCAAATAAGTGCACGCCAGGTCCCCTCGCGCCAACTGGTCCCGGGGGTGCTGAGTGCACAGACTGCTGCTTTGTGCTGGCTCCTGGAGGCTGGACTTCAGAGCAGTGGCGCGCCTGCCACCATAGTAGCTCCTGGGCGGCTGGGGTCCCTGAAAGAGCCGCGCGGACACCGGGCGTCCACGTTCCTGGCTGGCTGGAACTCGAGAGGGAAGGCAAGGAGCTAAAAACTGGGAAATTAGCCTGTGAGTTTGTGTTTCGGGTGACGAGCCATAGAGGGACCTGGTTTTCCTCACTCCAGCGGGCTCGGGCTACGCGCACACAGCAGGCAAGCCCCCGCGCATGCGCGCCAGCCTGACCCAGAGAAGGAAGCAGCGATTCTGACTCCGCCCCCAGAGCTCCGCAGGGGGCCTGGAATTGCCCGAGGGGGTTGCCTGGGAAGCTGTGTCTAAGGCAATTTCAGCGGGGCGCGCGGACGGGGATTTGGAGAATGGAACTGGCCTGAGGTGAAGAGTGCAACCAACTTCGGCTGCGCCCCCGATATGGGAAGTTTACACGCCCAAAAAAGCGAGGTGCAGCACTTGGTTCAAGAAGGGACTGGAGCACCGTCACTCTCCTCCCCACAACCGCCAAGGCAGAGCTCCCGCCTGAGGCATTGGATCACGCCACACCCATCCCAGCCTGAGAGCTGCCCTCCTCCCCCCTTTTTTTTCTTTTTTCTTTTTTTTCTTCTTCTTTCTCTTTTCTCTCTTTTTTCCCCCAGAACACTGACCTGATTAACTCTGGTCTCCAGCTTGCTGAAACAAGCACGAGTCCATTCTGTAAATGTAAATTCTACACATACCGACATTTTCATCTCTTTCTCTCAGGAGTAATTAGACTATATAGTTTCTCTGGATAATTCCAGCATCCTTCTCTCACCTATCCAACCATATTCTACCTTTTACCGCTTTGAAAAAAGCTTCTTATCCCTTCTGCTGTTCATTCTATTTCCAATTCTGCCTCATCCTGCCCTGTCTTCTCTATCTCTATGCTCTTCAACCAGCACTGCATACACACGACTATTTAACTGTAGCTGGGAAATCCAGTTATATGCTTTAAACCATTCTTTGTCCATTGGTTTTCTTCTTTTTTCCTTTTCTTTTCCCCTTTTTGACCCTTTTATGTATTTTATACTCCCTATTATTCGTCCTCCCTCCTCCGTCTTTTCTCTTAACTTTTTCCTTTTCCCTGTTGCTTTGCATGTTAGTTGAATTAGCCTGTGCGTTTGTGTGCTCCTCCTCCCTGCGTGTTTGTCTGTCTGTTTTCTTTTCCAGGGCTACCTCAAGACACAAGACAGAGTACACAAGGTGGAGAGTCCCAAATATCACTACGAATAGGAAAATAAAATAACCAAGGTCCCAACAAGACAGACCAAGAGATACCATTCAAAAAACACTCTCTGAAAGGATAGGCCCTGGACAGTCAAAGAG